>NC_091978.1:67969922-68269922 GCF_044704955.1 Pristiophorus japonicus
GCCAAGATACCATTGGCCTTCCTGATCACTTGCTGTACCTGCATACTATCTGTTTTGTATGAATAAAGAGTCTGACTGGATACTGTGAGCTCAAAGTAAAGTGTGACCATAGTCTTTTATTGCAGGTCTCCAGAGTGTCTCTCTAGCCTGTGAGGCCTCCTTAAGTACCTGTGCTCCCATGGATTGTGAGATCCCTTGGGACTCCAGGGGATGAGCCCTCTGGTGGCTGTACAAGGTATATACAAGTTTACATATATAACACTATCCTTTTGCATTTCATGCACAATACCCCCAGGTCCCGCTGTACTGCGGCACTTTGCAATCTTTCTCCATTTAAATAATAACTTGTGCTTCGATTTTTTTTCTGCCAAAGTGCATGACCTCAAACTTTCCAAGATTATACTCCATCTGCCAAATTTTTGCCTCGTTGGGTCATGGTGACCCATAACATAGTGAATGTGTTTATCGTCGAGGCTGCTTCCAGTCAATTCATGTGAAGAGGAAGATATTAGGATTGTTCAGTCAATTCCAGTGCACTGAATATTATTGGTACAGTACATATTTTAAAATAAGCTGTTTGCTTTAAAAGAAGTTGGCTTATAGTGAGGTTAAAATGGTAACTGTGAAATAAAATATGGAATGCGCAAGCTGTCATTCTGGTGTACATCCTACTCCGTTGTAATGAACAATCTACCTTTCTTGTTACTCTGGCAATTGCATCTCCCTAAATATAAATTTGAAAGGTACAGCAGCTTTGGGCCTCTTGTTGGCAGGTTTTATTGGGATGGAGGAGCAGTGTTTACATTTTCAGTTTCCAGCTGGCTTACAGTGGCAGTCATAGATCCTGATAATAGGAAGTCCTGTCCGCTGGGCTGATGTGGGTGTATACCCAGTGAGATATAGAGGGCTGGCGAGCAAATGGAACAGTTTTGCAACCTCCAAGGGGGGAGAAAAACCAGCAGCTCGCATTTCCCTTGAAGAGTTTTCTTTCCACACATGCAAAGCAAAGCATTCAGGAGAATGCCAAGCCTGCAGCAGCATCCAGTTTTCTGTTCGAAGGCTTGTGGTAGAAAGTGTAGTGTTCTGGAAATTTGTCTTCTCAAGGGCTAACCAGTTATCAAATCCATATCCACCCAATTAAAAAAAATTATGCATTACTTCTTCCAAAACACTTAACAGAAAAAAAAATCAATGCTTTTAACCAAACCACCAAATTCTGTAGTGAGCAGCTGTTTTTTTTTTCTATCAAGAATCAATAGTTTAAGAAAAATGCTTGGACAGACGCTTGCAGTCCTGCAGAATTCTAAACACAGAAATGAGGCAGTTCATCTTGCAGTTTGAGATCGGGTGGGCAGGGGGTGATGGGGGGGACAACTCAGTTTTCAGGCTGTAATATCAGGAAAGCTATTACATTTATTACCTCTTTCCCCCCCGCCCCCCCCCACCCAAATACATTTGTGGCTGGATCAATGGAACCAATTGTCCTCCGAGTATATTAGCACCTTTGTTAATAGATCATATGCCCCAAATGTGATGTGCTGTTTTAGGTTTCTGTACTGTCCTCCCAGAGCATCATGAAAATAGCTTTTGAAAGTGTTTAACTATTAAATATGTGCCAATACATGTCACAGCAATAAAACTCCTGTACACGATTGCAACTATCAAAATGTACTCTAGTAATTCAACCATCAGTTAAACATTGTCTATAAGCATCTATCTCATGTATAAACTTCAATACTTCTTACTCAGTATTTGTTTTGAGGGAAGAAATTTCATTTGTATGTCAAATATTCAAATTAAGATAACTCCATACAGGTTGAACCTCCTGTATCTGGCACCTTCGGGACCTGGCCTGTGCCAGATAACGATATTTTGCTGGTTAAAGGGAGGTCACGCCGAGGGGAGGAAGTCAGTGCTCCGGACGGGCCCTGAGTGTTGGCGAGCCCCAAAGTCGGGGTGGAGGTCGGTTGTGTTCTGCGCATGCGCCCCCAGCCACCAGAATCATGCTGGACGAGGGGTGGTGCCGGATAAGGGAGTCCCGGGTGAGGGAGATCCAACCTACACCTGGAATCCATTATCCTGGACAAGGGAGTGGAGAATTTAGAGATAAATTAACTTGTTCGATCAATTCATAGTGTCTTTTCCTTTTTTAACCCTCCAAGTTCCAGTCACCACCCCGCCACACCTCCCCGCCTCCCCCCCCCCCCCCCCCCCCACCGTGCTCGCTGGCCTATGTTGGTTCTTGGTCCGGCAACGCCTCAATTTTAAATTTCTCATCCTTGTTTTCAAATCACTTCCATAGCCTCATCTCTATCTCTGTGACTGCCTCGAATCCTTCAATCCTCTGAGATCTCTGCATTCCTTCAACTCTCTCTTCTTGTGCATCCACGATTTTAATTGGTGACCGTGCCTTCAGTTGCCTTGACCCTAAACTCTGGAATTCTCTCCTAAATCTTTTCACGTCTCCCTCTCGTTCTCCTCCTTTAGGACATTCCTTAAAACCTACCACTTGGACCAAGCTTTTGGTCAACTGTCTTTCCTTGTTTGGCTCAGTGTCAAATTTTGTTTCCCAAAACTCCAGTGAAGCACCTTGGTACTTTTACTACGTGAAAGGTGTGACATAAATGCCAATTGTAGTTGTTGTAGAGCGGGGCAATGTTATGAAGGGGAAAGTAGATCGTCTTTGTGCTAGACACGATATGGAGTCAGAAGTTCACCTCGGAGTCGAATAGGATAGTGTGGTTGCAAATAGTCCGGTTCACACTGAGAAGGTGGCCGAGTATGGGGATAGGATCAGTGGCAAGGATGTGGAATCTTTAGAGGGGGCTGAAGACCATGTTTACATTTTTCCCAATAGGTAACTGGAGGAAATTGAAGCTTATCCAAGACAAGAATGGACGATTCAAATAAGTACATGAAGACTTTTCCTAGTGTCCCAGTCCACATTAATCCCTCAAGAAAAAAACTCAAATCTCATCCGTTATCTTATCACTGTGGGACCATGATGTATGCAAATTGACTGCTGAGTTTTCTTACATTACAACAGTGGCTACAGTTTAACAATAATAAATTGGATGTGAACTGCTTTGGGGCATACTTAGGATCTCACTCCCCAAACAAAATTCTAAAGTCATGCAGCTTCAACTCTCCAGGAAAGATGTCTTCACATGTGGATATCCAGATGAGGTGTGTGGGTGGGTTTGTGTGCATTTATTAATTTAAAATGGTGAGCGGTCTCAAGATACTGCGCCTCCGGGAGGTATTGTAAATGGAACGTAATATTACATGACTAATCGATTAAATGTGGCACCACCTAATGTAACATGCGGAATCCAGGAAGATATCAATGTACTGATCAGGTGGGCAGAACAGTGGCAAATGGAATTCAATCCGGATATGTGTGAGGTAATGCATTTGGGGAGGTCGAACAAGGCAAGGCAATACACATTAAATGGAACAACACTGAAAAGTGTAGAGCAACAAAGGGACCTTAGAGTACAGGTCCACAGATCCCTGAAGGAAGCAGGCCAGGTAGATAAGGTGGTTGAGAAGGCATATGGAATACTTGCCTTTATTAGTCGATGCATGGAATACAAAAGCAAGGACGTTATGCTTGAACTATATAAAACACTGGCTAGGCTGCAGCTGGAGTACTGTGTAGTTCTGGTCACCACATTACAGGAAAGATATGAATGGAAATGGTTTAGAGGAGATTTACAAGAATATTGCCTAGACTGGAGAATTTTGCTATGAGGAAAGATTGGAGATGCTGGGTCTGTTTTCTTTAGGAGGCTGAGGGGAGACCTGATTGAGGTGTATAAAATTATGGGCCTGGATAAAGTGGATAGGAAGGACCTGTTTCCCCTGGCAGAGGAATCAACAACCAGGGGGCAGAGATTTAAAGTAATTGGGGGGAGGTTGAGAGGAGATATGAGGGGAAATTTCTTCACCCAGAGGGTGGTGGGGGTCTGAAAATCACTACCTGAAAGGGTGGTAGAGGCATAAACCCTCACCCTATTTAAAAGATACTTGGATGTGCCCTTAAAGTGTCGTAACCTACAGGGCTACGGACCAAAAACTGGAAAGTGGGATTAGGTTGGATAGCTGTTGGTCGGTCGGCATGGATACGATGGGTCGAAATGGCCTCATTACAGGCTGCAAATTTCTATCATTCTATGGTGCCTTTTCGAATAATGAGTAATTCCATTCATTAAAAATTCAGATTTTTAAAAAATACGGAGAAACCAAGATATAATAAAAATAACTACATTTTGAAATTACAAGGATGCTTGTGAGGTTTCAGGGAATTAAAACTTAATCAACCACTCAAAGCAAATCCTTAAATGGTGAAGCACAAGCGGAATTGAAGAAAGGAACCATGAGTGGAAGGAGTTAACAGCCCCTTGGAAGAAGCCAGCAGCAGAAGGAATGAGGGTCTCATGGAATAAGCCAAAAACATCAGTACATCATTCGTGTGTATAAAAAAAGTAGCACAGAATGAGCGTGCAACAAAATACCCTCTCCGCCCCCCCCGCCTCCCCAAATCCAACTTCGATACTGATTACATAAAGCAGAAGGCGAGAATCATCATCATAGGCAGTCCCTCGGATTCGAGGAAGACTTGCTTCCACTCTTAGCTTGAGTTCTTAGATGGCTGTACAGTCCAATAGGAGAACCACAGTCTCTGTCACAAGTGGGACAGACAGTGGTTGAAGGGAAGGGTAGGCGGGGAGCCTGGTTTGCCGCACGCTCTTTCCGTTGCCTGCGCTTGATTTCTGCATGCTCTCGGTGACGATACTCGAGGAGCTCAGTGCTCTCCCGGATGCACTTCCTCTCCTTAGGGCGGTCTTTGGCCAGGGACTCCCAGGTGTCAGTGGGGATGTCGCACTTTATCAGGAAGGCTTTGAGGATGTCCTTATAACATTTCCTCTGCCCACCTTTGACTCGTTTGCCGTGGACGAGTTCCGAGTAGAGCGCTTGCTTTGGGAGTCTCGTGTCTGGCATGCGAACTAGCAGAGCTGATCAAGCGTGGTTAGTGCTTCAATACTGGTAATGTTGGCCTGGACGAGGACTCTAATATTGGTGCGTCTGTCCTCCCAGGGGATTTGTGGGATCTTGCAGAGACATTGGTGGTATTTCTCTAGTGTCTACTGTACATGGTCCACATCTCTGAACCACACAGGAGGGCAGGTATTACTACGGCGCTGCAGGCCATGAGCTTGGTGATTGTTTTGTGGACTTGGTCTTCAAACACACTTTTCCTCAGGCGGCCGAAGGCTGCACTGGCACACTTGAGACAGTGTTGGATCTCGTCATCGATACCTGCTCTTGTTGTATGGAGACTCCCGAGATTTGGGAAGTGGTCCATAGTGTCCAGGGCCGTGCCGTAGATCTTGGTGTCTGAGCGGCAGTGCTGTCTGGCAAGGACAGGCTGGTGGAGGAACTTTGTCTTACAGATGTTTAGCGTAAGGCCCATGCTTTCATAAGCCTCGGTAAAAACGTTGACTATGTCCTTGAGTTCAGCCTCTGTGTGTGCACAGATGCAGGCGTCGTCTGCGTACTGTAGCTCGACGACAGAGGTTGGAGTGGTTTTGGACCTGGCCTGGAGACGGTGAAGGTTGAACAACATCCCACTGGTTCTGTAGTTTAGTTCCACTCCAGCGGGGAGCTTGTCAACTGTGAGGTGGAGCATGGCAGCAAGGAAGATTGAGAAGAGGGTTGTGGCAATGATGCAGCCCTGCTTGACTCTGGTCCGGACGTGGATTGAGTCTGTGATGGATCCATTGGTAAGCATCACGGCCTGTATGTCGTCGTGAAGCAGGAGGAGGCTGGTGACATACTTTTGGGGGCATCTGAAATGGAGGATGATGCTCCATAGACCCTCGCGGTTGACTGGGCCCGCTAGAAGGAGCACTTCAAAGATCTCCTCAATCGAGACTCTGCCTTTGACTCCATTCTGCAGCATGCTATCCGCCACCACCTCAGTGAGACCCCAACACTGCACGAGGTAGAAAAAGCCATAAGACAGCTAAAAAAACAACAAGGCTATGGGAGCGGATGGAATCCCTGCTGAGGCACTGAAGTATGGCGGTGAGGCACTGCTGACATGAATACACGACCTCATCTCTCTCATCTGGAGGGAGGAGAGCATACCGGGAGATCTCAGAGTTGCAGTGATCGTGACCATCTTTTTTTAAAAAAAGGGGACAAATCCGACTGCGCAACTACAGAGGAATCTTCCTGCTATCAGCCACTGGGAAAGTCGTCGCTAGAGTCCTCCTCAACCGTCTTCTCCCCGTGGCCAAGGAGTTCCTCCCGGAGTCACAGTGCTGATTTCGTCCTCTCCGGGGCACAACGGACATGATTTTTGCAGCGTGACAGCTGCAGGAAAAATGCAGGGAACAGTGGCCTTCGACCTTACAAAGGCCTTTGACACTGTCAGAAGGAGATAACGGCACATTGTAAACACCTCGCACTAAATTTGACAAGCAGCCATCAGACACTAGTCGAACTGCCACCTGATCCAACGTGTTGTACCCAGTCAACCACAAACTGAGCTTACTTCTCGAAACGCAGCTGATCAGACAGACATTGCTATCAACTACAACTCCACCAATCTGACTGGACATGACGCGTTTCCCTCCCCTACTTAGGACAAGCAGTGCCCTTCCCACCCCATTGAGGGGATTTGATCCCCGCAACAACAATCAGATGTTGAGCAAAATGGAAATTATTCTGACCTGGTCAAGATGCCATTTCAATGACCCCACACATCAGACCTGCACCTCAGAAGACGTTCTCCTGAGCTGATATACTGAGAAGATTGGAGTACTGAGTTTATGTGATCTCAAACTTTGAGTGCAATCATCAACAAAAGTTTGGATAGGACTGTCAGTGAATGGAGGTGATCATTGGTGCAGAGGCAGAGCTCTATGGAACCTCGTGAGTGAGTGGTGGGGGGGGGGGGTCTAATTACAGCAGAGATGGAGCAATTCGAGGGGAACCCAGATAGCCATAATCATAACACCATCTGGTAACTTGTATTTTAAGAGCATGGTGCTAAATCTCAAGTTTTGGGTATCACTAAGGCAGTAAATGATGAGTGATTCCCCAAAATATTGAAGAATGGATTTGTAGGTGCGTGCCATAGACAACAAGATCAGCAGTGGCACCTTTTTGACAATCTCAGCTATGTCGACTGCACAACTTATTATTACACAAACTAAATAACATGATGATGATCTCGGCACAACTTATTATTACACACAAACTAAATAACAATCATAAATTAGAATTTACTGCCAAGTATTCATTATCTTGCCACACTAATGTAATCAAGGGCTTCGGGTGACTAACTGTCAAAGTAAGGCTTAGCATTGAAATGTTTGGAGTTTTAAGTTTCAATCTGACATTTTAATTAAAAGAATGTTCGTTTTGTTCCCCTCTGTACGCTGTGCTCTGGACTCCGGTGACGAATATTAGCTGTAGGCTATTGCCATTTCTCTTTAGTAGCTTTGGGTGACAGATTGTTAGATATCCTCTTCTCCTCCTTCCCCCAAGCAAGAAGCAGTCTGATCTTTGTATCAGGAACTCGTCCAGTGGGGAGATATGGCCTAAAATATACACTCTATAAAATATACACCCTTGCAACGTTTTAACTTCATGCAATTTGTTGTTTTGTACGATAGGCTTTATGTGGAATGTTAAATTCTAGCTGCGTTATTTATATAATTGTGAATAGTTTTAATATATTTAAATCCGGAAACTCCGTTTTGTAATCTGTTACCACCAATCCAGAATATATCAATAGTTTCCAAATTCTTTACCTCTTGTGTTTATATTGACAAATGTGGATCACAAACAAAATCTGCCAATTTATCTAGTGATATAGAAACGTAGACAATAGGTGCAGGCGTAGGCCATTCAGCCCTTCGAGCCTGCACCACCATTCAATATGATTATGCAACTTCAGTACCTCACTCTCGCCTTCTCTCCATACCCCCTGATCCCCTTAGCCACATAAGGGCCACATCTAACTCGCTCTTGAATATATCCAATGAACTGGACTCAACAACTCTCTGTGGCAGAGAATTCCGCAGGTTCACCATTCTCTGGGTGAAAAAGTTTCTGTTCATCTCGGTCCTATATGGCTTAGCCCTTATCCTTAGAATGTGACCCCTGGTTCTGGACTTCCCCAACATCGGGAACATTCTTCCTGCATCTAACCTGTCCAGTCCCGTCAGAATTTTTTATATTTCTATGAGATCCCCTCTCATCCTTCTAAATTCCAGTGAGTATAAGCCTAGCCGATCCAGACCTGCCATCCCGGAAATTAGTCTGGTGAACCTTCGCTGCACTCCCTCAATAGCAAGTCCTTCCTCCGATTAGGAGACCAAAACTGCACACAGTACTCAAGGTGTGATCTCACCAAAACCCTGTACAACTGCAGTATGACTTCCTTGCTCCTATATTCAAATCCTCTCGCTATGAAGGCCAGCATGCCATTTGCTTTCTTTACTGCCTGCTGTACCTGCATGCCTACCTACAGTGACTGATGTACTATGACACCCAGGTCTCGTTGCACCTCTCCTTTTACTAATCTGTCACCATTCAGATAATCTGCCTTCCTGTTTTTGCCACCAAAGTGGATAACCTCACATTTATCCACATTATACTGCATCTGCCATGCATTCACCTAACCTGTCCCAAGTCACCCTGCAGCCGCTTAGCATCCTCCTCACAGCTCACACCGCCATCCAGCTTCGTGTCATCTGCAAACTTGGAGATATTACACTCGGTTACATTCAACATATATAAGATTTGATATCCTGTAAGTGGAAACAGCCTTTGTTTTGTCGATCAATCTTTAGAAGTAGTTTATCAGGTGGACTGAGCTATTTATTGACGTAGGTGTGGCCACAATCAGCTGCTCGACTGTTTCATAGGCTAAATTAAAATAAATGCAACTTGTAGAATATCTGATCCGCATTGCCAGGATAATGACCGGATGTATAACACTCTGCACCAAATACGATGTCAAGTCAGCTCTGGGATATGATGACTGCTCAACTTGAATATCTCTGAGGCTGATGTAGTCAAATTCAAATATAAAACTGAGATGAACCCTCGGATCAGTTGATGTTGAAGGGGACTTCTTTTGTAGCCTAGGATTTGGTTCCCACCAGCAATGCTGCCTCTTCAAATGATTCCTGCTCGATGAACCGCTACTGACAGTTGAAAGTTGGAGACTTGTAATTGATATTTGAGGAGTATTTTCACAGGACATGTGTAGTTTGGAAGCAAACTGAATAGGCAGTAACCTTTTGAGCCATTTCCACAGAGAAATATTTTTTTTTCTCCTCCTTAGCAAATATGCTGTGGGGTATTATGGTTCAATTAGTATCAGCTTCCATCCGATACAATGACAAGTCACTGTTTAATTGTGAGCCGAGACAATAAGTGATAAGTTGTTCAGTCCATAATGGAGGAAAGTGGGGTGGGGGGGTAACATCACAGAAAAACTCATTGCTCTCCTCAAATGCACTTTCCAGCAACTGTTGTTGATATGTAAAAGAGCTTTTTATTTTATTCCCAAACTTGGGATATTGAAGCAAATGGTAGTGGCCTTACCACCACTCTTGAAATCAGGAAGTGTGGATTCCACATGGGACCTTAGTCTCCTGTATAGGTCAACTCCAAATTGGGCTGGTCAAGTAATGACTGATCCATTAGAGCAATGTTAAGTTTCTCAGCACAAATTTGGATCACATAACAGGAAATAAAATGGAAAAAAATTGCAAGTTCTGGAAATGTTAAAAAGGTAGTTTTAAGACATGTCCAGACATCCTACAGGATGGAAAGAGAGTGCAACTGCAAAAATAGTACATTGTGCTTCATAATATTTAATCTGCAGTCCCAGCCGCCTACGAATGCAACTTACCAACTATATGCGATGGCCGATATGAAAGGGTATGGTTTGCATGTATGAGGGCCAATTAATGCAAGAGTTTCTTTGCTACCAGAATAGTTCCTCCTAAAGCCACAGCTCATGACTGCCATGTTTGTCTCCTGTCCCAATAAAATGTCATGTGAAACTTTGGAATATCTGCCTCCTGACGCAAAGCTGTTTAAATATCACACGGAGCTAGTAAGTTATTAACACTATTAGTCTGATTTAGCTTTTCACACAGGCTGTACTGACTGGACTGGTCTCCTATTTTCACCCTCCCAGTTCAGACAAGCACTGTTTTTCCCCGATTTTCCTTTTAACCCTCCCTGTTGCTCCAGACGGAGGAATTGAAACTTTCCTGCATGCTGCCGGCAGCAGTTTTTGTCGATCAGGAATTTCTGCACACGAAGGCTAAAATTCCGACCTCACAGGATCCGTATGAAGTGCGCTCGGACCCGGTAAGGCCTCGCAAAAGCCGGTTTTCGGGGCATGTGCCGAAATCCGGCTTTTCCGATCTATCAAGGTTTCTCTTAACAGATCCTCCGCATCCCTGGGAGAAGGATATTCGGACAGGAGAGATTGGGCTACTTGCCCAACTCATGCCCAACGAATATCCTACAAACTCTTGTCTGGTAAAAGCAGGTGTATAGCCTACTTTTTACCAGCGTAAGAGTTTTAAAACATATAAAAATTAAATTTAAATCCATTAAGGTAAGTTAATTTTAACCCCTATTAAAACACATGTTTAAAAAATTCACAAATATATATTTTTTTCTACAACATTTAATTTCAATTAATTATAAATATGTGAGATTTTTTTTAAAATGTATTATTTTGTGTTTCTTGTTTTAGGGGTTTATTCTCATTATTCTCGTAAAAACAGAGTTCCCATTATTATCAATGAGAATACTGCAGAGTGATTGGTGGTCCAGGCCCACGTGACTCCAGCTCTTCTGTACTTCTGGGGAAACATAGAAATTTACAGCGCAGAAGAAGGCCATTTCAGCCCATCGTGTCTGCGCCGGCTGACAAAGAGCCACACGGCCCTCAGTTAGCAGTTCTGAAGGTTACATATCATCATCATCATCATAGGCAGTCCCTCGGAATCGAGGAAAACTTGCTTCCGCTCTTAGAATAAGTCCTTAGATGGCCGAACAGTCCAACACGAGAGCCGAAGTCCCCTGCCATAGGTGGGACATAGTTGTTGAGGGTAAGGGAGGGTGGGATAGGTTTGTCCCACGATCTTTCCGCTGCCTACGCTTGTTTTCTGCATGCACTCAGCGATGAGACTGGAGGTGCTCAGCGCCCTCCTGGATGCACTTCCTCCACTTCGGGTGATCTTTAGCCAGGGACTCCCGGGTGTCGGTGGAGATGTTGCACTTCGTCAGGGAGGCTTTGAGGGTGTCCTTTTAACGTGTCCTCTGTTTACCTTTGGCTCGTTTGCCATGAAGGAGTTCCAAGTAGAGCGCTTGGTTTGGGAGTCTCGTGTCTGGCATGAGGACAATGTGGCCTGCCCAGCGGAGCTGATCATATAAACCAATGAACAATGGCAAAGAGCAAACGGCCCAACCAGTCTGCCCCACACAACTGCGACACCCCTTGCACCGCAACATTCTACACTCCACCCCAACCGGAGCCATGTGATCTCCTAGGAGAGGCAAAAAAACAGATTAAAAACCCAGGCCAATTGGGGAAAAAATCTGGGAAAATTCCTCTCCAACCCATCCAGGTGATCGAAACTAATCCAGGAGATCACCCTGGCTGTATTCGATTTCCTGCAGTACTTACCATTGTATCTACGCCAGCCAACAAGAGGTTAACCAGTCTAATCCCACTTAGTAGCTCGAGACCCATAACCCTGTAGGTTGCAGCATTTCTAATGCCCATCCAAGCACCGTTTAAATGTGGTGAGGGTTTCTGCATCCACCACTCTTCCAGGCAGTGAGTTCCAGACCCCCGCAACCATCTATCTGCGTGAAGAAGCTTCCCATCAAATTCTCTCGGAACCTTCCACCAACCACCTTAAAACTCTTCCCCCTTGTAATTGACCCCTCCACCAAGGGAAATAGGCCCTTGCTATCCACTATATCCAGGCCCCTCAAAGTTTTATACACCTCAATGAGGTCTCCTCTCAGCCTCCTCTGTTCCAATGAGAACAAACCCAGCCTATCCAATCTGTCTTCATATTCCAGGCAGCAACCTCGTAAATCTCCTTTGTATCCTCTCGAGTGCAATCACGACCTTCCTATAAAACGGTGACCAGAACTGCATGCAGTATTACAGCTGTGGCCTACCAGAGTATTATACAATTTAAGCATAATCTCCCCGCTCTTGTATTCTGTGCCTTAGCCAATGAAGGCAAGCATTCTATATGCTTTCTTAACCACCTTATCCACCTGGCCTGCTACTTTCATCGATCTGTGGACAAGCATCTGCATTTTATGTGGCCCACCATTTAATGTGTATACCCTTTCCTTATTAGCCCTGCCCAAGTGCATTACCTCTCACTTATCTGAATTAAATTCCATTTGCCACTGTTCTGACCTCCTGACCAGTCGATTAATATCCTCCTGCAGTCCATGACTTTCCTCTTCATTGTCAACCACACAGCCAATTTTAGTGTCATCTGCAAACTTCTTAATCATACTCCCGATACTCAAATCTAGATCATTGATCTATACCACAAAAAGCAAGGACCCAGTACTGAGCCCTGTTGAACACCACTGGAAACATCCTTCCAGTCACAAAAACATCCATCAACCATTACCCTTTGTTTCCTACCTCTAAGCCAATTTTGAATCCAACTTGCCACTTTGCCCTGGATACCTTGGGCTTTAACCTTCATAACCAGTCTACCATGTGGGACCTTATCAAAAGCTTTGTTGAAATCCATATACACTACATCATATGCGTGACCCTCATCGACCCTCCTGGTTACCTCTTAAAATTCAATCAGGTTAGTCAAACACGATCTTCCCTTAACAAATCCATGCTGACTGTCCCTAATTAGTCCTTGCATTTCCAAATGTAGATTTATCCTGTCTTTCAGGATTTTTTGAAATAATTTTCCCACCACTGAGGTTAGGCTGATGGGCCTATAATTACTGGACCTATCCCTTTTGCCCTTCTTAAACAAGGGTACCACATTACCAGTCCTCCAGCACCATGTCCAAATCCAAAGAGGACTGGCAAATGATGGTCAAGGCCTCTGCGATTTCCTCTTTTACTTCCTTACACGGCCTGGGATGCATTTCATCCGGGCCTGGGAACTTATCTACTTTCAAAGCTGCTAAATTCCTTAATACCTCCTCTCTCACTGTTTATTTCATCCAGAATATCAAACTCCTCCTCGATAGCAGTATCAATTGATAGCAGTTGTCAATTTAAGGGTATCTAAAGGTTAAGTCATGGTAGGAGAGCTCGGTCACGTGATATGCTCCTCCTGTATCATGTGGGAACTCGGGGACACTTCCAGTGTCCCTGACGACTACGTGTGCGGGAAGTGTATCCGCCTCCAGCTCCTGACGGACCGTGTTGCGGAATTGGAGCTGAGGGTGGATTCACTCTGGAGCATCCACGATGCTGAGAATGACGTGAGTAGCACGTGTAGCGAGATGGGTCCACAGCCAGCTAGGGAATGGAAGACCAGCAGGAAGAGCAGTGCAATGAAGGGAGTGCAGGGGTCCCCTGCGGTCATCCTCCTGCAAAACAGATACACTGCTTTGAGTACTGTTGAGGGGGATGACTCATCAGGGGAGGGCAGCAGCAGCCAAGTTCATGGCACCGTGGCTGGCTCTGTTGAACAGGAGGGCAGGAAAAAGAGTGGGAGAGCGACAGTGATAGGGGATTCAATTGTAAGGGGAAGAGATAGGCGTTTCTGCGGCCGCAACCGAGACTCCAGGATGTTGCCTCCCTGGTGCAAGGGTCAAGGATGTCTCGGAGCCGGTGCAGGACATTCTAAAAAGGGAGGGAGAACAGCCAGTTGTCGTGGTGCACATTGGTACCAACGACATAGGTAAAAAAAGGGATGAGGTTCTACGAGACGAATTTAAGGAGCTAGGATCTAAAGTAAAAAGTAGGGCCTCAAAAGTAGTAATCTCTGGATTGCTACCAGTGCCACGTGCTAGTCAGAGTAGGAATCGCAGGATAGCGCAGATGAATACGTGGCTTGAGCAGTGGTGCAGCAGGGAGGGATTCAAATTCCTGGGGCATTGGAACAGGTTCTGGGGGAGGTGGGACCAGTACAAACTGGATGGCCTACACCTGGGCAGGACCGGAACCAATGTCCTGGGGGGGGTGTTTGCTAATGCTGTTGGGGAGGAGTTAAACTAACATGGCAGGGGGATGGGAACCAATGCAGGGAGACAGAGGGAAACAAAAAGGAGACAAAAGCAACAAACAGAAAGGAGATGAGTAAAAGTGGAGGGCAGAGAAACCCAAGGCAAAAAACAAAAAGGGCCACTGAATATAAAGGGAGCTGTAGGAGGGGTCAAAACTAAAAATCATGGTTTAAAAACTAGGATTAAAACACTCTACCAAAATGCACACGGCATTCGAAATAAAGTAAATGAGTTGACAGCATAAATCATTACAAATGGGTATGATTTGGTAGCCATTACAGAAACATGGTTGCAGGGTGGCCAAGACTGGGAATTAAACATCTGACGATTTGGAAAGATAGACAAGAAGGGAAAGGAGGTGGGGTAGCCCTGTTAATAAAGGATGATATCAGGGTAGTTGTGAGAGACGATATTGGCTCTAATGAACAAAATGTTGAATCATTGTGGGTGGAGATTAGAGATAGTAAGGGGAAAAAGTCACTGGTGGGCGTAGTTTATAATAACTTCACGGTGGGGCGGGCAATAATCAAGGGAATAATGGAGGCATGTGAAAAAGGAACGGCAGTAGTCATGGGGGATTTTAACCGACATATCGATTGGTCAACTCAAATCGCACTGGGTAGCCTGGAGGAGGAATTCATAGAATGCATACAGAATTGTTTCTTAGAACAGTATGTAACAGAACCTACAAGGGAGCAAGGGGGACTACAGTGGGATGAGGGCAGAGTTGGCTAAAGTAGACTGGAAACACAGACTAAACGGTGGCACAATTGAGGAACAGTGGAGGACTTTTAAGGAGCTCTTTCATAGTGCGCAACAAAAATATATTCCAGTGAAAAAGAAGGGCGGTAAGAGAAGGGATAACCAGCCGTGGATAACCAAGGAAAGAAAGGAGAGTATCAAATCAAAGACCGATGCGTATAAGGTGGCCAAGGTTAGTGGGAAACTAGAGGATTGGGAAAATTTTAAACAACAGCAAAGAATGACTAAAAAAGCAATAAAGAAAGGAAAGATAGATTTCAAAGGAAAACTTGCGCAAAACATAAAAACAGATAGTAAAAGCTTTTACAGATATATAAAACGGAAAAGAGTGACTAAAGTAAATGTTGGTCCCTTAGAAGATGAGAAGGGGAATTTAATAATGGGAAATGTGGAAATGGCTGAGACCTTAAACAATTATTTTGCTTCGGTCTTCACAGTGGAAGACACAAAAACCAGGCCAAAAATTGCTGGTCACGGGAATGTGGGAAGGGAGGCCTTGAGACAATCACTATCACTAGCTGGGTAGTGCTGGACAGGCTAATGGGACTCAAGGTAGACAAGTCCCCTGCTCCTGATGCAATGCATCCCAGGGTATTAAAAGAGATGGCGGAAGTTATAGCAGATGCATTCGTTATAATCTACCAAAATTCTCTGGACTCTGGGGAGGTACCAGCGGATTGGAAAGCAGCTAATGTAACGCCTCTGTTTAAAAAAGGGGGCAGACAAAAGGCAGGTAACTATAGGCCGGTTAGTTTAACATCTGTAGTGGGGAAAATGCTTGAAACTATCATTAAGGAAGAAATAGCGGGACATCTAGATAGGAATAGTGCAATCAAGCAGACGCAGCATGGATTCATGAAGGGGAAATCATGTTTAACTAATTTACTAGAATTCTTTGAGGATATAACGAGCATGGTGGATAGAGGTGTACCGATGGATGTGGTGTATTTAGATTTCCAAAAGGCATTCGATAAGGTGCCACACAAAAGGTTACTGCAGAAGATAAAGGTACGCGGAGTCAGGAAATGTACGAGCATGGATAGAGAATTGGCTGGCGAACAGAAAGCAGAGAGTCAGGATAAATGGGTCCTTTTCGGGTTGGAAATCGGTGGTTAGTGGTGTGCCACAGGGATCGGTGCTGGGACCACAACTGTTTACAATATACATAGATGACCTGGAAGATGGGACAGAGTGTAGTGTAACAAAATTTGCAGATGACACAAAGATTAGTGGGAAAGCGGGTTGTGTAGAGGACACAGAGAGGCTGCAAAGAGATTTAGATAGGTTAAGCGAATGGGCGAATGTTTGGCAGATGAAATACAATGTCGGAAAGTGTGAGATCATCCACCTTGGGGGAGAAAAAAACAGTAAAAGGGAATATTATTTGAATGGGGAGAAATTACAACATGCTGAGATGCAGAGGGACCTGGGGGTCCTTGTGCATGAATCCCAAAAAGTTAGTTTGCAGGTGCAGCAGGTTATCAGGAAGGCGAATGAAATGTTGGCCTTCATTGCGAGAGGGATGGAGTACAAAAGCAGGGAGGTCCTGCTGCAACTGTATAGGGTATTGGTAAGGCCGCACCTGGAGTACTGCGTGCAGTTTTGGTCACCTTACTTAAGGAAGGATATACTGGTTTTGGAGGGGGTACAGAGACGATTCACTCGGCTGATTCCGGAGATGAGGGGGTTACCTTATGATGATAGATTGAGTAGACTAGGTCTTTACTTGTTGGAGTTCAGAAGGATGAGGGGTGATCTTATAGAAACATTTAAAATAATGAAAGGGATAGACAAGATAGAGGCAGAGAGGTTGTTTCCACTGGTAGGGGAGACTAGAACTAGGGGGCACAGCCTCAAAATACGGGGGAGCCAATTTAAAACCGAGTTGAGAAGGCATTTCTTCTCCCAGAGGGTTGTGAATCTGTGGAATTCTCTGCCCAAGGAAGCAGTTGAGGCTAGCTCATTGAATGTATTCAAGTCACAAATAGATTTTTAACCAATACGGGAATTAAGGGTTACGGGGAGCGGGCAGGTAAGTGGAGCTGAGTCCATGGCCAGATCAGCCATGATCTTGTTGAATGGCGGAGCAGGCTCGAGGGGCGAGATGGCCTATTCCTGTTTCTAATTCTTATATTCTTATGTTCTTATATCTGCATTGCCCCTTTCCTTTGTGAAAACAGACGCAAAGTATTCATTGAGAACCACACCACCATCTTCAGCCTCCACACAGAGATTACCCTCATGGTCTCTCATAGGCCCTACCCTTTCTTAAGTTATCCTCTTGCTATTAATATATTTATAGAACATCTTTTGGTTTTCCTTAATTTTACTTGCCAAGAATTTTTCATGCTCTCTCTTAGCATTCCTCTCCCCGTACACTACGCATGGAATGAAGGCCCCTGACCAGAATAGAAGGCGCCTCCGGGACACCAGATATTATTGTAAAACGATTTTGTGTCAGAGATGTTCGTCTGAAGGAAGCCTCCAACCGGAATTTTACCCCCAAGTGTAGCAGGCTTGGGATTCCTGGAGTAGGAGAAGGGGGAAATTGGGGCGTTCCGATGATTTTAATCCGCAAATGCAGATGGGCAGACATGAAGTCTGAAACGTGGACAGCTGCAATGTATACAGCGTGGGATGTTAATGCCTCTTTGACCATGCACTGTACCAATGTTCATTAACTTATTGATCAGGAATTGTAGAACTCTGTGAAGCCGAGAACATGCTGTTAGTGTAAAACATTTCGCTGGTGACAAGAATGCAATATTATTTGTGGAAAAAATATCTTAATTTGAAGACAGTTTCGGTTGGATTTGCGCCCCGTTTAGCGCCTGAGCGGGGTACAAAAAGATTTTTTGGGTGTGGAACGAGGCGCGGAAGATTTTGCGCCAGCGCGGGACTTTCGGTAATGGTTTTGCTGCGGCGCTATACTTAGCGTTTGCCTGCTGTTTTTAACGTTTTGGATGACATAAATCATCGTGCATCGCTGCACTAGCATCCCGGGCGGAACAATTGGCCATATTGCCCGAATTAGCGTCGGCCCAGGAACCCGCAGGCAAAAAACAGTCGCACACCAGGTGCTAACGGCGCCATTTTGTAAACGGAAGAGAAAGTCAGAGTTCAGAGTGATTAAAGCATAAGAACATAAGAACATAATAAATAGGAGCAGGAGTAGGCCATACGGCCCCTCGAGCTTGCTCCGCCATTCAATAAGATCATGGCTGATCTGATCATGTACTCAGCTCCACTTCCTGCCCGCTCCCCATCACCCCTTATTTCCTTATCGTTTAAGAAACTGTCTATTTCTGTCTTAAATGTATTCAATGTCCCAGCTTCCACAGCTCTCTGAGGCAGCGAATTCCACAGATTTACAACCTTCTGACAGAAGAAATTTAACGAATTTTAAAGAGAAAAGAATTTTAAATGGGCGGCCCCTTATGCTAAGATCATTCCCTCTAGTTCTAGTCTCCCCCCTCAGTGGAAACATCCTCTCTACATCCATCTTGTCAAGCCTCCTCAATCTTATACATTTCGATAAGATCACCTCATTCTTCTGAATTCCGGTGAGTAGAGGCCCAACTTTCTCAACCTTTCCTCATGACAGCCCCCTCATCCCCAGAATCAACCCAGTGAACCTTCTCTGAATTGCCTCCAAAGCAAGTATATCCTTTCGTAAAATGGAAACCAAAACTGCACACAGTATTCCAGGTGTGGCCTCACCAATACCTTGTATAGTTGTAGCAATACTTCCCTGTTTTTATACTTCATCCTCTTTTTCCGGCAGTGTGGCAGTCCTTATCACAGTATCTGAGGCAGAGGCTTCCTCAGCAATTCTCACTCCAGATTGTGTTAAAAATCACTGGCAGGGATCTCGATGCACCCGACCCGTGTAGTTCCTGCCATCTCCTCTCCACAGCCCCCACAAGAGCTTTGTTAGCCTCCTCTGTAAATCGTCTAGCTCGCTGCCTGCTGTCCTCCGACTCCATCATCAAAATTGAATAATTAAATGGCTGATTCAGCCCCAGGTGTACTGCACATGCAGCCGCGCCCTGCATTAGCATTTACGATTGGACAGCAGACCAGAAGCGCGGGGGAGAAAAAAGAATTTGCACGTGTGCAGACGACCGATTTTGGCTCGGGAGCACAAATTCTGTCATGCAATGTCGGAGTTAGCACTAATGCCCGTGGTGAACTTTCATTTGGTGAAAGTTGCGCGCTCTGGCACTAACGCTAACCCGGTGCTAAAATTTAGATTTTGACGCGATTTGCGCCTGTCAACGGGCGAAATCGCAAAAAGCCGAAAATCCAGCCATTTGTCTTATTGAGTGAGTAAGCAAAGTTGTCTGTACCCAAAATGAAACATATATGGCAACATTCAAATTGTAAATGAATAATAATTACAAAAGCATACTGCAAATGCTGAAAATCTAAAATAAAAACTGAAATGCTGGAAATACTCAGCAGGTCAGGTAGTATTTGTGGAGCGAGAAACCGAGTTAATGTTTCAGGTCGATGATCTTTCGCCAGAATGGGATAATGATTATCCTTTTTTGCCAATTATAAACAACTGCTTGTTTTAAATGCAAATGTTTTAAGTGGTGGTGATTGCATTTGTTTATTGTAGTGTAAAACTCCTGATGAGTGAATGGCTTTTTCTCTGGAATGTGCTCTGGAATTTCCATTAATTTACCCAAATATAGGTATTATTTAATCTGCATGCCAACTTTAGATCAATATTAAATTTGTTATCATGCATAGCAACATAGTGAACCAGACAAAAAGCCAGAAACTGTAGACCAGTTAGCCTAACATCTGTGGTTGGGAAAATGTTGTAGTCCATTATTAAAGAAGCAGTAGCAGGACATTTGGAAAAGCAAAATTCGATCAGGCAGAGTCAGCATGGATTTATGAAAGGGAAGTCATGTTTGACAAATTTGCTGGAATTCTTTGAGGATGTAACGAATAGGGTGGATAAAGGAGAACCAGTAGATGTGGTGTATTTGGATTTCCAAAAGGCATTTGACAAGGTGCCACATAAAAGATTACTGCACAAGATAAAAGTTCACGGGGTTGGGGGTAATATATTAGCATGGATAGAAGATGGCTAACTAACAAAAACAGAGTCGGGATAAATGGTTCATTATCTGGTTGGCAATCAGTAACTAGTGGGGTGCCGCCATGATCAGTGCTGGGACCCCAACTATTTGCAATCTATATTAATGACTTGGAAGAAGGGATTGAGTGTAATGTTTGCTGCTGATACAAAGATGGGAGGAAAAGCAATATGTGAGGCGGACACACAAAATCTGGAAAAGGACATAGACAGGCTAAGTGAGTGGGCAAAAATTTGGCAGATGGAGTATAATGTTGGAAAGTGTGAGGTTATGCACTTGGACAGGAAAAATCGAGGTGCAAGTTATTTAAATACAGAAAATTGCTAAGTGCCACAGTACAGTGGGACATGGGGTTACGTGTGCATGAAACACAAAAGGATAGTTTGCGGGTACAGCAAGTGATCAGGAAGGCCAATGGAATCTTGGCCTTTATTGCAAAGGGGGTGGAGTATAAAAGCAGGGAAGTCTTGCACCAGTTGTACAGGGTATTGGTGAGGCCACACCTGGAATACTGCGTACAGTTTTGGTTTCCATATTTACGAAAGGATTTACTTTGGAGGCAGTTCAGAGAAGGTTCACTAGGTTGATTCCGGAGATGAGGGGGTTGACTTATGAGGAAAGGTTGAGTAGGTTGGGTCTCTACTCATTGGAATTCAGAAGAATGAGAAGTGACCTTATCGAAACGTATAAGGCGGGGCTTGACAAGGTGGATGCAGAGAGGGTGTTTCCATTGATGGGGGAGACTAGAACTTGGGGCATAATCTTAGAATAAGGGGCTGCCTGCACATTTAAAACTGAGATGAGGAGGTATTGCTTCTCTCAGAGGGTTGTAAATCTGTGGAATTCGCTGCCTCAGAGAGCTGTGGAAGCTGGGTCATTGAATAAATGTAAGACAGAGATGGACAGTTTCTTAGCCGATAAGGGAATAAGGGGTTATGGAGAGTGGGCAGGGAAGTGGACCTGAGTCCATGATCGGATCAGCCACGATCATATTAAACGGTGGAGCAGGCTCGAGGGCCCGGATGGCCTACTCCTGCTCCTATTTATGTTGTTCTGTTCTTGTGTAATGCCCCTGTTGTATTTAACTGTTTAATTTATGTCTTCCTGGAATCTATTGGACCATTTTTAGCATTCTGTCCCAGCAATTACTTCTGTAAAGTTCGCTTCCTAAGTCCAGCAGACAAGCAATTGTGATGAATTTTAAAATAGTGTCAAAATCATACTGTATTTGGAAATCCATTCTTCTATTCTATTAAAGTCACAGCATGGCTGTTACAACTTTTGGCATCAAGTGAGTTTTGATTTGTCTTCAATAAAACCACTAAATCAATGAAGATCTGGTGATGAAATCTTGGAGGTTGAACAGGAAAAAAAAGGGAGAAATGTGTAGTAATGAATATCTACCCTACTCTCAAAATCTCTGCTTATTCACTGAAATGTACAGACATGAGGGCATATGAAAAGCCCAAGTGCTCTCATCCCCGTTTCAGAATGGGCATACGGAGATATTGAAGTAGTGAAATAAACCTGAAGAATAATACATGAATCTTTTACCTTACTTGAAAAATGAACTATCATTCAAGTAAGTGGGCCTTTGTTGAATAATTATTTGATGCTTCAAAATATGCAGATGAAATCTATTATACTTCCAATTTCCATTAACTATGTCTAATGGGGACATCTGACAAACTTGTGGGAATTGATGTATGCACTATATTATGGATGAAAAAGATTAATGTGAAATGAAAAAGGAGTCCAATTCTATGCAGATATTTGGAAGTATTTTTTCTAACCCTCAACATGCAAAGCAAAACTAGAAACTTTATAATTACACATAGAAGTATTAAGATAATGTGGATTAGACTATGTTTTCATTATTTCATATTGAAATCACCTTACTGACTGGATTGACACTTGATCTGGTAGAGAGGAGAAAGCAATGGTGAGGTCTCGTGGCATCACTGGGGAATTTGTTGATAATTGGGTGATATTTGGATATCATGTTCTGGCGGTGCATGATTTTGAGTATTACTGCTATATAATCTACTCGGCCACCGTATTCTCCAGTTGAGTTTTGTTTTGGTAGTGATACCCGCCCTCCTGTATGGCTCAGAGACATGGACCATGTACAGTAGACATCTCAAGTCGCTGGAGAAATACCACCAATGATGTCTCCACAAGATCCTGCAAATCCCCTGGGAGGACAGACGCTGGTGTCCTCGATCAGGCCAGCATCGAAGCACTGACCACCCTCGACCAGCTCCATTGGGCGGGCCACATTGTTCGCATGCCTGACACGAGACTCCCAAAGCAAGTGCTCTGCACGGCAAGCAAGCCCCAGGTAGGCAGAGGAAACGTTTCAAGGATACCCTCAAAGCCTCCTTGATAAAATGCAACATCCCCACCGACACCTGGGAGTCCCTGGCCAAAGACCACCCTCAGTGGAGGAAGAGCATCCAGAAGGGCGCTGAGCATCTCGTCTCTTAGCCGAAAGCATGTAGAAAGCAAACGCAGGCAGCGGAAGGAGCATGAGGCAAACCAGTCTTTCCACCCACCCTTTGCTTCAACGACTGTCCCACCTGTGACAGAGACTGTAATTCCCTCATTGGACTGTACAGCCATCTGAGAACTCACTTTTAGAGTGGAAGCAATTCTTCCTCGATTTCGAGGAACTGCCTATGATGATTTTGTTTTGGAAAAGGTCGGCTGTAATTTCATGGAGAATCAAATGCTGTGTCTGTTGAATGCATTTCTATTTAAAAGTATATTCCGAAGTTGGTTTCAAAATTAGACTGAAGCCCTAAAAAGATTAAAGCACCTGGAAAAAATGATGCTTTTGATAGAATTTTACTTTTTCTGAATGAGATAAAATTGCCTCTATAAATATAAAATTGGCAGATTCTGCTATTGGCACTGTATTTTGGCTGCTGCTGAGGTATACCTGAAGTTCATTCTGTTAACACTTACTGATTTTATATTCAGCATAATTTATAAACACCGAATTATAAAGTGACTCATCCTCACATAATTTTTTTTCTGTATGGCTTTCTAAGGTGGTGATCTCAAATGTGTTCACACTTCAAAATGGCTATTCTGCTGAATTTATTAGCAAGCTATACTATATAGCTTGCATTGATGTGAAGCAGTTTCAGCATGCAAGCGGTGATATGTAATTTGAGTGAGTAGTTGCCCAAATTTAATTATTGCAACCATTCTGAGACAATCTATAGAAACATAAAAATTTACAGCGCAGAAGGAGGCCATTTCTGCCCATCTGCCCAAAGAGCCGCACGGCCCTCGGTCAGCAGCCCTGAAGGTTGCATATAAACTTGGAAAATTTTAAAAACTTGATGTGTATCTTATTCCCATTGACTTTGGCTTTGTTCTCTCTCGAGTGTGGAGGCAGGAGCCATCTTTGGGCTCCATGTCTCTCGAAGTCGTCTTTAAAATGGTGACTGTACTATAGTATTCTTCTGGCACAGGACAGATTTTTTAGTCTCTTTCATTATTTAGGCTGTTGCTTGTTGGACAGGTAAGATGTTGAAGCACAAAGTTTTGATAACACACATGGACAGCTGCTTATAGAATGATAAATGGCATTGCCAGTTGTCCCTAAGGGCTGAAAAATAAGTCCTGTGGGAGTGCATTTATTAGTACTTCGCTTTTCTTTTTTTTTTTGTTCAATTGGTTCTGATGTTGGTATTTCAAAGGGATACATATGATCATAATGTTGAAATCTTACACAGCAGCTGTTATTGTGGTAATTCATAATAATTTGCATTGTAAACTTCTGCTGCAGTTTTCTTAGAAAATCTCATGCCGTTGTTCACAGGCTCCAGGATTCTTACCATGAGATAACATAATGAATGTTTAAAATATTTCCACAAATGTTTGAAAAATTGCTAGTAACTGATACATGCACAACAGAATAAATCCTGGATATGGACATGAAATTGGTGATGTGTAGAAATCAATGGGTACTTGTTCGGAGTTATTTCAAGTCGGGAAGGGAATGGGATACTTGTACAGGTACAACTTCCGGAATCCACAGGACCGAGTCCGCTCCGGTCTTTGAGCTTTTCCGGATTTCAGAAAAGAAAATCAAGTCTGAAATCCGGAATTATAGACCGAATCGGTGCCAGGTTTTGAGCAGCGAGGTCCGAAATCCGGCAAAACCCAAAATCCGGCACAGATTCGGTCGCAGATTCTGCATTTCCGACTTGATTTTCTTCTCTGAGATCCGGAATCCTCGCACAACTCCGTACCGGACTTTGGGTTTTCCCTCAAAAATGTCCGGTTTTTGGACAATAATTCCGGCTGACTCCATCAGCTAAATGCAAAATGTCTGGTTTTCGGACAATTATGGTTTTCGGAGTTCCATATTCCAGACATTGCACCTATAACTTGGTATTGGTATTGGGATTACTAGTGTTTTCAATTTACATAAATAATCTTGATTCAGAAATTCAATACAAATTGATAAAAATTTGTAGATAATATCAAAACAAAGAGTGGTGGTGGAATTCATAAAGGCTGCTCAAAAATTACGTGGGCAGAACAATGGCAGATGACGTTTAATGCAGGGAAATGTAAAGTATTGCATATAGGAAGAAAAAAACCAATAACCCGTACTCCATGAACAATGTGGAAATAGCTAAAGATGAAGTTAGAAGAAATGTTGACATTCTGCATGTTCAATCACTGCACAACGCAATCAGCAAAATCAATAGAATGTTTAACTACACAACCAAAACACAGAATACAAATTTTAAAACATCATTATAAAACTAGTCTGACCGCACCTTGAGCACTGTCTGGTTCTGGTCGCCGAAAAACAAAGGAGACATTCAATTTGGAGAACGACCACACAGCTGATCTCGAGCATCAAAGGGCTGAATTATGAGGCGAAATGTTGAAACTTTGTTTTTTCAGTCTATAAAGGAGGCATCTGAGAGATGATTTTAGAGGTCGAGAATACAGTTAATGGAATGGAAAAAGATACGTCTGGAATATTGTTTTTAATTAAATGCAAGGCGAAGATGCAGGTTCCAACGGGTAGGACAATGCTTGGAATTGTTTCTTCACACAAAGCAGAGAGGTGTTACTACACATATTTAATCATTCTTTAGAACAAGTTGTAGTGCCAGAGGACTGGCAGATAGCTAACGTAACACCTATATTTAAGAAGGGAGATAGAACATGTCCAGGGAACTATAGACTAGTCAGCTGAATATCGGTGGTCGGAAAAATAATGGAATCCCTATTAAAGAAGAGAATAGAAACATCTAGAAACCAGAAAAATAATAATGAATAGTCAGCGTATATTTCAAAAGGGAATGTCTTGCTTGATGAACCTCATTGATTTTTTTTGAAGAGGCAACAGAGAGAGTAGACAAGGGTAATGCAGTAGATGTAATTTATCTATATTTTTAAAAGGCCTTCGATGAGATACCGCATAATAGACTAATGAATAAGGGCAGAGCATGCGCAGGCAGGGAACAAGTAGCAGAATGGATAACTAGCTGGCTTTAAGGCAGAAAGCAAATAATAGGGTAAAGGGCAGCTATTCCGAGTGGCAGAAGGTGGGTAGTGGTGTTTCACAATAATCAGTGCTGCGACCACTGTTGTTCACAATTTATATTAATGATTTAGACTCTGGAATCAAAAACATAATTTCTAAATTTGCAAATGATACCAAATTTTGCGGGGGGGTAGTCAAATACTAGGGAGGACTGCAACAAATTGCAAAAAGACATTAATAAACTTGAAGAATGGGCATATAATTGGCAAATGAAGTTCAACAGATAAATGTGAGATACAGGTGCAACGTCCCAAATCTGGAACTCCGAAAACCGGAATTGTCCAAAAACAGGACATTTGCGCAAAGCTGATGGAGTCGTCCGGAATTATTGTCCGAAAACCGGACATTTTTGAGGCAAAACCCCAAATCCGGCACGGATTTGGTCGAGGATTCCGGACTTCAGACAAGAAAATAATCTCTGAAATCCGGAATCCACAATCGAATCTGTGCCGGATTTTGGATTTTGCCAGATTCGGACCTCGCCGATCAAAACCCGGCACGGATTCAGTCGAGGATCCCGGATTTCAGACTTGATTTTTCTTGTCTGAAATCCGGAAAACCCCAAAACCGTAATGGATTCAGTCTCGAGGATTCTGGATTTCGAATGTTGTACCTGTATTACATTTTGGTCAGAAAAATAAGGAGGTCACATATTATTTGGAAAATACAAATCTAAATGAGGTAGAAGAGCAAAGTGATCTCACTCAGGGTATAAATACACAAATCACACATGTTAACAAGGCCATAAAAAAGCAAACCAAACCTGAGGGTTTATTTCTGGAGAGAGTGAATTGAAAAGTAGAGAAGTTATGCTAAACTTGTATCGGACATTGGTTCGACCATACTTGGAGCACTGCATACAATTCTGGTTGCCATATTATAAAAAGGTTATAGAGGCACTGGAGATGGTGCAAAAATGAATTACAAGGATAATCTTTTTTTCTTGGGCAGTCCCCCAGAGTCGAGGATGACTTGCTTCCACACTAAGGTGACTGATGAGACCGATGCAGGATCTACAGTTTCTGTCACAGGTGGGGTAGATGGTAATACAAGGATAATACCAGAAATGGAAAAATATACCAATCAGGAAAGGATGAACAGGCTGGGCCTCTTTTCTCTTGAAAAGAGAATGCTGAGGAATGACCTAATAGAGGTATTTAAAATTCTGAAAGGTTTTAATAGAGTAGATACATAGAGCGCGTTTCCACTTGTGGGGTCGAGCAAAACTCGAGGTCATCAATATAAGATAGTCACCAAGGAATCAAATAGGGAATTCAGAAGAAACTTCTTTACCCGGAGAGAGGTGAGATTGTGGAACTCGCTACCACAGGGAGTGGTTGAAGCGAATAGTATAGATGCATTTAAGGGGAGGCAAGATAAGCATATGAGGAAAGAGGGAATAGAGGGTTAGGCTGACGGAGTTAGATGAGGAATGACG
Source organism: Pristiophorus japonicus (assembly GCF_044704955.1). Lineage (NCBI taxonomy): Eukaryota > Metazoa > Chordata > Chondrichthyes > Pristiophoridae > Pristiophorus > Pristiophorus japonicus. The sequence continues at coordinate 67,997,107 of NC_091978.1, forward strand.
GAAGGAGGCCCGAGTGGAGCATAAACGCCGGCATGGACTGACTGGGTGGAATGGCCTGTTTCTGTGCTGTGTACCCTATGTAAAGCATAATCACCAAATGAAATGGACACTCTGCTGCTGCTGTTCTCTCCATTTGCTTTGTACATCTCCTTCACAGTATTGCTGCCTCCTGGTTCCATTCTTAACTGTTGTATCGTCAATACTAATTCAGCTCATGTCCATCAGCTTCCGTGATGAAGTCTCCATTCTTGCATACAGCCCTCAAACATTCATTCAAATGCACACCATTGGGTTTCAAATGTGCACCACAGCTCGATCACTCTACCTCCTCCATCCACCGCATGGTTGTTGCCATTCTCTGCAACTGCCTTTCCAACACTACCAAGAATAATCTTTCATTGCTCACCGTACTGCTAGAAAATGACAGGTGCATTTGAATACATATAGCAACTGCCCTTCAAAGCAATTCATCTATTGTAGATTCTCTAACTCCGTGCTTTCAGCAGGGATCACACTCGTTTGGTGTTAGTGTATTAGCTTGCTTGTAATCCATCACCTGGTAAAGTGATAGTTAGATGTCTGTGTTCATTGGCTGAGACGTAGGTTCAAAGATTGTAATTTGTTTTGGTAAATTGAAGTAGAATTAAATTATCATCTTTTGAGAATTGGATTGTGATGCAGTAAATGTTATTTTGTGCAGCTTGATGTTTCCAAAAGTGATTTTTAATCTACAAGTTCAAGCAAGTTTACAAGTTATTGAATTATCCTGGACCTCCGTCTGGTAATGTGATATTTTGACGAAGTGGAAAAAAGGACAAAGTCAAAATGGCCTCTTTTAAACTAATTGCACAATAAAAGATGGTTAGTACTTGGTGAATGTATATTCTGGCAAGAAGGAAAGTGCTATTAAATTTCTCTCTCTCTCCCTCAAAGGAGGAACTTTGAGAAATTCTGTTCTATTAGAAAACGTAACAGCTGAAGTTATTAGAATACGAGAAGATAAGTTTGATTCAGCAGCTGATTCAAGTGTTAATTGATTAAATTATGTTTTAATGGAGTAGGCTACAAATAATCTGTGTCCTGTATATCTTGTATCCATCTTCATTTAGCTGTGTTTAAATATTCATTAATGTTGTGCAGAATGTTTTTTGGAAACTTCAAGATCTCTGAGAGAGATTAAAGAGGTTCATATTAATGGAAGGCACATTCACTCTCAATAGCATATTAAGTTTCTGTTAAATTGATGTGAAGGAATTAGAGCAATAGAGTACTGCCAACTGGTATTGGGTTGAAGCCTCAATGCACTTCATGGGAAATTCCACTCATCATTTTTTAATCCTTCTCTTCCATTAGTTATTTTTTTCTTCTTTTAAGCCTTCATTTACTTGTCAGTGGCTAATACTGCAGCTTACCAGTTTGTTGGATCTTTTCAAGTGCTATTCCTGGTCTGGTTTACGAGTTGTGCAGAAGTGACCTGGGATGACCTACTATCCGTAGTTTTTCCTTTTCTTCCTTTTCCCTTACTGTGCTGAGCTACATCGCCTTTGTTCAGTGCCTCCCTATGAACCTGCTGTTTGGAGCAGCTAAATATCTTGTTTTTGTCAATTGCAGAAGTAGATTTTTACTCTCTGTTCAGAGCAGACCGTTTCTCTGAGGCAAGCAATGAAATAAAACCCAACATCACCATGGTTTAAATAACAATATTGAATTTTGAAACCCTGCAATCAGATGTACTCTGAGATGATAACATTAAGCAAAAATTTTGAATCCTGAAAGATCCACTCTGCTTACTGCACTTAGAAATTTTGTGCGGAATTACATCACAGATGTAATACTTTTAAAAGTTCAGATGATATTTATAAGTGACTTGAGCTTCAAACTCATTGTTTATGCTAGTGCTGTTCGGGAAGGTTTAAGCTAATTTGGCAGGGGGATGGGCATCAGGATGTGGCATTAGAAAGGGGCAACAACGTCCACGAAGGATTGGGAGAGACAGATAACAGTAGAGTAAGAACTAGTATGTTATCAGAGAGAATACAAGGAGGTCTAAGATAGGTTTACAATACATGTGTGTAAACGTAGAAAGCATGGTAAATAAGGTTGGTGAGCTGCAAGCACAAATAACCACATGGGAAAAGATGTTGAGATAACTGAGACCTGGCTCAAAAAGGGCAGAATTGAGTACTAAATATTCCTGGATATAAGGTGTTCAGGAAAGAAAGGAGGTGGGGTGGCAATATTGATCAAGGAGAATATTACAGTGCTGGAGAGAGAGGATGTCACGGAGGGGTCAAGAACAGAATCTATTTGGTTAGAGTTAAGAAACCATAGGTGTATTCTATAGGCCACCAAGTAGTGGGAAGGATATCGAGTATCACATTTGCAGGGAAATTACAAAGAGACGCATGAACTATAAAATAGTGATAAAGGGGAACTTCAATTATTATATAGACTGGGATAGCAATAGTGTAAAGGGCAGAGAGGAGGAAGAATTTCTGTAGTGTGTTCAGGACAACTTTCTTGATCAGTACATTTCTGGCCCAATGAGGAAGGAAGCATATCTGGATCTGGAGAATAAGATGGGTTAAATGGATCGAGTGTCAGTTGGGGGAACATTTAGGAAACACTGATCATAAGGTTTAGATTAGCTATGGAAAAGAACAAGGAGCAATATCGAGTAAAAATACTTAATTGGAGGAGGGACAATTTTAATGGGTTAAGCATGGATCTGGCTTGAGTAAATTGGAATCAAAGGTTGGTAGGCAAAACTGTAATCGAACAATAGGCTGCCTTTAAAGAGGAGATGGTTCGGGTACATTCGTACATTCCCATGAGAGATAGAGAGTAAGGTGAAGCAGGGCCGGATGGGATGCATCCTCGGATGCTGAGGGAGGAAAGGGTGGAAATTGTGGAGGTACTGGTCATAATCTTCCAATACTCTTTGGATACAGGGGTGGTACCAGAGGACTGGAGAATTGCAAATGTTACACCCTTGTTCAAAAAAGTGTGTAAGGAAAAACCCAGCAACTGCAAGCCATTCAATTTAACCTCAGTAGTGAGGAAGCTTTAGAAACTATGGGCTCAAAATTGGCCTCTGCCGATTTTTGGCGCACTCACCTGAGGTGTGCCGTTTTTCCACGACTCCAAGCGCGCTGAAAATCTTCCTCCCGACTTTGGCCGCTGTCCGGCCTCTCCTCGGTGGCAGCGTAGCGTGGGCAGTGGATTCGGGGGCGGAGCCAGCGTCTCGGTGCTGAGAACAGTGCCGGGACATCTGCACATGCGCGTTAGAGTGTGCGTGCATGCGCAGTAGCTCCTTGCCCCCAACACGTCCTACAGCCTGTGTGAGAGGGACCCGATGCTCGCAGTTGCTGCCTCTATCCCTGGCCGAGTGGTCTCCCGCACCGGCCCGCTGTGTAAATAGCTGCTTGTGTTCGTGGTTTAAACTACTGTGATTAAGATGGCCAGGGTCAATGTCAGGAAGAGTCGTGTTAATTAGGTTTTAATTAAGCCTTGCTGAGGTTGAGTAGAAAGTTTAATCATTGGTGTTTGGTGAATAAGGATGCTTTTTGGTCCAATTTTTTCATTTCAGGTTTGGTCGGGCAAGACCTCTTAAATAGTAAAGCAAGAGGCGATGTTTTTGGTAAACAGGCGGAGTTTATGTTTGTTGAGTTCCTTTATTTTCTTTTAATCTTTCCTTAAAACTTTGTAAGTCTTGCTGCTTTAGGTGCAGGTCCTCTCCGCGTCCCTTCTATTTTTTATTTGCTATTGAATGCTTACTACTTTTTGTGCTTTGTTTAGTGCTTTGTAAGTCTTGGTGCTTTAGAATATACTAACCTGCGCCGATTTCTTAACTCTCCGCAAGGGTTTTCTGAAGTGGCCAAATACGCTGGCCTAAGTAAATTTGGAGTAATTATTAGCTGGCCAAAGTTGCCTAAATGGCCAAAACGGGCGTGGGTGACTGGGAGAAAAAAAACAAAACTCAAAAAATCGTAACTAATTCAGTTACTCTGGAGCAAGTTTATTGGGGAAAGTTACTCCAAAAAAAACCGGAGCAACTCCTGGTCAATTTTGAGCCCTATAATCTGGCAGAATTAAGTCATTTGGACAAGTGTGGATTAATTAATGAAAGCCAGCAGGATTTGTCAAAGGCAAATCGTGTTTCACTAACTTGATCAAGTTTTTTGATCAGGTAACAGAGAGCATTGATGAGGGCAATGCGGTTGATGTGGTGTGCATAGAATTCCAAAAGGCGTTTGTTAAAGTGCCACGTAATATGCTTGCGAACAAAGTTGAAGCCCATGGAATAAAAAGGACAGCATGGATATGAAATTGGCTAAGTGACCAGGAAACAGAGAGTAGTGGTGAACGGTTATTTTTCGGACTGGAGGAAGGTACACAGTGGTGTTTCCCAGGTGTCGGTACTAGGATCACTGCTTTTCTTGAGATGTATTAATGACTTGGACTTGGGTGCACAGGACACAATTTCAAAATTTGCAGATGACATTAACTTGGAAGTATAGTGAGCAGTGAGGCGGATAGTGATAAACTTCAAGAAGACAGGCTGATGGGGCCCAAGTTTCGGCCTCAGTTGCTCCTGATTTTTTGGAGCAACTGGTGTAGAACGGAGTATCTTAGAAATTCAAATTCTCAGCATTTAGTTTGCTCCAGTTCTAGTCAGTTCGAACAGTCTCACTTTGGAACAGAATTTTTTTTCAAAAGGGGGCGTGTCCGGCCACTTACGCCTGTTTTCAAAGTTTAGGCAGTGAAAACTTACTCCAAACTAACTTAGAATGGAGTAAGTGAAGATTTTTGTACGTTCGAAAAAACCTTGTCTACACTTTAGAAAATCAGGCGTAGGTTACAAATCAGGCGTAGTGAATGAGGGGGGGAGGGGGGGGGGGGTGGGGGTTTAAAGGGAAGTTTACAAACATTAAACACTTCAGTTTTACAAATAAAGAGCCATCATCAATAATAAATGATAAATACATCAATAAATCAACCAATAAATCAATCAAAAAAAATTAATAAAATAATAAAATTTTTAAAAATCAATAAATAAAACATTTTCTACTTACCGACTGCAGCACCGGGAGTCCTCCAACAGCGTGCTGGGACGGTCCCCCCAGTGTGTCTCTGTCAGTGTCCCTATCTGTCTGTCTGTGTGTGTGCCTCTCACTCTCTGTCTGTCAGTGTCTGTGTTTCTGACAACGAGAGGAGGGGGAGAGGGGAAGGGGGGGGAAGAAGGGGGAAGAAGGAGAGAGGATGTAGGGAGGGAGGGAAGGAGAGAGTAGGGAGGGAGGGAAGGAAAGAGTAGGGAGGGAGAGAGGAGGGAGGGAGGGAAGGAGAGCGGTGGGAGGGGGGGAAGGGAGAGAAGGAGGCTGAACGGCCGGGCCCAAGACCTCGGGCTAGATTTACAGGTAGGTGGCGTCGAGTCTCCGGGCGAGGGCGGTCGCGGAGGTCCGGCGGGGGGGGGTGTGAGAGAGTCGCGGAGGTCCGGGGGGCGGTGGGTGTGAGAGAGTCGCGGAGGTCTGGTGGGGGGGGGGGGGGCGGCGGCGGAGGGTGTGAGAGAGTCGCAGAGATCCCGGGGGCGGGGGGGAGAGAGAGAGAGTCGCGGAGGTCAGGTCACCGGGGGTGGGGGAGCGGGAGTCAAGTCGAGTCGGGAGGAAGCAGGAGCTGGGCATGGGAGGAGCCTTATGCACACAGCCCCAGTGAGGCCAGGGCTCGGGGCTGTGTGCTTCGGGCCCCTCCCACACAGTTTTGGGCGCCTGGAGCTACTCCACTGTTTTCAGCGCAGGGACCTGGCTCCGCCCCCAACAGCTCGTGCTGCGCCGCGCCCGGCTGCAGAAGACCTGCAGGGAGGCGGAGAATAGGGAAGTTTTTTTTAGGTGCACTTTCTGGCGCGAAAAACGGGCGTCCAGGTCCGGGCTGCGCCGTTTTAGGCACGTCCCGAAACTTGGGCCCATGGAGTGGGCAAACATGTGGCAGATGAAATTTATCGCAGAAAAGTGCAGTGATACATTTTGGTACGAAGAACGAGGAAAGGCAATATAAACTAAAGGGTGCAATGAGAAAGGGGCTGCATGAACAGAGAGACCTGGGGCTAAATGTGCACAAATCATTGAAGGTGGCAAGGCAGGTTGAGAAAGCAGTTTAAAAAAATATATATATATATTTCTCTTTGTAGGGATCCTGGCCTTCATAAATAGAGGCATTGCGTACAATGCAAGGAAGTTGTGATGAACCTTTATAAAACACTGGTTTGGCCTCAACTGGAATATTGCGCTTAGTTCTAGGCACTGCACTTTAGGAAGGATGTGAAGGCCTTGGAGATGGTGCAGAAAAGATTTACAAGCATGGATCCAGGGATGAGGGACTACAGTGACGTGGATAGACTGGAAAAGCTGGGGTTGTTCTCATTTGAGCAGACAAGGTTGAGAGGAGATTTGCTAGGTGTTCAAATCCACAAGGGGTCGAGATAGAGTAGATCGAGAGAAACTGTTTCCATTGGCAGAAGGGTCAAGAACGAGAGGACATAGATTTAAGGTGATTGGCAGAAGAACCAAAGGCGATCTGAGGAAATACTTTTTTTTCTGCAGCGAGTGGTTAGGATCTGGAATGCACTGCCTGAAAGGGTGGTGGAGGCAGATTGAATCATGGCTTTCAAAAGGGAATTGGATAAGTATCTGAAGGAAAAAAATCTGCAGGGCTAAGGGGAAAGGGTGGGGGGAGTGGAACTAGCTGAGTTGCTCTTGCAGAGAGCTGGCACGGACCTGACTGACTGACTGGCCGGCCTCCTTCTGTACTGTAACCATTCTATGATTGTATTTATATTATCTTTACTGAAGATGTATTGCAACATTCTAACACAGACTAACATGTTTACACTCTTTTTCTGTTTAACACACACAGTCCAAAGATTGAAAAGGCCATTCTGCCCATCAAGTGCCCTCCATCAGAATCTATGTATCTTCAGTCGATCGTAGATTTATACATACCATCACCACCATAAGGACTTGATTCCTAATTTAAAGGACCACTGTTTTACTTTTCCGACCTCCTTGGGGGAAAAAACTGAACCGAGTCCCATTCCCCCCACCCCTGCCTCCCCCGCCCCCTGCCCTGCCCTCATCAATCCAGCTTTCTCTTGAAAACCATTTGCACGTTCTTGAACATCTCGACCTGCAACTGTAAATTCCCCCCTCCTTTTGGGGCAGGGTCTTGCTGCCGATGATCTGGCCGAGATCTACAATGTGTACTGAGCCTCCATAGTGAAGTGCAATAGACTGCACCACCAGAATTACATTTCCAATTAAAATGTAGTTTAACCTCGACATTGTGTGAAGCATTGGTGAGCATGGTTAAATATAAATTTGATTCCCAAACCTTACTGAAGCTTTAATAGTGTTTCAAGCAAAACAGTAAGAGTGGCACAGGCTTGAGCAATTAGAAATGTGATGTTTTGAATTGCACAACCTTTTAAAGGAGCATGCGACTATGGAAAGTACTTAACCTAGAGAAACTGGGGATAAAAATTTGTTCTTGGAGGAGTTACTCTTGGATTTGGCAGTTTTATGTAGCTTTGCAGATACCATGATTGGAATGCAGATCTGGAAAACAAGCTTCCACCCAGCACAACGGTAGCCAACTAGAGATGGACCCATTGCATACGTCATCAAAGTGGATACTTATGGCCTATAAAGCCACTGTCTTGTGGCTGTATTTGCAGTGACACAACTATTAGGTTATATCACCTCCGATTCCTCTCTTGCCCTTACTTAAATTATTTCCACTTCTGTATTTTAGATTCAATGATTAATTTAGATTATAATTCTCTTGGGTTAAGTTTGTCGTTTTTAATAATTTTTCAAAATTCATAATAATTACATATTGAAAATGTTCTGTTTTTTACAGACAAGAGATGATTTCCTTGGCCAAGTTGACGTGCCTCTTAACCACTTACCGGTGAGTTGTTGATTGGAAAACAAATGTATTTTTTAATAAAGAAATGAATATATAGTCTTCTTGGGGCTCAACACACGAAGATACTAGCAGTGGTTGCTTAACCACCCTATTTAACCACATATCAAAGTTAGACATGCGTGTACCACCTTTTAATCCTATTAAAGTATTAGGTTATTGAAAAACTCAAGTGAAGGATGAAGGCTCATAGTGCAGGAAACCATCACGATTGAAAAGCGTAGAAGTACACAAGTAGTAATTGGGTGATCTGAAGCTTGAACCTGCAAATTATAGAAGAAATGGAAAATTGAGGCAATTAAGGAGGTTATGTTTCTTGAAGTAGATCACAATGTGATGAATCTCTGGTTCAATACAGGATGCAAGGAGGAGGAAATGTGTGGAGGAATATACACAAGCAGCCCTGCAGGTACAAGAGAGGAAAGTTCAGAGGAGCAATGATCACTTCAGTAGCAATAAAAGAGTTGAGTAAAGTTGTGACAGAGGGGTTTGATAAGATATTTAAACAAATAATGTTCAGAAATAAAATACGGGTGGAGTGATCAAAGGTAAGAGCTAGTAATTGGACAGTCGCGACACGGTGAAAACTGTCTGTAGAAACAGAAATTCACAGCGCAGAAGGAGGTCTTTTCGGCCCATCCTGTCCGTGCCGGCCGACAAAGAGCCACACGGCCCTCGATCAGCAGCCCTGAAGGTTACATCTAAACCTATGAACAATGGCGGAAAGGTAAAGGGCATCTGGCCCAACCAGTCCGTCCACACAACTGCAACACCCCTTGCACCACAACATTCTACACTCCATCCCAACCGGAGCCATGCGATCACCTGGGAGAGGCAAAAAATCAGATTTAAAAACCCAGGCCAATTGAGGAAAAAAATCTGGGAAAATTCCTCTCCGACTCATCGACGCGATCAAAACTAGTCCAAGAGATCACTCTGGCCGTATTTGATTCCCTGAAGAACTTAGCATCGTATGCGCGCCAGCCAACAAGAGGTTATGCAGTCTTTTTTCACTTACCAGCTCTAGGTCTGTAACCCTGCAGGTTATGGCACCTCAAGTGCCCATCCAAGCAACTTTTAAATGTGGTGAGGGTTTCTGCCTCTACCACCCTTCCAGGCAGTGAGTTCCAGACACTCACAACCCTCTGCTTGAAGAAGCTTCCCCTCAAATCACCTCTAAACCTTCCACCAACTACTTTAAAACTGTGCCCCCTCATAATTGACCCCTCCACCAAAGGAAATAGGCCTTTGCTATCCACTATATCCAGGCCCCACAAAATGTTATACACCACAATGAGGTCTCATCTCCGCCTCCTCTGTTCCAAAGAGCACAAACCCAGCCTATCCAATCTCTCCTCATAGCAAAGATTCTCCATTCGAGGCAACATCCTCATAAATCTCCTCTGCACCCTCTCCAGTGCAATCACATCCTTATAATGCGGTAACCAGAACTGCACGCAGTATGCCAGCTGTGGCCGAACCAGAGTATTTTACAATTTAAGCATAACCTCGCTGCTCTTGTATTCTATGCCTCTGTCAACATAGAAACCTAGAAAATAGGTGCAGAAGCAGGGCATTCAGCCCTTCTAGCCTGCACCGCCATTCAATGAGTTCATGGCTGAACATGAAACTTCAGTACCCCCTTCCTGCTTTCACGCCATACCCCTTGATCCCCCTAGTAGTAAGGACTTCATCTAACTCCCTTTTGAATATATTTAGTGAATTGGCCTCAACTACTTTCTGTGGTAGAGAATTCCACAGGTTCACCACTCTCTGGGTGAAGAAGTTTCTCCTCATCTCGGTCCTAAATGGCTTACCCCTTATCCTTAGACTGTGACCCCTGGTTCTGGACTTCCCCAACATTGAGAACATTCTTCCGGCATCCAACCTGTCCAAACCCGTCAGAATTTTAAACGTTTCCATGAGGTCCCCTCTCACTCTTCTGAACTCCAGTGAATACAAGCCCAGTTGATCCAGTCTTTCTTGATAGGTCAGTCCCACCATCCCGGGAATCAGTCTGGTGAATCTACGCTGCACTCCCTCAATAGCAAGAATGTCCTTCCTCAGGTTAGGAGACCAAAACTGTACACAATACTCCAGGTGTGGCCTCACCAAGGCCCTGTACAACGGTAGCAACACCTCCCTGCCCCTGTACTCAAATCCCCTCGCTATGAAGGCCAACATGCCATTTGCTTTCTTAACCGCCTGCTGTACCTGCATGCCAACCTTCAATGACTGATGTACCATGACACCCAGGTCTCGTTGCACCTTCCCTTTTCCTAATCTGTCACCATTCAGATAATAGTCTGTCTCTCTGTTTTTACCACCAAAGTGGATAACCTCACATTTATCCACATTATACTTCATCTGCCACGCATTTGCCCACTCACCTAACCTATCCAAGTCACTCTGCAGCCTCATAGCATCCTCCTCGCAGCTCACACTGCCACCCAACTTAGTGTCATCCGCAAATTTGGAGATACTACATTTAATCCCTTCGTCTAAATCATTAATGTACAATGTAAACAGCTGGGGCCCCAGCACAGAACCCTGCGGTACCCCACTAGTCACTGCCTGCCATTCTGAAAAGTACCCATTTACTCCTACTCTTTGCTTCCTGTCTGACAACCAGTTCTCAATCCATGTCAGCACACTACCCCCAATCCCATGTGCTCTAACTTTGCACATTAATCTCCTGTGTGGGACCTTGTCGAAAGCCTTCTGAAAGTCCAAATATACCACATCAACTGGTACTCCTTTGTCCACTTTATTGGAAACATCCTCAAAAAATTCCAGAAGATTTGTCAAGCATGATCTCCCTTTCACAAATCCATGCTGACTTGGACCTATCATGTTACCATTTTCCAAATGCGCTGCTATGACATCCTTAATAATTGATTCCATCATTTTACCCACTACTGAGGTCAGGCTGACCGGTCTATAATTCCCTGCTTTCTCTCTCCCTCCTTTTTTAAAAAGTGGGGTTACATTGGCTACCCTCCACTCGATAGGAACTGATCCAGAGTCAATGGAATGTTGGAAAATGACTGTCAATGCATCCGCTATTTCCAAGGCCACCTCCTTAAGTACTCTGGGATGCAGTCCATCAGGCCCTGGGGATTTATCGGCCTTCAATCCCATCAATTTCTCCAACACAATTTCCCGACTAATAAAAATTTCCCTCAGTTCCTCCTCTTTACGAGACCCTCTGACCCCTTTTATATCCGGAAGGTTGTTTGTGTCCTCCTTAGTGAATACTGAACCAAAGTACTTGTTCAATTGGTCTGCCATTTCTTTGTTCCCCGTTCTGACTTCCCCTGATTCTGACTGCAGGAGACCTACGTTTGTCTTTACTAACCTTTTTCTCTTTACATACCTATAGAAACTTTTGCAATCCGCCTTAATGTTCCCTGCAAGCTTCTTCTCGTACTCCATTTTCCCTGCCCTAATCAAACCCTTTGTCCTCCTCTGCTGAGTTCTAAATTTCTCCCAGTCCCCGGGTTCGCTGCTATTTCTGGCCAATTTGTATGCCATTTCCTTGGCTTTAATACTATCCCTGATTTCCCTAGATAGCCACGGTTGAGCCAAGCATTCCGTATGCCTTCTTAACCACCTTATCCACCTGGCCTGCTACTTTCAGGGATCTGTGAACAAGCACTCCAAGGTCCCTTTGTTCATCTACACTTCTAAATGGCCTACCATTTAATATGTATACCCTTTCCTTATTAGCCCTCCCCAAGTTGCATTACCTCACACTTCTCTGAATTAAATTCCATTTGCCACTGTTCTGCCCACCTGACCAGTAGATTGGTATCCTCCTGCAGTCCATGGTTTTCCTGTTCATTATCAACCACACAGCCAATTTTAGCGTGATCTGCAAACTTCTTAATCATACCCCCTATATTCAAATCGAGATCATTGATGTATACCACAAAAAGCAAGGGACCTAGTACTGAACTCTGCGGAACCCCACTGGAAACATCCTTTCAGTCACAAAAACATCCATCAACCATTACCCTTTGCTTCCTACCTCGAAGCCAATTTTGGATCCAACTTGCCACTTTGCCCTGGATCCCATGGGCTTTTACCTTCGTGACCAGTCTGCCATGTGGGACCTTATCAAAAGCTTTGTTAAAGTCCATATACACTACATCGTACGCACTACCCTTATTGACCCTCCTGGTTACCTCCTCTCAAAATTCAATCAGGTTAGTCAAACACGATGTTCCCTTAACAACTCCTTGCTGACTGTCCCTGATTGATCCTTGCCTTTCTAAATGTAAATTTATCCTGTCTTTCAGGATTTTTTCCAATAATTTTCCCACCAGTGAAGTTAGGCTGACAGGCCTGTAATTACGCGGTCTATTCTTAAACAAGGGTACTATATTAGCAATTCTCCAATCCTCCGATACCATGCCCAAATCCAAAGAGGACTGGAAAATGATGGTCAAGGTCTCTGCTATTTCCTCTTTTGCTTCGCTCAATCGCCTAGGATGCATTTCATCCGGGCCTGGGGACTTATCCACTTTCAGTGCTCCTAAACCCCTTTATACCAACATCTTCTACCTCGACACAAAGATTACCCTCATGGTCTCCAATAGGCCCTACCCTTTCTTTAGTTAATTCTTGCTCTTAATATATTTATAGAACATCTTTGGGTTTTCCTTAATTTTACTAACAATTTTTCATGCTCTCTCTTAGCATTCCTAATATCCTTTTTAATTTTACCTCTGAACTTTCTATATTCCTCCAGAGATTCTACAGTATTTAGCCATCGGTGTATATGACCAACACTTCCCTTTTTTTTTCCTTTATCCTCCCCTGTAAGTCCCTTGATATCCTGGGGCTCTAGCATTGTTATTCCCACCCTTTTTCTTTAAGGGCACATGTTTGGCCTGAGCCCTCCGGATCTCCTCCTTGAATGCCTCCCACTGCTCTGACAATGATTTACCCACAAGTAGCTGCTTCCAGTCTACTGTGCCAAATCACTTCTCATCTTAGCAAACTTATTTTCCCCAATTTGGGAATTTTATTCCTGGTCTATCCTTGTCCGTATTCATAACTACCTTGAATCTGCCTGAATTATGGTCACTGGCACACATATGCTCTCCCACTGATAACCCTTCAACCTGCACACTTCATTCCCCAAAACTAAATCCAGAACCACCCCCTCCCGTTTTGGGCTTGTTATATACTGTCTTTTTTTTTTAAAGTTCTCTTGAATGCATTTTAAGAATTCCACACCCTCAATACCCTTCTCACTATGGCCCCAAGTTTCGACATGATTTGCTCCTGATTTTTAGGAGCAACTGGTGTAGAACGGAGTATCTTAGAAATCGAATTCTCGCCATTTAGTTTGCTCCAGTTCTTGTCAGTTAGAACAGTTTCACTTTGGAACAGAATTTCTTTTTCAAAAGGGGGCCACTTAGGCCTGTTTTCAAAGTTTCGTCAGTAAAAACTTACTCCAAACTAACTTAGAATGGAGTAAGTGAAGATTTTTGTACGCTCAAAAAAAACCTTGTCTACTTTAGAAAATCAGGTGTAGGTTACAAATCAGGCGTAGGGAATGGGGGCGGGGGGTTTAAAGGGAAGTTTACAAACATTAAACACTTCAGTTTTACAAATAAAGAGCCATCATCAATAATAAATGATAAATACATCAATAAATCAACCAATAAATCAATCAAAAAAAATTAATAAGAAATAATTTTTTTTTTTAAATCAATAAATAAAACATTTTCTACTTACCGACTGCAGCACCGGGAGCCCTCCAACAGCATGCTGGGATGCCCCCCAGTGTGTTTCTGTCAGTGTCTCTATCTCTCTGTCTGTCTGTCTGTGTCTCTCATTCTCTGTCTGTCAGTGTCTGTGTTTCTGACAGCGAGGGGAGGGGGAGGAGTGGGGTAGAGGGAGAGGGGGGGAGAGCAAAGGGAGGGGAGATGGGGGGAAGGGAGGGGAGATGGGGGGGAGAAAGGAGATGGGGGGGTGGGGAAAGGAGATGGGGGGGTGGGGAAAGGAGATGGCGGGGAGAAAGGGGAAAGGGGGGGGGAGGCTGAACCGGCTGGGCCCGAGACTTCGAGCAGGGCCCGTCCCCAGCACCAGATTTACAGGTAGGTGGCGTTGGGTCGGGTCGGGGGGGAGCGCGGGTCGGGGGGTCGGGGGGGTGGTGGCAGGGAGGTTGGTTTGGTTCGGGTCGGCAGGAGGGAGGTCAGGTCGGGTCCAGTCCGGGGGCGGCGAAGCAGGAGTCGGGTCGGTGTCTGGTCCGGAGGCGGTCGGGTCGGTATCGGGTCCTGTCGGAGGGGGGGAGTGGGAGTCGGTCCGGGGGGTGGGAAGCGGGTGTCGAGTCGAGTCGGGAAGAAGCAGGAGCTGGCCATGGGAGGAGCCTTATGCACGCAGCCCCAGTGAGGCCATTGGGCCAGGGCTTAGGGGCTGCGTGCTTCGGTCCCTCCCACACAGTTTTGGGCGCCTGGAGCTACTGCACATGCGCGCCCACTGTAGCACGCATGTGCAGAGGTCCCGGCACTGTTTTCAGCACAGGGACCTGGCTCCGCCCCCTACAGCTCGTGCTGCGCTGCGCCAAGCTGCAAACGACCTGCAGGGAGCTGGAGAATCTGGAAGTTTTTTTCAGGCGCACTTTGTAGCGCGAAAAACGGGCGTCCAGGTCGGGACTGCGCCGTTCTAGACGCGGCCCGAAACTTAGCCCCTATATTTGTCCCAGTTAATATTAGGACAGTTGAAATCCCCTACTATTAATTTCCTATGGTTTTTTGAAGAATAAAACAGTGGCACAGAGGTTTCATTGTGATAAATACCATTAAAAAATCAGATGTAATATTGCAATTTAAGACCTGAAATAATTGGTAACATTTCCATTGATGTGCCATGTAAGTAAGAAAACGTTTGGTTTCATTGATTAATTCTGTTATCAATTCACTTTGCTATGTCAATTTGCGCCAACCAAATTATTTGTTAAATAATCTTTTATTATCGCACTGTAGTATTTGAGTATTTAAGTATTAAAACCAGTTGACAAATGAGAAACACCAATTGGCACAAGGAATCATTTTATATAAATAGGCCCATTGTTACATTTCTAGTCATCTATTTCCAACTGTAGGTAGTGCAGTGCAAGTTGTAACCCTATCTTGAAAAGCTCTTATCAATCTGGAGCTCTGGCTGCATGGGGCTAATTTCTTTTCCACCTTGGTTTCTGCTTTTCCAGTGTTCACGAGGTACCTTGTAGAATGTCTCCTGTTTGAATGTAACATTTTATTTGGTCCACAGATGATCGAGGTATATGTACATAGGATTTTTTCCCCATTCAGCATTGATTTTAACACACAGGATGGTAATATTTCTAAATTTTGAAACTAATTGCTAGAAATCTTTTTTTTTAAAGAAAATGCTGGAAATAAACTGCAAGAATTTAATAATCCTCTGCTAGGTATCTTGAATATGGGATTCCTTCCCTTCCTTTTTTCCTTACTTTGGTTCTCCTGCTTCATATTGGAAGTCTGGGATAAGTTATACACTTATCATGTTGTGAACCTGGATCATTGGGTGCCACCCACCCATTTTGCAAACATTCCTGCACGTAAGTGAATGACTGATGCTTACACATTCCCACTGTGGAATGGCTGAGATTGGGACATTGACATCTGGAGCTCAATTGCAACATGCTGGTTGAAATGTATAAAATTCTAAGGGTGCTTGACAGGGTAGATGCAGAGAGGATGTTTCCCCTTGAGGGCATAGTTTCAGAATAAGGGGTCGCCCATTTAAGACAGAAATGAGGAGGAATTTCTTCTCTCAGGGTCGTAAATCTTTGGAATTCTCTACCCCAGAGAGCTGTGGAGGCTGGGTCACTGAATATATTTCTTCTTCATCATCATCATAGGTAGTTCCTCGGAGTCGAGGTGTCTTGCTTCTACTCCAAAAGTGAGTTCTCAGGTGACTGAGGAGTCTAATGCGGGACCTGCAGTATCTGTCACAGGTGGGGCAGATAGTGGTTGAAGGAAAGGGTGGTCGGGGAGCTTGGTTTGACGCACGCTCCTTCTGCTGTCTACGCTTGATTTCTGCTTGTTCTCGGCGATGGGACTCGAGGTGCTCAGTGCCCTCCCGGATGCACTTCCTCCACTTTGGATGTTCTTGTTCTTGGGCCAGGAATTCCCAGGTAGGGATGTTGCACATTGTCAAGGAGGCTTGAAATGTTTCCTCTGCCCACCTGTGGCTCGCTTGCCATGTCGAAGCTCCATGTAGGGCACTTGCTTTGGGAGTCTCGTGTCGGGCATGTGAATGACGTGGCCTGCCCGACAGAGCTGATCAAGCGTAGTCAATGCTTTGATGCTGGGGATGTTGGCCTGAGTGAGAACACGAACGTTGGTGCGTCTGTCCTGCCAATGGATTTGCAGGATCTTGCGGAGGCAACGCTGCTGGTATGATTTCAGCATTTTGAGGTGTCTGCTGTATATAATCCACGTCTCTGAGCCATATAGGAGGGCGGATATCACTACTGCCTTGAAGACCATGAGCTTGGTGCCAGATTTGAGGTCCTGGTCTTCAAACACACTCTTCTTCAGGCGATCGAAGGCTGTGCTGGCGCATTGAAGGCAGAGTTGGATCTCATCGTCGGTGTCTGCTCTTGCTGACAGTAGGCTCCCGAGGTATGGAAAATGGTCCACATTGTCCAAAACTTCATCGGGGATTTTGATAATCAGGGGGCAGTGCTGTGTGGCAGGATCAGGTTGGTACAGGACCTTTGTCTTACGGATGTTTAGCGCAAGGCCCATGCTCTCGGTGAAGGTGTTGACGATGGCTTGGAGTTTGGCCTCCAAGTATGCGCAGGCGCAAGCGTCGTCTGCATACTGTAGTTCAGTGACAGAGGATGGGGGCAACCTTGGATCTGGCCTGGAGGTGACAAAGGTTGAACAGATTCCTATCTGTTCTATAATTTAGCTCCATTCCGACAGGGAGCTTGCTAAGGGTGAGATTTGCAGCGAAGAGGATCAAAAAGAGCACTGGCGCAATGACGCAGCCCTGCTTGACCCTGGTCTTAGACGTGGATTAGGTCTGTGGTGGATCCATTGTTCAGTATCACAGCTTGCATGTCATCGTGGAGCAGACGGAGGATGGTGACAAATTTTTGAGGGCAGCCGAAACGGAAGAGGATGCTCCATAATCCCTTACGATTGACAGTCAAAGGCGGCCATGTACAAGGGTTGGTGCTGTTCCCTGCATTTCTCTTGTAGTTGTCGCGCAGTGCAGATTATGTCCGTTGTACCCCTCAGTGGACGGAATCCATTTTGCGACTCTGGGAGGAGCTCTTCAGCCACAGGGAGAAGACGATTGAGGAGGATTCTTGCATTGACTTTCCCAGTAGCCGACAGCGGGGAGATTCCTCTGTAGTTACCGCAGTCAGACTTGTCCCCTTTTTTGAAGATGGTCACGATTATGGCGTCCCTGACATCTCCTGGTATGCTCTCCTCCTTCTAGATGGCAGTTCCCTATGGTGCTCTCCTTGAACAAATTTACTCCTGGCCATTCGTTGCCATCCTTCACTCTTTCTCCGCCCTCCCCCCCCCCCCCACTGTTTAAGCTTCTCTTGGCCCTAATAGTGGCTGCGTTTCTTATCCCTAACATCCGTGCTGCAAGGGCAGTTACCTGAACCCACTGCCCATCCACCAACTATGCCTGCTGCTTACCTCCATCTGTGAGTGCCAGTTTTACCACCCAAATCAACCTTTCTGCTGCCAAGACTTTCCACCTGGACCTGAATATATTTAAGGTGGAGATGGACAAATTTCTGAACGATAAGGGAGTCCAAGGTTATGGGGGGAAGGCAGGAAGTGTAATTGAGGCCAAGATCAGATCGGCCATGATCTTATTGAATGGCGGAGCAGGCTCAAACAGCCAAATGGCCTACTCCTGCTCCGATTTGTTATGTTCTTATGAATTCGAATCTAGTTTCTTGGTATTTGTGCAAATCAGTTGGCTTGAAATAGTGTAATTGATGGAATAGGTCTTGTGTTCATTTTTTCTTTTACTGAAGTGACACTTTTAAAGTATGCTTTGAGATTTGCATCAATTGAAATGCTTCTTGCCTTTTTAAAAAAAAAACAGTAACCCATTGCTATTGTTACACTGCTCAAAAATGCCGAAGATTCTAATTGGCATGCATACATATATTTAAGATGAAAAGTGTATTCCAATATTTGATAATTCAAAGTAAATGAGTAATTATATTCATTAGTGTAAACCCAAGGCAGATTTAACTGACCACCATCATCATCAATTAAAATCTCAGTGAATAAGTTTTCTCTTAGGTGCAGTTCAGCTTCCACCAGCTGTGCTCTGGGTGTAGATTAAGTAAGCAGTGCTGTGGCCAAACATAGAGTCTCAATTGTGGCATCATTCGCACAGTTAGCAAGTACACTCTTGAACCTGCACTCTGAGCAGGAGTTGAGTAATGAGCAAATCCCACTCCTAACTTCTAGATGTCCAAGTTTACTCTCTGCTTATATTACTGACCCTCCTCCTCCCAGTTCTAACTGTCCTCATCACCTTAACCACGCTATCAACTTTCATGTTGGCCTTGTCTTTAATAATCTTAAATATTTTCATCAGATCCCATCTAAGTCTCCAATGATGGTTATATTCATGGCAGAAAATAGCCTGACAATTTAATCTAACCGTTCATACCATTTCAGGATAAAATATCTACGGAATATTCTGAAGTTGAAACATAGAAACATAGAAAATAGGTGGAGGAGTAGGCCATTCGGTCCTTTGAGCCTGCATTGCCATTCAATGAGTTCATGGCTGAACATGCAACTTCAGTACCCCATTCCTGCTTTCTCGCATACCCCTTGATCCCCCTAGTAGTAAGGACTACATCTAACTCCTTTTTGAATATATTTAGTGAATTGGCCTCAACAACTTTCTGTGGGAGAGAATTCCACAGGTTCGCCACTCTCTGGGTGAAGAAGTTTCTCCTCATCTCGGTCCTAAATGGCTTACCCCTTATCCTTGGACTGTGACCCCTGGTTCTGGACTTCCCCAACATTGGGAACATTCTTACTGCATCTAACCTGCCTAAACCCGTCAGAATTTTAAACGTTTCTGTGAGATCCCCTCTCATTCTTCAGAACTCCAGTGAATACAAGCCCAGTTGATCCAGTCTTTCTTGATATGTCAGTCCCGCCATCCCGGGAATCAATCTGGTGAACCTTCGCTGCACTCCCTCAATAGCAAGAATGTCCTTCCTCAAGTTAGGAGACCAAAACTGTACACAATACTCCAGGTGTGGCCTCACCAAGGCCCTGTACAACTGTAGCAACACCTCCCTGCCCTTGTACTCAAATCCCCTCGCTATGAAGGCCAACATGCCATTTGCTTTCTTAACCGCCTGCTGTACCTGCATGCCAACCTTCAATGACTGATGTACCATGACACCCAGATCTCATTGCACCTCCCCTTTTCCTAATCTGTCACCATTCAGATAATTGTCTCTCTGTTTTTACCACCGAAGTAGATAACCTCACATTTATCCACATTATACTTCATCTGCCATGCATTTGCCCACTCACCTAACCTATCCAAGTCACTCTGCAGCCTCATAGCATCCTCCTCGCAGCCTGCACTGCCACCCAACTTAGTGTCATCCGCAAATTTGGAGATACTACATTTAATTCCCTCGTCTAAATCATTGATGTACAATGTAAACAGCTGGGGCCCCAACACAGAACCTTGCGGTACCCCACTAGTCACTGCCTGCCATTCTGAACATGGTGGCTGGTTGCAGAGGGTAAATTATGCCCACAATTCGTATTATGAAATCAAAATGATCACAAAAGGAACTTACTTTATCTGGTATTTTTTGTTTCTACGATTCAATATGTTGCAGCATGTTCTTAGCCAAATTTTAAACTCGTAAGTCATGGTGAGATCATTACAAATGCTTTGGCTGCCAAACTGCTCCTATTGCAGTTCCAGCAAATTCCTCTGCCAAATTCAAATTAATGAGTAAGCACAACACTATTTTAATGATTACTCTTGTCTTGTATAGCAGTAATGGATTTTGGGGATGGGAATTTTTGAGTTGCACATCTATGCAAATTGCCTTGCAACAACAAAACCAATTTGCATTTATATAGCGCCTTTAACATGGTAAAACGTCCTAAGTTGTTTGACGGGAGCATTATCAAACAAAATTTGACACGAAGTCACATGAGGTGACATTAGGACAGATGATTCGAATTTTGGTCAAAGAGGTAAGTTTTAAGAAACATCTTAAAGGATTAGAGAGTCTAGGGCCTCAGCAGCTGTAGGCATGGCCGTTAGTGGTGGAGTGATTAATATTGTGGATGTGCAAAAGGCCAGAATTGGAGGAGTGCAGAGATAGAGGGTGGGGGTGGGGCGTTTTGGGTCTGAAGAAGGTTACAGAGAAGGTGGGGCGAGGCCATGGAGAGATTTGAGAACAAGGATGAGAATTTTCAAAAATTGAGATGTTGCTGGACTGGGAGCCAATGTAGGTCAGCAAGGACACAGGTGATAGGTGAGCCGGACTTGATGTGAGTTAAGATACGGGCAACAGAGTTTTGGATAAGCATTGGAATAGTCCAGTCTAGAGGTAGCATAGGCATGGATGAGAGTTTCAGCAACAGATGAGTTGAGACAATGGCTTTGGTCTTCCCACTGTTTAGTTGGTGGAAATTTCTGCTCATCCAGTACTGTGACAGATTTGAGACAGTGCAGGGGTACCTATACACAAGTGTATGCAATATAGATGGCAGTAATAAATTATTTACTTTTTCTGTACCATACAGTTAAATAAAACTAATAAAGAATGCCAGCATTTTTTGGTCAATGGTGGAGATATTGAGGGTTTTAAGAAAGTAATGAAATAAGCAAAATGAAAAAAGGCCTGAGACAGGAAAAAAACATAGCTTTCTTATTTTCAAAGTAATCGGTTAAAAGATTTCTGTAGGATAAGAAGCAACAGTGGTCTTGCCCGAATGCATTTGTGTGTGATAAATGTGAATTTTTAAAGATTTTTTTGTTTTTGTACTCATGGTGAGGGATGTAATTTTCTGGCAGATGGAACATTAACTCCCTTTTGTTACACAGTGTCAAGAACTCACAGTTAAAATATATCATGGACAATATATAGGATGAGGCTCCCTGTACTGTACCTCAATGTCAGAAGAACACATCTCTTTGCACCTGTGTGGTTTTTTCCATTTTTTTAAAACAGATCATTCTTGTTTCTCTGAGGTATGTTACTAAATGATTAATCATGTGCTGTGGATCTGCACTGAATAGAAAACTGGTGAAACTTGCTTCTGAAGACCCTGGTAGCCAGCAAGGAGCGACGATGATTCACATTAGATGGTGCTTTATATAGAAAAGGAAACAATATAAACCCACTCGTTACCCCTGTAGATGCTTTGTTTCCCAAAACTTAGCTTGCATTGATTGGTGTATCAAACAGGACCACCATTTACTTACTGCTGCAGCTGTTTTCTGATCTCCCACCATTGACACCATTTCTCGGGAGATCGGCTCATTCCCCTACTGCAACATCCCCACCAACACCTGGGAGTCCCTGGCCAAAGACTGCCCTAAGTGGAGGAAGTGCATCCGGGAGGGCACTGAGCACCTCGAGTCTCATCGCCGAGAGCATGCAGAAATCAAGTGCAGGCAGCAGAAAGAGCGTGCAGCAAACCAGTCCCACTCACCCTTTCCCTCAATGACTGTCTGTCCCACCTGTGACGGGGACTGTGTTTCTCATATTTAACTGTTCAGTCACCTAAGAACTAATTTTTAGAGTGGAAGCAAGTCTTCCTCGATTCCGAGGAACTAACCATGAATGAATGAATGAATGAATGAATGAATGAATGAATGAACGAAATAAAAGCAGGGGAATTCGGGTATTTAAGTCTGGGTTGAGAAACCTTGTTTCGGAGTGCAGGCTTGGAGTTTTTGGGATATAAGTCATTGCATGGTAATATTAATGGGGAAAAGGGACTTTAAAAAAAAATCTAAGGAAATACTTCATTTTAGAAGAACTATCATTGAAGGTTTTAAGATGTATGACATCATCTTCAAGGTGTTGTACAATATTTTGCTTTTGGTAAAACTTCATTCATGGGATGTGGGTGTCACTGGTAAGGCCAGCATTTATTGTACATCCCTAATTTCCCTTGAGTGGGTGGTGGTGAGCCACTGCCTGGAACAGCTGCAGTCTGTGTGGTGAAGGTACCCCCACGGTACTGCTAGGTACAGATTTCCAGGATTTTGACCCAACAGCGATATATTTCAAAATCAGGATGTTGTGTGACTTGGAGGCGAGCTTGGAGATGGTCATGTTCCCATGTGCCTGCTGCCCTTATCCTTCTCGGTGGTAGAGGTCATGGATTTGTTGTCGAAGAAGCGAGTTGCTGCAGTGCATCTTGTAGATGGTACACACGGCAGCCACATTGTGCCAGCGATGCAGGGAATTAATATGTAAGATGGTGGATGGGGTACTGATCAAGTGGATTGCTTTGTCCTGGTTGGTGTTGAAGTTATTGAGTGTTGTTGTTGCTGCATCCATCCAGGCAAGTGGAGAGCATTCCATCACAGTCCTGACTTGCCTTGTAGGTGGTGAAAATGCTCTGAGGAATCAGGAGGTGTGTTACTCGCCGCAGAATACCCAGCCTCTGACATGTTCCACTCCTCAATCATCCCCAACACTCCCTCCCCTTTCCACGGCACCTTCCCATGCAAAAGCAGGAGATGCAACATCTGCCCTTTTACCTCTCCCTTTTCACCATCCACGGCCCCAAACACTTCTTCCAGGTGGAACAGCGATTTACTTGCAATTTAGTAGACCATTTAATATACCGTATTCGCTGCTCACTTCTTATTAGGCGATCCCTCGTATCGAGGATGACTTGCTTCCACACCAAAAAGGGATGAGTTCACAGGTGTTTCAATGAAGGACCTGACATTCCAGGTCCCGAACTACATATTGAAAGGTGGAAGATGCCTGTGAGTGGATTTTTTTAACGTGTGGTGGCCGTTGCACACCAGCCTCCACACGGGCTTGACACCACATTTGCTGCTCACAATGCAGTCTCCTCTACATTGGGGAGACCAGATTAGGTGACCGCTTTGTGGAACACCTCCGTTCAGTGCTGAAGTGTGGCTCTGAACTTTCAGTCGCCTGTCATTTTAATTCCCCACTCCACTCCACTCCCACTCTGACCTCCCTGTCCTTGACCTCTTACATTGTTCCAGCGAAGTTCAACGTAAGCTCGACGAACAGCACCTCATCTTTCTATTAGGCACTTTACAGCCTTCTGAACTCAACAATTTCTGTCCATAACCTCCGAGCCTATTTTTTCAGGTGTCAGCTGTTGATGATTCTTCGATGATCATTTACACCTCTTCTCGACCCATCTTTTGTTTCTTTAGTTGTCCCATTGCCATCTCCTTTTGTTTTGTCCACCATTGCCATCTCCTTTTGTTTTGTCCAATCATGCCTTTTGTCATTTAATCTCTCTTGCTTTCCATCCTGTCACAGAACTTTCCTTTTGTTCTTTCCTCCCCTCCTCCCTTTCCCTGTGCCTGCACTTGTTTAAAATCAGCTACATCTCTAACTTTTTCCAGTTCTGACCAACGGTCATCGACCTGTAACGTAGAGTAGAATGTGGGAGGCCAGCCAGGAGTGCGTTGGAGTAGTCAAGTCTAGAGGTAACAAAGGCATGGATGAGGGTTTCAGCAGCAGATGAGCTGAGGCAGGAACGGAGGTGGGCAATATTACAGAGGTGGGTTTTAGTTTGCCATGGATATGTGGCCGGAAACTCATTTCGAGCTCACATATGACACCTAGGTTGCAAACAGTCTGATTCAGCCTCAGGCAGATGTTAGGGAGAGGGATGGAGTCAGTGGCTAGCGAACGCAGTTTGTGGTGGGCACCAAAGACAATTGCTTCGTTCTAACTAATATTGAATTGGAGAAAATTTCTGCTCATCCAGTACTGGATATCAGTAAAGCAGTCTGACCATTTAGAGACCATGGAGGAGTCAAGAGAAGTGGTGGTGAGGTGGGGCTGGGTGTCATCAGTGTACATGTGGAAACTGATGCCGTGTTTTCGGATGATGTTGCCAAGGGGCAGCGTGTAGATGAGAAATAAGAGGGGTCCAAGGATAGACCCTTGAAGGACATCAGAGGTAATGATGCGGGATTGGAAAGAGAAGCCATTGCAGGTGATTTTCTGGTTACAGTTAGATAGAAAAGAATGGAACCAGGCGAGTGCAGTCCTACCCAGCTGAACAAAGGTTAAATGTAAGAGATTTAGAACCAAGAAACTTCTTCACACTGAGAATTGTGAGGCCGCGGAATTTACATCCAGGATTATTGATTCAGACAGAAATTAAGTCAACATTCATGATTAGATTGGATAGCTAAATGAACAAAAAGGGGTTGACTGCATATGGGAAGAAGGTGGGCAAATGTGATTTGTTTTGTATCTTTGTATTTCTGAGTATGAAGAGCCACCAAGTGGTGTCTCAGTGATATCCGTTCCTTGATATTCCTGATTATCTGAAGCTGAATTTCTTTGTATTGCTACACAGCAGCAATAAATGCAGCACAGAAGGAGGTCATTCGGCCCATCATGCCTGTGCCTTTACATTCTTGCAACTTAGCTGAAGTAAATATGATCAATTGCTCAAATAAATTTCTAACCATGTTATAAATGCTTTTTTGCTTTAAAATATCATTTAAATGTAGTGAGGCATAGCTAGTTTTAGATTTTTAAAAAATAAAACAGAACGTGGTGGAAATTCGGTCATGCCTCTGTTGCGGTGTTAACCAGTGAGGAGCAGTAAATTTTGCGCCGGGAAATGGTTTGCGTCTCCAGCCACAAAATCCACCAGCTGGGCCCCGAGTGTGGAGCGAAGTGCTAATGGAGGGCACTAGACCGGCTGAATAAATGAAAATTCCAATGTAAACAGCCGGCCTCGGAGCACCTAAAGAGAGGCTTCCGAAAACATTCCGAATTCTTTAGTGATGTCACATCCACATGGATCGTTAAAAATAAAAAACAATCACACTTACGTCAGGTGGACATTCCTTCCCTCACTATCCGCTACAGCTGGAACCGCCAGCTTTCACAGGCGGTGCCACTAGGGCGCGCTGCGAGGCACTATGGATCGGGAGAGTTTCAAATTTCGAGCCGGTGTCACAACCAGGGGCGTTGCACACTGGCTCACTCTCCCAGGCAGCACCGAATGTCCTATTGGGGTGCTGGAAGCAGGCCTGCCGCCCAGAAATGCTTTCCACCACCATCATCACCGTCTCTCTGGGGCGAAAACAAAGCTGAAAATCCAGCCCAACTTGTACGCACTGTGTTCACTATGTGAGGGTTGCTATTGCTGCAAAATACCTCTTTTTCAATTTCTGTCCATCTGACCTTGCTGTGATTGATGTTAGCATTCACTTAATATCAATCTCAACGACAGCAAGGCCAGATGGGGGCCGTGTTCCCTCTGCTTTTCCTCAATTACATTCTGCTCTGTGCTGTTGTGAATTTTCCTACACCCACACATTTAACTTTAGATGAAAGTTTGGGATTGTAACACCGGGCCAGAAGTGACCATGCCTATCATGGCACCCTATTATCTTTTTGCTGTAATCACTCTTTCAACTTTTGGAGTACACAGGAATACAATTGTATGACAGTAAATCATACATATAATAAGATAAAGGAGAACTCCCAGTTAAGTATTCTGCAAACAGCATAACTGCTGCTTCCTCCACCTTGCAGATTATTGTGTGTTACCGGGCAGCAATGTGGTTTTTGGGCTCTGAGGTACTACCTGTACCGTTTGATTTTGATGGGGCTCGTAGGAAATGTTGGTTGATTTCACACACTAGCCTATGCAGTCATTTTTGCAGTGAACCCTTTATTGTGTAACAGCTAATAATCCACCTCTCCACCGCATTTCACACTACCAGCCTTTGTTAGTCTCTTCCAAATATCGCACTCTCATAAATCCCTGACACCCCACCTCTACTGTGTATCTCACATTTTCATCCCGGAGACTCTACACTTGGCACTGACTCTTCCTATCTCAGCAACTTTTTTTCATATGCCTTCTGTAATCTTGTCTCCCACAGAAACTCCAAACCACCGTGTGCATGCTTTGTCTCTGTTGTGACTACCATTATCCACCCCCAGAAGGCTGCTAATGATCTGAACTGGAAAGTATTCTTGGCTCCAAAACATGCGCTGTCCCTTTCCAATCTTTTGAGCCAACAATCCACCTTTTCTTCCTCTCGCTACTCCTCATTTGCAGCCCCTCTTTCACAAAATTAATTCATTGCTGGCCCATTTTGACACACTGCATCTTTAGCAAGGAACAATGTCTGATTGTGGTGCCCTTTGCATAGCCCAACAGACCAATTTGTAGCGAACGAGAGATGTTCCAAAATAGCTACGCTCTGCATACTGCACTCTGCAATTGGAAGCCATTCCGTCCACTTTATTGACGGACCACACAGCAGCTTGGGGGTCACGTGGCTCCTGATTTGAACCAGTGTGTATTCAGGGATGAGTTTCCTGAACCGGGATTTTTCCAAGGGCATTGTTTGCCCAGGGACACAGTTCTTCATCTGGGGACTGTCCCAGGAAAACAAGGACATGTGGTCACCCTACAGTTAAAAGCAAAATCCAGCCCATTGTTTCATCTCAAACATACAGATTGTTGAACTTGCCATGCAACATTTAACATTTTATACACTGCATCGCATGTTCTTAATTCCCATGTTACCAGTTCACTTTTTTCTTCACCTCTCTGACAACAGGTGTGGTGTCAGAGGACTGGAGAACAGCTAATGTTATCCCTTTGTTTAAAAAGGGAGAAAGGGATAGACTGAGTAATTACAGGCCAGTCAGCCTAACCTCAGTGGTGGGAAAATTATTGGAAAAAATCCTGAGGGACCGGATTAATCAAGGACAGTCAGCATGGATTTGTTAAGGGGATGTCGTGTTTGACTAACTTGATTGAATTTTTCAAGGAGATAACCAGGAGGGTCGATGATGTAGTGTATATGGATTTTAGCAAAGCTTTTGATAAGATCCTACATGGCAGACTGGTCACGAAAGTAATAGCCCATGGGATCCAGGGCTAAGGGTTGGATCCAAAATTGACTCAGAGGCAGGAAGCAAAAGGGTAATCGTTGAGGGAAAGGGTGGGTGGGACTGGTTTGCCGCACGCTCTTTCCGCTGCCTGCGATTGATTTCTGCATGCTCTTGGCGATGAGACTCGAGGTGCACAGCGCCCTCCCGGATGCACTTCCTCCACTTAGGGCGATCTTTGGCCAGGGACTCGCAGGTGTCGGTGGGGATGTTGCATTTTATCAGGGAGGCTTTGAGGGTGTCCTTGTACTGTTTCCTCGGCCCACTTTTGGCTCGCTTGCCGTGAAGTAGTTCCAAGTCGAGCACTTGCTTTGGGAGCCTCGTGTCTGGCATGCGAACTTTGTAGTCTGCCCAGCAGAGCTGACCAAGTGTGGTCAGTGCTTCAATGCTCGGGATTTTGGCCTGGTCGAGGACGCTAACTTTGGTGCATCTGTCCTCCCAGGGGACATCGTTGGTGGTATTTCTCCAGCGACTTGAGGCATCTACTGTACATGGTCCATGTCTCGGAGCCATACAGGAGGGTGGCTATTTCTACAGCCCTGTAGACCATGAGTTTTGTAGTAGATTTGAGGGCCTGGTCTTCAAACACTCTCTTTTCCTCAGGTGGCCGAAGGCTGCACTGGTGCAGTGAGGTGGTATTGAATCTCGTCATCAATGTCTGCTCTTGTTGATGAGAGGCTCCCAAGGTATGGGAAATGGTCCACATTGTCCATCTTCGTCCAAGCCAGTGATCGCAAGGATGTCCGCACCATGACAGGAGCTGATGACTGCTGAACGGACTACCGCCTAATCCGATCCATCATTGATATCAACATAGCCCCAAAGTGGAGTGGGCAGCAGAAGCAGTGCCACAAAAAAGTCAATGCCGGGGCACTTAAAGATCCAGCTAAGAGAGCCCTATACAGTTAGCGCCATACAGGTAGATAAGGTGATGAAGAAGGCATATGGAATACTTGCCTTTATTAGTCGAGGCATGGAATACAAGAGCAAGAACGTTATGCTTGAACTGTATAAAACACTGGTTAGGCCACAGCTGGAGTACTTGTGTGCTGTTCTGGTCACCAAAGTACAGAAACGATGTGATTGCACTGGAAAGGGTGCAGAAGAGATTTACAAGAATGTTGCCTGGACTAGAGAATTTTGGCTATGAGGAAAGATTGGAGATGCTGGGTCTGTTTTCTTTGGAACATAGGGGGCTCAGGGGAGACCTGTATAAAATTGAGTGGCCTGGATAGAGTGAATAGGAAGGATCTTGGCAGAGGGGTCAATAACCAGGGGGCATAGATTTAAAGTAATTGGGGGGAAGTTTAGAGGAGATATGAGGGGAAATTTCTTCACCCAGAGGGTTGTGGGGGTCTGGAACTCACTGCCTAAAAGGGTGTTAGAGGCAGAAACCCTCACCATATTTAAAAGATACTTTGATGTGTACTTAAAGTGCTGTAACCTACAGGGCTCTGGACCAAGAGCTGGAAAGTGGGATTAGGCTGGATAGCTCTTGGTTGGCCGGCGTGGACACGATGGGCCGAAATGGCCTCCTTCAGTGCTGTAAATTTCTATGAATCAGCTTGCTCCACCATCTTGATGCCCTCACAACAGTTCCCATTGCTTAGCTGAATCTATATATCTGATGTCTGTTTTGATGTCAAAACTTTAGAAGCGTGTTCTCTAATACGTTAGCCATTGGCCATGTGATTATTTTGAAATCCAGATGTGGCTAATTGAAATTTTGATAAAATAAAAATGTGTTATGGATACTATCATTGGACATGTGACCGGATTACTGATTCACACAGCGTATGCATGTGCACTTTAATCTTTTTGTGCAGTTATTGGTAAAATGGTATGAAAGAAAACATTGGCTGGAATCTTTCCAGCCCTGCGTGTACGTGTTTGGAGGTGGGCCCGCTGTCAAAATGCCTCTGATTGACAGCGGGGTTGAAGTCTGCTCTGAACCCGCCTCCGTGTCAGTTTCTCAGCTGTCGAAACTGCGTGCGGATCACCGACCCGACATCAAGCGGTGAGCCAGTCAATTAAGATGCTTAAGAGGTCATTCAAAGGTATTTAAAAGGATTTTACCCAGGCACTTACCCTTTTACCAATTTTTCAATGAGTTTGCTGTCCCTCGGGTTTCACGCCAGGTAAGTGTGTATGGTTGTCAGTGACTCTCCATTGCTTTGGCTATTTGACAGCTGCAGAAGTGGTATAACAGTGCCCATTTCACATCTGTTCACTTTGCACTGTCAGAAGCTGAAACCTTCAGGATTTGGAAGAAACTTTTGAGCTGTTTACAGTTTGGAAGTGATTGCACTGTCACCTCCTTGAAGCAACCTCTCTCACCATTGGCAGATCGCTTCTGTCATCTCACCTGCAATCATTTCCAGCAGCATCGGTGTCCTTGGAAAAAATCTCACCTTGGTCCTTCGAATCCAACCATGACCAGCTGCAATATCACTGAACACACAGCATCACCAACAACAACACCAACCTTCTCCACAATCATCTGATGCTGCACAAGGCATCAGCATATGACCATATTGATGCCCAGGAGAACAAGAATTGCCTCACCATGGCAACATTTATTTCACTTGATGCTGTGTACCCTGGCTGCCACATGATGCACTAGATTGGCACCATTCCACACCAGCACCATAAAACATCCCTGCCATGCCCAAGCCATTCCTTTCACACTCATCACTGTTGTGCAGGGTACCTTTTTGTCTGACCATTCATTGCAACTCACTAAGCCACTTCCAAAGGTGCACACAAATCTGGCCAAGAACACATTGTTCAAAGTAAAGATTTCAATGTTTGACAACACATTAGCAGAAACTCTACATGAACATTGGACAAGGCTGAGTATGAGGGGTGGCTCATGAGATGGGGAAGTGGTAATTTAGATAGAGATAGATAGAGAGAAATGGGTGGGTGGAGGTGCAAGTTGGTTTGAGTAAGAATGTGCAAGAACAGGGTGGGGAATATAGAATGATGGGGATGTGATGAGTGGCACAGCAGGATGAGGTTGAGTATGACTTTGCACTAATGTTTCGTGATCGACTGAGATCATTGAAATGTTTGTGCTACCGCAGCCAGGTCCTTCTGATGACATCCCTGCTTATGCCCTCCTGTACAATGTTCAACCAGGTTGCGTTGGGGTCCTGGGGCGGTCTCTTCCATTCATTGGAAGGGAAGAGGAACCTCCCTGCGTGCTGTAACTCCCTCCATAAGTATCTGGAGGGAGCCATGGGCGAGCCTGGGACAGCCGTGCACCTTTGTGCAATGCTGATCAGTGTTTTCAGCACCTCGATGCTGCAGAACACTGACAGAACGAATGTCCAAAAAAGGTTCCTTTTAAGGAAACCGGCTGATGATGCATCATCAGCTGACATCATCAGACCGCTTCCTGTTAATTGACCGGGAACCTCGCTGGGTGGACTTAACTAGCCCAATCAACAGAAAATTTTGTTGAGAGGGCGGGATGGAGCCCGCAGTGCGTTCCCAACATGCCACCAGTGCTGGCCGCACTGGTCTCGCCACAATGTGCTTTTTGAACATATGCTTTACTTCTTTGGTTATTGCTTATTAGTTATCTGCTAAAATGGTGCGTAACATGGATGAAGATGCCAAATCATGGAACCACCAGCAACGCTGTATGGAAAGATGAGCTATGCTTGTGGTCAGTTTGACCGATCTGAATAATCACATCAGACCACCAGAAGAATGAGTCCCATCAATAATCCGCAGCTCCAGCAGGGTACATCATGGCAAAGAGCAAGCAGCATACAGCTGTGTTATGGATGGAGAGCAGGGGCAACCTGCTACAATTTGTTGAAAATAGCCAAGTTAAAGAATATAATACATTCGTTATACAGCAAAAACATACGACCGTTACAAGTTGATGATACTGATTCCAATCGGACAAACAGCTGGCGCACGTGAGAAGTTCTTTGTCTAGAGTTTCCTTCAGTAAAACATGGGATCACTCGAAGAGTGTTAAACCAGCTCGACTTCTGTTTCACTCTCCCCTCACACCGTTTGTGTTGAAAAGATTCTCTTTTCAGGGGTTGGCCTGACCCTGGATATTGGCAAGACTACGTGACCAATAGAGGTTCCCCTAAAAATGTAATAATCCAATAAGGCTTCTAGTTCATTGTCTCGATTCTGAATCAAGAACCCTCTCAAAATGTCTCCTAATTTTCTTGGCCGCATGTCTTTTGCTGTTTACTTTCCCAGAGTTCGTTCTTTTAAATTCGAATCTTATCTCTAGTCTCTATTCTCTCCTTTGATGCTGTGAGGCCGAACCAGAAAACTGCTTGCCCCAGAGTCATTATCTCCTTTATGACATATAACATGTTTACCTTCACTCTTACAACTTCCATCCATTCGAAGGGCTCAATTTTCCTCAGTCATTTGCGCCATTTTTTTTTTGGCATATTTATTTTTTTCCAAGTTTCCCCTTGTGATCTGCACCGGCGTAACTGACTTAGTTACGATTTTTCTAGGCCAGTTTTTTTTTTTACATCATGGGGGTGTTCCTTCATGTCTGCGCCGGTTTTTTCAATTGTTCGCAGTTTGGCCAACATTTTTTTCTCTTAGGTTGGTGTATCTGGGCACTCCCGAAAAACCTTCTAGTGAATTAAGAAAACCAGTGCACATTCACAAATCTGCACTGAAAGACGCCATTGTTTTTAAATCAAAGATTTTGGAGGGAGTCAAGAACACTGTCAAAATCAAAAATAAAGTTAAACTTTTTTTTAACCTGTCAATGTAGAAGTGGAAATTTGTTGGATTTCAGAAGTTTTCTCTTTTTTACTCACTCACGCGCCACCAGCAAACGTCTTGAAGGCCTGGAGGGTCGTAGGTTTGGCCAGCAGAATTGACCTTGCGCCCGGACACAGCGGCTCGGGGTTCGACTACAAAACAAGGGGCGGGGGGGTGGGGGGGGGCGGCGTTGGAGGAGAGAAAGCGAGGTGCCGATCGGAAGGTTTGGGTTTTGGAGCCTGGGAGGGAAAGAGAGACATCACTCCAATTATTAAAGGCTGGGGGAGTGGGTGGTGGGCGGGCGGGGGGGTGAGCGAGCGACAGGAGAAGTCACAAGACCTTTGGGTGTGATCCATCCATACAGACCTGGAGAAAATACAACTGCGAACCTGCTTTCCTGCTTTTTTGAGCATCTTTCAAAGGTTAAATTTAAGTACGGGGCCAATACTGACAATGCCATACCTTGTGCGAGCCTTCTGCATCATGGTGATACGTAGGAGACAATTGATACGACTTCTATCTTGTATTGTAGGGAATTCTATTAATTAGTATTAATATCCATGAGCTTTGGAGTAACCTTACTGTCCAATACAATATTAAAGATGAACATTTTTTAAAATTCTTTATAATCAACTATGTGCTGGAGTCCATTTTATCATTTCAAACTTATCACAAATCCAAACATCAGTATTGTCTTGTACTGACAGGTGTTTTCAATGTTCAACTTTATTTCCGCACAACTTTTTCGCTTGATAGACAGCAATTATCAGGACCACATAGCTTGTTCCCAACCAGTTTCGTTTAGTGAAAAATCAGCCCTTTAAACTTTAGGTTGATTTTCCCTTCTCGAGTACTTGAAACAGCAACGCGTATCAATTTATCTTTATCAATTTATCATTATTAATTCCAATTTCAGAAACAAGTGATTGTCAAGCTTGGTGGTTTACTTGGGGTCTTAACATTCGAGATACAAGTGCTCGCAATTCATTTACAAGGTAACTTCCATAACTTATCTTGACTCCCCACCTCGAGCACTTTTTGGGCCCAAATTTGGCCCCTTTCTGCTCCCAAAACGGCGCAGAAAATGTAGTTCCGTATTCTCCTCGCTCTGTGACCTTTCCCGTGGCTTGGCGCGGCGTGGTATGTCGATTAGGGGGCGGAGCTCGGGCCCTGCGTGAAAAATAGTGCCGGCAGCTCAACGCATGCACATTGGAGGTTTTGTGCATGCGCAGTAGCTCCTGCCCCCAGCCGGAGGACCCTCTGAGAAGTCATCGGAGAAGTCCCGTCCTCGGAGAAGTGCAGTGAAGTCCCTCGGAGAGAGAGTCGCTGCGTTCTCCCGCCCCTATCCCCGGCCGAGTGGCCTCCCGCACTGGCCGGCCCGGCCCGCTGACTTGCCCGGCCAGGGAGGACTTGAGTTTTATTTTTTATGTATTGATTGGGGGGGGGGGGGGGCGCAGGGGGAAGAGGAAGAGAGTTTTTATATGAAGATAGGAGTTAAGTTTTATTTTATTATTTATTTTAAAAATAAATATTATTGATGGTTTTTATGCTTCTTGAATGTTGTTGTGAAGGTGTTTAGTGCTTTGCAAGGTCATCTGTGCTTCCCTTCCCCCCCCCACACACACCAATCTCTGGCTATCGGCGCTGATTTCTTAACTCTCCACAAGGGTTTTCTGTGCGGCCACAAATGGCCACATACGCTGGCCTAGGTTAGTTTGGAGCAACTATTAGCTGTCGAAACTAGCTTAAATGGCCAAAACAGGCATAGGTGGCTGGTAACGCCCCCTTTTGGGGAAAAAAAACTTTAAATAATCCTAACTAACTCACTTACACTGGCGCAAATTAAATGTCCAGAAAAATCAAGTTGCCCCCACAAAAAATGGAGCAACTCCTGGGCAAATTTGGGCCCTTTGTGTCTCATCAGAGAAAAGAACATTTAGATTGTTTATAAACTTTTTAATAAGTCTTTTAAAAAGCTTTCCAAACCCAAGATTTTCCAGTGCAACCAAAATATTTAACAAGGACAATCACCTCAAATTTCTCAATTTCAATTCAAACACTGCCAATCTTTTTAAATGTGATTTATTTTACGGATCAAGAAACTCTCTTTTATAATTTAAGATAACCAGAATTTCATTGGTCACAATGTAAGTCGGGTTTTTCACAATTTAAACTTTCAAGAAAACTTTCAGTAACCAAATTAAGAAAACAGTGCTTTGTTACAATTTGAATTGATTTAAAATGAAACCCCACATGTTAATTAACAAACTTAACAGCACACAGAGGGTTAAGCAGCTCTTCCCTCTCACCACACAAAAGTGGGTGGAACTAAAGCAAACGTAACAGACACCTTTTTTTGTAACAGACTTTCACACAATCTGAAATTCCAGCATCTCTTTTTTTTTTAAGGTTCCTTTCACTTAACAAATCTCATGTTCTATTTCTCTCGGCACAGAAATTGAAATTTCTATGTCTGTTTCATTTTCTTTTTTTTTGATTCTCAGCAATTTATTCTTTCATTTCCTGCTTTTTCCTCCTTCCTTTGCTGGGTTCACATGCAGCTTATATCTTTGCTTCTCTTTATCTCCCACTCTCCTGCTCTTTATTTCTCCTGGTTGTTTCTCAAGTCTCCATGCTTCTCGCAGAACTGGGTTGTGTAAGCCAATTTCTATCCGACTTCTTTAAGTTTAGTCTTCTCATTCACTTGGGATACTATCTCATCCAAGTGTTTGGAGTAACTACATCTGTCCTCTTGGTTGACTCCAATAACCTCTTTGAGAGACTGCTCATGATTTTATCTCTACAATGAGAACCTGCCATTCTGTTTTTAATTTGTGACGAAACACACCACTTTACGAGGTTTCCTACCCAGTCGTCTCATCTAGCATCTTGTGGTGATGATACAGACCAAATCCATCTCCAACTCCTTTCTCCATAATAACCTTTTTTACAGTCCTGCCACGGAAGCCAATTTGTTGGTAATAGCCAAGTTTAAGGCTATTTCTGGTCATTTTAGTAATCAGGATTGACTTTAAACCATTTAATCCGATAGTTATTATGGGCCCAAGTTTCAGGCCGCGCCTAGAACGGCGCAGCCCCGACCTGGACGCCCGTTTTTCGCGCCACAAAGTGCGCCTAAAAAAAACTTACAGATTCTCCGGCTCCCTGCAGGTCGTTTGCAGCTCGGCGCAGCGCAGCACGAGCTGTGGAGGGCGGAGCTAGGTCCCTGCGCTGAAAACAGTGCCGGGACCTCTGCACATGCGCGCTACAGTGGGCGTGCATGTTAAGTAGCACCAGGCGCCCAAATCTGTGTGGGAGGGGCCAAGCACGCAGCCCCTAGCCCTGGCCGAATGACCTCACTGGGGCTGCGTGCATAAGGCTCCTCCCACGGCCCAGCTCCTGCTTCTTCCCGACTCGACTCAACACCCGCTTCCCGCCCCCCGACCCCGGACCGACTCCCGTACCCCCCCCCCCCCCCAGCCCCCGGACCCGACCTGACCTCCCTCTCCCTCCCCCACCACCCCCCCCGACCCCAACCCGCGCTCCCAGCTTGACCCAACGCCACCTACCTGTAAATCTGGTGCTGGGGACGGGCGCTGCCCGAAATCTTGGGCTCGGCTGAGCCTGGCCCGTTCAGCCTCCCCCCGCCTTCTCCTTCTTCCCCCCCCCCCCCCCCGCACCCTTCTCCTTTCCCCACCCTTCTCCTTTCCCCACCCTTCTCCTTTCCCCACCCTTCTCCTTTCCCCACCCTTCTCCTTTCCCCACCCTTCTCCTTTCCCCACCCTTCTCCTTTCCCCACCCTTCTCCTTTCCCCACCCTTCTCCTTTCCCCACCCTTCTCCTTTCCCCACCCTTCTCCTTTCCCCACCCTTCTCCTTTCCCCACCCTTCTCCTTTCCCCACCCTTCTCCTTTCCCCACCCTTCTCCTTTCCCCACCCTTCTCCTTTCCCCACCCTTCTCCTTTCCCCACCCTTCTCCTTTCCCCACCCTTCTCCTTTCCCCACCCTTCTCCTTTCCCCACCCTTCTCCTTTCCCCACCCTTCTCCTTTCCCCACCCTTCTCCTTTCCCCACCCTTCTCCTTTCCCCACCCTTCTCCTTTCCCCACCCTTCTCCTTTCCCCACCCTTCTCCTTTCCCCACCCTTCTCCTTTCCCCACCCTTCTCCTTTCCCCACCCTTCTCCTTTCCCCACCCTTCTCCTTTCCCCACCCTTCTCCTTTCCCCACCCTTCTCCTTTCCCCACCCTTCTCCTTTCCCCACCCTTCTCCTTTCCCCACCCTTCTCCTTTCCCCACCCTTCTCCTTTCCCCACCCTTCTCCTTTCCCCACCCTTCTCCTTTCCCCACCCTTCTCCTTTCCCCACCCTTCTCCTTTCCCCACCCTTCTCCTTTCCCCACCCTTCTCCTTTCCCCACCCTTCTCCTTTCCCCACCCTTCTCCTTTCCCCACCCTTCTCCTTTCCCCACCCTTCTCCTTTCCCCACCCTTCTCCTTTCCCCACCCTTCTCCTTTCCCCACCCTTCTCCTTTCCCCACCCTTCTCCTTTCCCCACCCTTCTCCTTTCCCCACCCTTCTCCTTTCCCCACCCTTCTCCTTTCCCCACCCTTCTCCTTTCCCCACCCTTCTCCTTTCCCCACCCTTCTCCTTTCCCCACCCTTCTCCTTTCCCCACCCTTCTCCTTTCCCCACCCTTCTCCTTTCCCACCCTTCTTCTTTCCCCACCCTTCTCCTTTCCCCACCCTTCTCCTTTCCCCACCCTTCTCCTTTCCCCACCCTTCTCCTTTCCCTTTTCCCTTCTCCACCCCCCTTCCCTTTCCCCTTCTCCACCCCCCTTCCCTTTCCCCTTCTCCACCCCCCTTCCCTTTCCCCTTCTCCACCCCCCTTCCCTTTCCCCTTCTCTCCCTCCCTCTCCCCCCCCCATCCTCCCCTTCCCTCCCTCATCCTCCCCTTCCCTCCCTCATCCTCCCCTTCCCTCCCTCCCCTCCCCCTGCCCCCCTCTCCCCTCGCTGTCAGAAACACAGACACTGACAGAGAGTGAGAGACACAGACAGACAGAGATAGAGACACTGACAGAGACACACTGGGGGGATGGCGGGGGGGCATCCCAGCACGCTGTTGGAGGCTCCCGGTGCTGCAGTCGGTAAGTAGAAACTGAGGCCGAAACTTGGGCCCATTGTGTTTAATCAGAGTTTAAGACGGAATATAGCACATTAGTTATACAAAAATATCCAACCATAATGAGTAGTTGATACTTATTCCGATCGGACAAACGACTGCCGCATGTGAGCAGTTTTCTGGCTTGCAGTTTCTCTTTCTATCGCGTTTCTTTTGGTAAAGCATGGGATCACTTGAAGAGTGTTTGACCAGCTCAACTTATGTTTCACTTTCTTCCCCCCCGTTTGTGTTGGCCTGACCCTGGATATTGATGAGACCTTTTGACCTATAGAGGTTTCCCCGAAAAACCTAACATCCAATAAGGCTTCTGGTTCTTTGTCTCGATTCTGAATCAAGAACCTTCCCATAAGATGTCTCCTGATTTTCTTGGCCACATGTCTTTCTCTGTTTACTTTCTCAGAGTTCGTTCTTTGAAATTCGTATCTTATCTCTTGTCCCTATTCTCTTCTTTGATGCCATGAGGCCAAACCAGAAAACTGCTCGCCCCAGAGTAGTTATCTCCTTTATGACGTAGCAACATGTTTGTTAACTCTTACAACTTCCATCCATTCTAAGCCTTTCTATGACAAATTGTCTGAAAGATACACAAACAAGGTTCAAGTCTTAACTTCAAAACAACAGATGATCGCTGAGCAACAACGAGATTGTATATAGTACAAAGAACTATACCCTCCATAGGAAACCAAGACATTAGCATTTCTAAGCATTTCTCTGATCTGAAGAGACATTCCATGTTCAATTCAAACTCAACTATTTGAACACAGCTTTTTCCGTCACAATTTTAATCGCGTAACCATATACATTTTTAGGCATCCCTGATTTCTAACAGGCATGTGTGACTCAACATTCTCAGCAATCAATTGGGTGAAGTCTATGTACCACTCACAATTGCTGGACAAAAATCTAGAAGCTGCAATGAGTTGTGCTGTGTCTGGTACATTCATGTCAGAATTCCAAACCTTGGTGAAGGAGAGACGGCAAAGTTTGAGCTAAATGGTGGTCGATGTTTATGTGAATATGAACTTGAATTGTACATATACTTGTTTTGTATGTAATATGATTTCTACCAAAGTTCATGCATGTTGCTAAAATGGTGTTACCATATCCACACCTTTGGCCAATCAGTAGTTTCTATTGGACAGCAGTGCTTCAGAAAAACAATCATCACATGAAAAGTCAATGAAACTGTCATTAAGACGATGTGATGTTTCAGGTAAATTATATGGCTGATGCTATAGCAAGGCTATTAGGAAATGCTTGATGAAAAAAGACCAAGGTCCATCGAGTTCCTTCTACCTTCCTGGTAGTCGCATGATACAATGATACTGGAATTGCTGACTAATCAACCTCTCAATTAGTCTACAACAGACCCAAACATAGGGCGAGGAAAATCTCCA
The DNA here is from genome assembly GCF_044704955.1 of Pristiophorus japonicus. NCBI lineage: Eukaryota > Metazoa > Chordata > Chondrichthyes > Pristiophoridae > Pristiophorus > Pristiophorus japonicus. The sequence goes on from NC_091978.1 coordinate 68,035,594, forward strand.
GTGTTGGAGAGCTTTGGGGATCATAGTTCCAAAGTTCCTCCAAAGCGTACTACACTGACCATGTCATGACTCAAATTACCCATGTACTGTATCCCAAAATATTGTTGTCTGAAAGAAATCTATCTAATTTGCATTTGAATGCATCAGCACTATCTGCTTCCACCATCTCCCTAAGGAGCCTGTTCCATAGATCAACCACTCACTCACAGAAATACTGTTTCTGCAGATTCGTTTGAATTTATCCCCCTTCAAGCGCAGGCCATATCACAGTGGTGGGCAATTATTTGGGCTGGAGGGCCACTTAACAAGTTTTGGAGAGCTGTTGAGGGCCGCCCATCAATGTTCCACCAATCGCACGGTCCTGCGCAGGCCGATGCCCATCTCCTGTCGCTTGAAGAGATACTGCACACGTGCGGTTGCATAGTGACCGGCCGTGCTGCAAATTTAAAGTGCTCGAAAAAAATTGGAGGGAACATTGCATAAACCTAAATTCAGATAGTAATCAGATGCTATCTTACATACACAACATGTATTCGATACTGCTCAGAAATAAATTAAAGATAAAAGTTGAGAATGTTGTGGTATTTTCTGGTCTCTGTTTATCAGTGCTGTGAAATAAAACTGTACCCTCTTTAGAGCCTATGTCAGCATCAATTTCCCACCTCAAGTCATCCTTATGTCCCTCTGCAAAGATTACTAATGCCGTCCCAATTGGTACCACGTGAGAACTTCCCTGCCGTCGTACTCTGGATACCGGGAGAGGAAAGATACAGCGCCGGTCGCTTTCTTCAGTAAAAGATTTGTGGAGAAGAGCAGCTATGACTCCATTCTAAAATGTATAGGGCCTTCTGGGTGTGGGCATCCGCCATTGGGGCCCAGAATTACGGAACGGATCCTTTTTAAGATCGACCAGGGAGAATCACTTTTGCGAATTATTAATTTGAATGAAGTATTACTATGTTTTTTCCTTGGCTGTAGTTCGGTCTGTCTCTGACCCATGAGAAGTGAAAGTGGATAGACGAATGTACAGCTTGAGTTCCAGCTTGCGTTCTATTTCTGTCTCATCCAGCGGGCCGGATAGAATGACTTGGTGGGCCGGATATGGCCCACGGGTCGTATTTTGTCCTCCACTGCCATATCATCTTGTTTTACTGTTCTATGGAAAGTGAAATCGGTGGTCCACATGATCTATTTCTTGTAGAATCTTAACAGCAATCATATCACCGCTCAAACTTCTCTTTTTCAGTGAGAACATGAACAATTTACATAATCACTCCTCAGACTCCAATCCCTCTGTTGTGTATATGTAAAGCATGCACTCCCATGTTCTGCCACCAGGCAGCGCATCCCCTGAAGTCCCAAGGGATCCCAGCATCCCTTGGGAGCACTGTATATAAGCCGGCCCCTAAGACCTGTTCCTCACTCTGGAGTGTCTTATTAAAGACTGAGGTCACTTACTTTAACCTCCCTGTGTGCAATCTCATCTGTGTTCGGAACACAATAACTGGCGACGAGTATACAAATCCAATCCAAAGTTGCAGCAAACTGGAGAAGTTCTCGGAGGCTGAGGACTGGGAAGCCTATGGCGAATGGCTAGACCAGTACTTTGCAGCCAACGAGCTGGACGGAGAAGGAAGCGCTGCAAAAAGGAGAGCAGTCCTCCTCACGGTCTGCGGGGTACTGACCTACAGCTTCATGAAGAATCTTCTGGCTCCGGTGAAACCCACAGAAAAGTCTTATGAGGAGCTGTGTGCACTGGTTCGGGAGCATCTTAACCCGAGGGAGAGCATGCTGATGGCGAGGTATCGGTTCTGCACCTGCCAGCGATCTGAAGGTCAGGAAGTGGCGAGCTACGTCGCCGAGCTAAGGCGACTTGCAGGACAATGTGAGTTTGATGGCTACCTGGAGCAAATGCTCAGAGACTTTTTTGTACTGGGCATTGGCCACGACACCATCCTATGAAAACTTTTGACTATAGAGACACCGACCCTCAGTAAGGCCATTGCGATAGCACAGGCGTTTATGTCCACCAGTGATAACACCAAACAAATCTCCCAGCGCACAAGTGCTAGCAATGTTCATAAATTAACTGGAACTGTGTTTGCGAACAGAAATGTACAGGGCAGAAACCACGAGTCTGCAACTGCCAGCAGGCCTCAGGTGACCCAGATGACTGAGTCCGCAACAAAGGATGAATGCAATGCAATTCAATGTGGAGGCTTCCATTCAGCCTATTCATGCTGCTTCAAAGGGTATGTTTGCAAGAGCTGTGGAACAATGGGACACCTCCAACGAGCTGCAAGCTCTGCAAAACCTGCTAACCACCACGTGGCAGAGGAAGATCGGTCCATGGTGGATCAAAGCAATTTCGAGCCTCAGAGAGAGGAGGCAGATGCTGAAGTACACGGGGTGCACACATTTTCGACGAAATGTCTAACTATAATGCTAAATGTAAAATTGAATGGCTTACCCGTAGCCATGGAACTGGACACTAGCATTAGCCAATCCATCATGAGTAAAAAGATGTTTGAGAGACTGGTACAACAAGGCACTCTGACCAGCCCTGAGCCCTATCCACACGAAACTGAGAACGTACACCAAAGAGCTTATCACTGTCCTGGGCAGCGCCATGGTCAAGGTCACCGAGAAGGGCACGGTGCACAAACTGCCACTCTGGATTGTCCTGGGCGATGGCCCCCCACTGCTTGGAAAGAGCTGGTTGGGCAAAATCTGCTGGAACTGGGATGACATCTGAGCGCTATCACATGTCAATGAGACCTCATGTATCCAGGTTCTCAACAAATTTCCTTCCCTTTTTGAGCCAGGCATTGGAAACTTTTCCGGGGCGAAGGTGTGGATCCACTTGGTCCCTGAGGCACAACCCATTCACCACAAAGCGCGAGCGGTGCTTCACGTGATGAGGGAGAGAGTGGAAATCGAGCTGGACAGGCTGCAACGCGAGGGCATCATCTCCCCAGTGGAATTCAGCGAGTGGGCCAGCCCAATTGTTCCAGTACTCAAAAGTGACGGCACGGTCTGGATTTGCAGCGATTATAAAGTAACTATTAATCGTTTCTCGCTACAGGATCAATACCCGCTGCCTAAGGCAGGCGACCTATTTGCGACGCTGGCAGGAGGCAAGATGTTCACCAAGCTCGAACTGACTTCGGCCGACAGGACGGAGGAGCTGGAGGAGTCTTCGAAGGGCCTCACCTGCATCAACACGCACAAGGGATTGTTCATCTACAACAGATGCCCGTTTGGAATTCGGTCGGCTGCAGCGATCTTCCAGAGAAACATGGAGAGCCTACTCAAGTCGGTACCACGCACGGTGGTTTTTCAGGACGACATATTGGTCACAGGTCGGGACACCGTCGAGCACCTACAAAACCTGGAGGAGGTCCTCCAGTGACTGGATTGCATAGGGCTGCGGCTGAAGAGGTCGAAAAGCGTCTTCATGGCAACAGAAGTGGAGTTTTTGGGGAGAAAGATCGTGGCTGATGGCATTCAGCCCACAGAGGCCAAGACAGAGGCTATTAGGAACGTGCCCAGGCCACAGAACGTCACGGAGCTGCGGTCATTCCTGGGACTCCTCAACTATTTTGGTAACTTCCTACCGGGGTTAAGCACCCTCTTCGAGCACCTACATGTATTACTACGTAAAGGTGAGAACTGGGTATGGGGAAAAAAATAAGTAATTGTTTTTGAAAAAGCCAGAAACATTTTATGCTCCAACAAGCTGTATTGTATAACCCATGTAAAAGACTCGTGCTAGCATGTGTTGCGTCATCGTACGGAGTCGGGTGTGTATTACAACAAGCTAACGTTGCAGGGAAGTTGCAACCTGTCGCCTATGCCTCCAAGAGCTTGTCTAAGGCTGAGAGGACCTACAGCATGATTGAGAAAGAGGCATTAGCGTATGTGTTCGGGGTAAAGAAAATGCATCAGTGCCTGTTTGGCCTCAAATTTGAGCTGGAAACCGATCACAAGCCCCTCATATCCATGTTCGCTGAAAACAAGGGGATAAATACTAATGCCTCAAAGGTGGGCACTCGCGCTATCAGCGTATAACTATACCATCCGCCACAGGCCAGGCACCGAGAACTGTGCGGATGCTCTCAGTCGGCTACCATTGCCCACCACGGGCAAACTTGTTGATGGTGGCGCAGCCCGCAGACCTGTTGATGGCCATGAAAGCATTTTAAAATGATAAATCACCTGCCACGGCCCGTCAGATTAGGACTTGGACCAGCCAAGATCCTTTGCTGTCCCTAGTAAAAAAAAAACTGTGTACTGTATGGGAGCTGGGCCAGCATCCCCGTTGAAATGCAAGAGCTAATCAAGCCGTTCCAGTGGCGAAAGGACGAGCTGTCCATTCAGGCAGATTGATTGTTGTGGGGTAACTGCCTAGTGCTATCCAAAAAGGGCAGGGAGACGTTCATCTCGGATCTCCACAGCACACACCCGGGTATAGTAATGATGAAAGCAATAGCCAGATCCCATGTGTGATGGCCCAGTATCCACTCTGACTTAGTTTCGGCAATGCAGCATGTGTGCTCAGTCGTTTGTGGTCCTGGCCCTCCAGACCATGGTCGAGGATCCATGTCGATTATGCGGGCCCGTTTCTCGGTAAAATGTTCCTGGTGGTGGTGGATGCTTTTTCAAAGTGGATTGAATGTGAAATAATGTCGGGAAGCACCGCCACCATTGAAAGCCTGACGGCCATATTTGCCACCCATGGTCTGCCTGACATACTGGTCAGTGACAACAGGCCAAGTTTAACCAGTGCCGAATTTAAAGAATTCATGACCCGCAGTGGGATCAAACATGTCACCTCGGCCCCGTTTAAACCAGCCACCAATGGGCAGGCAGAGCGGGCAGTACAAACAATCAAACGGAGCCTTAAACGAGTCACAGAAGGCTCACTCCAAACCTGCCTGTCCTGAGTACTGCTCAGCTACCGCCCGAGACCCCACTCGCTCACAGGGGTGCCCCCGGCTGAGCTACTCATGAAAAGTACACTTAAAACCAGACTCTCGCTGGTTCACCCCAACCTGCATGATCAGGTTGAGAGCAGGCGGCAGCAACATAATGTAAACGATGGTCGTGCCATTGTGTCACGGGAAATTGATCTGAATGACCCTGTGTATGTGCTAAACTATGGACATGGTCCCAAGTGGATCGCGGGCACGGTGATAGCTAAAGAAGGGAGTAGGGTGTTTGTAGTCAAACTAGACAATGGACAAATTTGCAGAAAGCACCTGGACCAAACGAGGCTGCGGTTCACAGACTGCCCTGAACAACCCACAGCAGACACCATCTTTTTCGAGCCCACAACACACACCCAAAGGATCAACGACACCACCCCGGACCAGGAAATCGAACGCATCATGCCCAACAGCCCAGCAAGGTCAGGCTCACCCAGCAGCCCTGCAGGGTCAACAACACGCCAGACCAACGAGGGTACAGCCAACACACCAGAACAGACATTTGTACCGAGGCGGTCCACCAGGGAAAGAAAGGCTCCCGACCGCCTCACCTTGTAAATAGTTTTCACTTTGATTTTCGGGGGGTGGGGAGTGATGTTGTGTATCTGTAAAGCATGCACTCCCATGTTCCGCCACCAGGAAGCGCATCCCCTGAAGTCCCAAGGGATCCCAGCATCACTTGGGAGCACTGTATATAAGCCAGCCCCGAAGGCCTGTTCCTCACTCTGGTGTGTCTTAATAACTTTTACTTTAACCTCCCTGTGTGCAGTCTCATCTGTGTTAGGAACACACCACCCTCCATCCCCTCAATCATTCTGCTTACTCTCTTCTATATCCTTTCATAGAATGAAATATCATTTCTGTGCTGTGGCGTGCAGAACACTCCACGTATTCGAAGTGCGGTCGCACTAATGATTTATGAAGTGGCAGGGTACCTCATTACTTCAGCTCAATATTGACCTTTCAATGCATCCCAATGTCTCAGTTCCTTTATTCAATGCCATCGAGCAGTGTTGCGATAGTTTGAATTTCTTGTCAATCAGGATCCCCAGATTTCTTTTATTTTCTGTGCATATAATTTTCTTTGCATTTAAGTAATAATCCCTTCCTGGATGTTTTGTCTCCATGTGAAGCACTTTGTATTTTGCTACATTGAATTTCATCTGCCACTTAAGCAATTCTTATTCATATCCTTCGGTAGCTTATTCCTGTTCAGCTTTGGAGTCTACCACCTTCATCAGTTTTGTATCATCTGCAAATTCAGCCAATGCGCTTGTGACTCCTAGCTCCTGATAATTTGTGAAGATATCCCAAATAAGACTGCTGTGGGACCCCACTGGTAACATTCTACCAATCAGATGACAATCCCTGTACCACAACCTTCCTTGTTTCATCAGTCAGCCAATTACAAATCCATTGTAAAATATTTCCACTGATTCCCACTTTCTTTATTTTCAGTACCAGTCTTTCCAGAGGAACTGTATCAAAGGCCTTACTGAAATCCAAGTGCACCACATCCACTGCCTTACCCCTATCAAGCTCCTTTGTCACACTCTCAAAGAAAACCAGTAAGTTAGATTGACAAGACCTCCCCTTCATTGGCTATGTTTTATGATTTATTTCTCCCCAGATGCTCTGTAGATCATACCTATAGTAAGTGTTTCCATAACTTTACGCATAATGGATGTCAAACTCATTGGTCTGTCATTTCATCTGCTTTTCTCCAGTCCCCTGGCACTGCTCCAGTATTCATAATAAGAACATAAGAATTAGGAACAGGAGTAGGCCATCTAGCCACTCGAGCCTGCTCCGCCATTCAACAAGATCATGGCTGATCTGGCCGTGGACTCAGCTCCACTTACCCGCCGGCTCCCCGTAACTCTTAATTCCCTTATTGGTTAAAAATCTATCTATCTGTGACTTGAATACATTCAATGAGCTTGCCTCAACTGCTTCCTTGGGCAGAGAATTCCACAGATTCACAACCCTCTGGGAGAAGAAATTCCTACTCAGCTCGGTTTTAAATTGGCTCCCCCGTATTTTGAGGCTGTGCCCCCTAGTTCTAGTCTCCCCTACCAGTGGGAACAACCTCTCTGCCTCTATCTTGTCTATTCCTTTCATTATTTTAAATGTTTCTATAAGATCACCCCTCATCCTTCTGAACTCCAACGAGTAAAGACCCAGTCTACTCAATCTATCATCATAAGGTAAACCCCCTCATCTCCGGAATCAGCCTAGTGAATCGTCTCTGTACCCCCTCCAAAGCTAGTATATCCTTCCTTAAGTAAGGTGACCAAAACTGCATGCAGTACTCCAGGTGCAGCCTCACCAATACCCTGTACAGTTGCAGCAGGACCTCCCTGCTTTTGTACTCCATCCCTCTCTCAATGAAGGCCAACATTCCATTCACCTTCCTGATTACCTGCTGCACCTGCAAACTAACTTTTTGGGAAAGAGTTTCATGCACAAGGACCCCCAGGTCCCTCTGCATCACAGCATGTTGTAATTTCTCCCCATTAAAATAATATTCCCTTTTACTGTTTTTTTCCCAAGGTAGATGAAATTACACTTTTCGACATTGTATTCCATCTGCCAAACCTTAGCCCATTCGCTTAACCTATCCAAATCTCTCTGCAGCCTCTCTGTGTCCTCTACACAACCCGCTTTCCCACTAATCTTTGTGTCATCTGCAAATTTTGTTACACTACACACTGTCCCCTCTTCTAGGTCATCTATATATATTGTTAACAGTTGTGGTTCCAGCACCGATCCCTGTGGCACACCACTAAACAACGATTTCCAACCCGAAAAGGACCCAATTATCCAGTCTATTTATTTATTTATTTATTTATTTATTTATTTATTTATTCGGTGATTTCTCGAAGATTTGTGCCCAAGTTCCTGGTATTTCCTCCCTTAAAGATACTCCTGAATATGGCTCCTATTTCTCTCGGAACTCAGCCACATAAAGACTTGTTATAATAGTTCAAATCAATTCGTGTTCGAAGAGCAACATGCACTCAATTGCTTTCTCAGGCCTTTCGATTTTAACCTCTGATGTCTTCAGTGGACATTCTTGTCCCTGCTGTATCTTTTTTAATATTGGAGTCTTTGATCCGATTATGCTGGCAGCCAGTACAAAACATACCAATGGATCAGTACATTGTAATCCCTACCTATGAAAAATGTTAATAGATCAAACAACTCAACAAATCGTAACATTACTTCCGACTACCTGAACAGTAGTGCTCTCGACATAGTTATACCTGAGTTCATATCAAAATAATGTTCAGGTTTACTTAATTTGGGATTTTACATCTCCTCAATTAGATGTGGCGGATTCTGCGGCTTGGATTTTAGAACATAAGAACGTAAGAAATAGGTGCAGGTGTAGGCCAATCAGCCTCTCGAACCTTCTCTGCCATTCAATAAGATCATGGCTGATCTACCTCAACTCCACTTTCCTGCACAATCCCCATATCCCTTGGGTCCCTTAATATCCAAAAATCTATCGATCTCTGCCTTGAATATACTCAATGACTGAGATTTACAGCCCCCTGGGATAGAGAATTCCAAAGATTCACCACCCTCTGATTGAAAAAAAATTCTCCTCATCTCCGTCCTATTCTGAGACTCTGCCCCTGGTTCTAGACTCCCCAGCCAGGGGAAGAATCCTCCCTGCACAGTTTTATTACTGTGGTAGCTCGTCATTACCTTCCCACGGGAAACAGATGGAATTTTTCCCTCATTTTTGGTGAGGTTGAGGTTTACTAATTTTTTGTGAATGTTAATTCCCATGGAATTTATACATGCTGTACAACATGGGAATAAGTGGTGATAATCTGCTGGTTGTTGCTAACGCAAAACTAGGTACTCAATTTTGGATGACATTTCTTGGAATTATTGGTCAGTTTCGGCTTTCTTTGTCATTGCTCTGTTTGGAGTGTTGTTTGGGATTGGGAAAATTGGTAACCCACTTCAGAGTTTCCTACCAAATAACTTCAAGTGCACCTGTGTGCCATGACATGTTGCTGTGCATTTGTGGAGGAATTTAAAGAGTTCCAATATGCATGATTTTTCTTCAATAGATGCAGTGGGCATAGATTTCTGCAATGTTTGCAGGAAGTGATAAACTTTTACACAGCTTTGGGCCACTGAGGAGTGATTTTTCAAAGTTAGAACCCTAAATGATGTGTGAAACTGTTGGTTGCTGATGTTGAGGGTAGGCTTTGATGGGTTTTAAACCACTTTAAAACAGGAGAGTATTTTGTTTCACTGAACACATTTCTTGCTACTGTAGATTTAAGGTAATTGTCAGAAGAGCCGGAGGTGAGATGAGAATTTTATTTTATGCAGCGAGTTATGATCTGGAATTCACTGCCCCTGAGAGAGTGGTGGAAGCAGATTCAGTCGTCGCTTTCAAAGGGAAGAACATTGCAGGACTATGGGGCAAGAGCCAAGGAGAGTGTTACTAATTCAATAGCTGTTTCACAGAGCTGGTACAGGAAGGATAGGCCGAATGCCCTCCTTTCTCTGTAAGCTTCTATGATTGTGCTAGACCTGGAGTATTCATCAGTTATACATCGGAAACACTCTGTCGAGGGGAATGGACTTCAGGGATCAAATCCTACTTTTTGGTGAGGTTAATTTGGGTAATTGTGACATTTGCAGAGGCTGAGATTTTTGTTGGTATAGGTTGAACCTCCCTTATCCAGAACCCTCGGGACCTGGCCTGTTCTGGATAAGGGATTTTTACAGACCAATGGTGGTCACGTTAAATTGGATGGTGCAGTTACTGAGCAAGGGGATATTGGGGCTGGGAGTGCGGCAGAGAGATGGTGGGGAGGGGCGGCGGTGGATCGCGATGTTAGGCCAGCAATTGCAGGAGTCGGCAGCGAGGAAGGACTTCAATTTGTTCATGTTGGAGTTCTGCACATGAGCCACCCGGTGGCCGGGAATGGTTCCGGATGAGGGGTGGTTCCGGATAAGGGAGTTCTGGGTAAGGGAGGTTCAACCTGTAACTGGTCGTGGAGCTAGAAATGGAATACAGATGGTAATTGGGTCTTTCACATGTTTGGCTCCATCTCGAAGCCATACTTGTTCATGGAATAATTTTTGTTCATGGATTTTACAGCACCTTAAGGTGATTCACATGTAATAGTTGGGTACTGAGTGTGCAGTACATGGGATATAATGAATCTTGTGCTTTGCCGACCTGTCTGATGTGACCGTAAACATGCAGACTTGAAAATTGATTCCAGACCATTGGTATGAAGGCCTGTGTTGCTTGGACTTGACACAATGATGTCAGACCGTTTGCCTGTTCTGATCACCTGAATTGAGCACGGAAGGGTGGGATCCATTTTGATCTTTCACAAACTTTTTTTATTCCGTAAAATTTTGCTTCTCTCTACTGAAAATTGAATCGGTTCTTCTTTCTAATTTCTCAGTGCTGTAGTTCAGTTTCACCAGCCTTCTGATTTAGTTGTTCTCCTTACAGTAGAGAAATGTTAACTGGAGATTTAATAGCGGTGTTCAAAATCATGAAAGGTTTTGATGAGAGTAAATAAGGAGAAATTGTTTCCAGTGGCAGAAGGGTTGGTAACCAGAGGAAACAGATTGAAGGGAAGTAGAAGAAGAACCAGAAGTGGGATGAGAAACTTTTTGACATAGCGAGTTATATTGTTCTGGAATGCACTGCCTAAAAGGGTGGTTGAAGCAGAATCAATAATAACTTTCAAAATGGAATTGGATAAATACTTTGTCATGTATGCAAACTCTTTGTATTCACTATGTAACTATGTATGATGTACCACGTGAGGGCGCTGCTGTTGGACACGAGGGGTTTCCTGCCTTGGTGTGCAGGGGCATATAAAAGGCAGCCAGCCATGCTGCTCCTCACTTTGCAGTCATGTTAAATGAACTGAAGTCACACAGCTCTTACTCACAGTACAAGGCCTCGTGGAGTTATTTGATGGTAATTGCAGACATAATATATTTGAATGGAAGAAATTTGCAGGGCTATAGGGAAAGGACAGGCGAATGGACTCATTGAAAATATTTCTTTCAAAGAGTTGGCACTGACATGATGGGGCCAAATGGTCTCCTTCTGTTCTGTATCAGTCTGTGATTCTAGTTCAGCCATATAACATCTCTTTTATTCTTTTGACTTCAGCTATAAAGATTCCACTTCCTTCATATAAAACTTGTCTTGCATGTTTTCTTCTCTTTAAAATCTCTCTCTTTCTTTTGCTCATAAATTCTGTGTCATTATTTTCATTCTGTTGTACCAACTTACATTGCCTTGCATTTTCCCACTTCACTTGAGCTTTAAATACTTGGCCACTGCAGGGCTGTAGAAAGCAAGATTTTCATTCTCTATCAGCAGTTTGTTCACATGAAGGTCTGCATCACTAGTATTGAGAGTTTGCTGTTTTTAGATGCCATCTTAGAGTGCTGGTATATTGAAAAGTGTTTTGTTTACCACATGATATGCATGAAGTGCTTTTGGTCAGGCATGTCACTTGTCTTTTTCTGTGTGGGTAATGTCCTCCATAGTTACGGCATGTGCTTCTGGATGTTTTTCAGTTAATTCTGTGGCCCTTTGCATTCTTCTAGCTTCACAATTTTCACTGTTCAATCTTGTTTTTATTTCCTAATATTGTTGAAAAATATCATAGCTTCAACTTAAACTGCTGTGTGGAAGCTCTGATACTTTTTGTTAATATAGCAAAAAAGGTCTCTGGGCACATGGAACTTGGGATAGTTGAAATGCATTGTTCAAACAACTTTCATCAGACAGCTTAAACCTGACTAGTTCCTGCTTATCACCTTTAACTCTGGCCTTGAACTTCTTACTCGGAAGCATTTCCTTTCCTGTTAACTCTAGCCTATCATTTGAGTCAGCCATAGTGTTAGATACAAAACATGGAATGGATTAACAATTTGCTGGCAATGGAGTAATTGAAAATAATCATTTATGCAGGTCTAGGTTGGAAACCTCTGATGAAATAAATAATGTTGAAGAGGAATCTGGTTGACTAGTACGATGAACCAAACCTAAAATGGCAGTGATTCCATAATTTAAGTGTCAAACCCCTGCGACCCCCATGATACCGACTAATACAGCCTGTTGTAGCAAACATTTGAGATTTGAGATTTTACCACAAACAGCATGATTTTTAGCTTGCTGTAAAAAAAAATGTCAGTTCAGAAAATTAACTGCTGTAGAATTATACATGTGAGCATAAACTACATTTCTGTCACTATTGGCTTATATAGCTCTTGCTAACAGCAATGAAAATGAGAGACCGTGAGCAAGAGGCAGTTTGGCACATAAAAGCTTGTTATCCTAGTACTCCAAGCCCTTTGAACTCCCCTGATGTTTTTGTCTTCAATGACTGGGTTCCTCATTCCAAATGTTAATCCCCCTTTAAGAAAATTTGGCACCCTTGCTATCTTGTACTCTGTGGTTGTTTTATATTATGAGAGCGTTGTTGATTAAATTTGCTGATAGCCAACCCACTCACAAATTGTCGAATGGATGCAGGGAGAGTTGAGTCCATTAATAAATGGACAAAACAGCAAGCAGTCAAATGCATTTAAGATGCATGAAATGAAGGGTTTGGAAACAAAGTAATCATCATAGGCAGTCCCTCGAAATCGAGGAAGATTTGCTTCTACTCCAAAAGTGAGTTCTCGGGTGGCTGTACAGTCCAATGCGGGAATTACAGTCTGTGTCACAGGTGGGCTAGACAGTGGTTGAAGGAAAGGGTGGGTGGGGAGCCTGATTTGCCGCACATTCTTGCCGCTGCCTGCGCTTGTTTTCTGCATGCTCTCGGCGACGAGACTTGAGGTGCTCATGGCCCTCCCAGATGCTCTTCCTCCATTTTGGGTGGTCTTGGGCCAGGGATTCCCAGGTGCCAGTGGGGATGTTGGACTTTATCAAGGAGGCTTTGAGGGTGTCCTCAGCCCACCTCGGAAACAGAGTAATTGAAACTCCGCTCCACCTGATAGTTCAGCTGGCCAAGTTGAAGAGTAACCAAACTATATCGATTAGTAAGGTCCTGTGATCCCTAATGTGTGCTCAAGTTGGTTGATCTTAGCTGGGCTGGTAGTAGGGACCACTGTTCCGACTCATGATCAATATTCAGAGGCCATTGCTGAATATACTTCATGTCGGGATGAGAAAATTATTGGGCTCAGCTGTGATGCCTTGTAAGGTCAAATAGTCTGCCAGCACTTACTGTCTGGGCTTACATATGAAGAATGGCTAATTGGACTCTTGGTGTTAGTGACCTGACAACTAACATCCTCCAATCTCTTTAATATTTCCAATTATGTTCCCACTGTGCAGATATTTCATATTATCTTTTCTTTTGTCAAATCTCAACATTGTACAATTCATTAAATTAAACAACATCTGCCACTTTTCTGCTTGCTAACCCAGCATCTCCAAAGTCTCTCTAAATTTGTGTGCATTGGTTCTCATCATCTGCCACTGCTCCGATTTTGGTGTTATCCACAAACTTTGGTCTCTCCCCGTATCAGGGCCATTGTTATGAGGAGGAGTGTGGAAGGGGCAGTAACTCTATGGGCTCAATTTTCCCCAAACCTTTTTTTTGGCATACTTGAAGAGTTATGCCTGTTTTTTTGGTGGGCCCAAGTACGCTGAAAAAAATGTTCTAAGTTTCCCCGTTGGATTTCTTCATTTTGGCAAGGCCTAACCTGTCCTTTAGTTTTGGGGGTGGAGTCTTGATCTGCGCCAAAAAGATCAGGCTGCCACGGTAACCAGGGACACAATGCGAGCTGAGGTTACAAAGTGAAACATACAGTCAGCTCGCAACACATTAAATCACATTGGAAGTAAATTGCTGCAATATATTTTGGAATGTTCCCAGCTGAAGGACTTGCAGGTCTGGTCCTGAGTAGCCTCTCTGGTCAGCCTCTCTCTCTCTCTCTCTCTCTCTCTCTGCATCTGTTGTGCTGATTTACTTACTTGAGCCGATCTTCTTAACTCTCCAGAAAGTTTTTCTGCAGAGGCCACATTCGTTGGCCTAAGCAGAACTGTCAGCTTTCCTAAATGGCCAGAATTGGCGCAGGTGGCAGGTTATACCCTCTGTGGCTGAAAAAAAAAACCTAACCTAAAAAAATCGTAACTAACTGAGTTATGCTGGTGCAAATTGATTGGGGAAACACTTTTTTTTTTACTTAGGCCAAAAAAAGCAGCCTGCTTCAAAAAAACAGCACAAATCACGAGAAAATTAATCCCGATATGTTGGGAGTTCGCATGTCCCGGGCTTCCAAGTGGACCTGACATATAGTGGGGGGCGCTGCTTCAGGTCAGACTATCGACAGCTGCAGGGACCTCCTGGGCATCCAAGCCAAGATCCCGATTTCCTTACAAAGTTGATATAAAAATTCTATAGACATCTACATAACTTAGTTCACTCTTTATCTTTTCACTTATCTTCTCTATAGAACACATGCTTGAGATCCCCAGTATAAGGTATAATTTCTCCTACTGAAGATTTCGAGATTTCCTTCGTTAGCTCCAACATTATCCTCTTCACACTATTTACATCAATATGCAGCACCAATCTTGACTCATCTCCTGAACAATTTATCCACACTTTGCTCATTGTTCTTTATTCTGGCTCCAGCTAGGTAATGTAGTCATATTTTCCCTGTTATTTTCAGAAAACCCGAAATTTAAATCCCCCATAGTGAACTCCCAAATCACAACAATTTGTTTTGGCTTTTTCCGTCTCTACTCTGACGTCCGCACTCAATTTCCCTCATCTCATCAGCAATCTTAACCTGTTTGACGTGCTTCTGCAGTTCATTGCTGGTCTGACTGGTTATGAGCAGGTGAGTTTGATGAAGTAGCCAAGCAGTTGAGCGAAGGACCTGGACAAAATTTACAAGTGAACAGAAATGTCAGGTGAAGTTCAATACAAAAATAAGTGCAAGATGTTACATTGGAAGAAAAAAATGGGAAACGAGCTTAATAATGTTGAACCATCTATGGAAGAATCTGAGATATCTGCATATGATGGTTATCATGTCCAGTATCATTGTGAGGTGGATTTGTAGTTTTAAAAAAGAAATGGAGAGTTGCTGCAGGAAGGGTTGTCTTTGGCTTACACTAAACTGTCACTGAGTACTCTGAAAGGGGACTAAGTCTCACAGCCAATATTTCTGATAAAAGAAAGAAAAATAAAATATTGGTGAAGAAATACTAATACAGGTATACCAGTGGGTAATCCATTACCCACAAACAACAGGAGATGATCTATTCCCTGTTATTTGGAAGCCATTAATTTTTGTCTGCACTTAATTAAGTTTCTTTCGAGATTGAAAGTTATGGCAACTGTTTTTTCTCTGAATTAAGAGGAGGACTGAGTGGGAATTTTCCCTTTATCGCTCAAAGTTAGCTTTTGCATTTCTTTTTCTTCTTCAATCTGTTTGAATTTTAAACTATTTTTTTTATCATTGAATGCCTCACAAATCACTGTTCACTGAGATGAAGACTGCAGGGTACAGACGCTGTATCTATTAAATCAAAACCAATAATCACACAATGCCAGATGCAAAGGAATGGTTAAGGGTTAACTTTCCTGTACACCTGTAGGAAAAAAAGTGTATTTCATGGAAATTGTATTGTGCATCGAAGCCATTTAAATAATTGACTACGTCAATACAGACTGTCTCGTGTGAAGGGTGCAAAGGTGCTATATTTGTTTATTAAAGCCACCTTATACACTGTTATGTAAATTAGTGGATGAAGAATTTGGTCTTTTATTTAGATCCATACTGATCTTGCCTTGCAGCATGCTGACCAACAATTGCTTTATTAAAACATTTTTTTGCATCTTTGCACATTTCCTGTCTCTAGAATCTTATTTCCTGTTGTCACATTTCCTTCACTTTGTCAATCTTTTCATTGTAAATTCCTACATCTGCCTTTATTATAAAATCTTGTCCATATGTAAATTGCCATGCTGTAATTACACCCTTCTACCAAAGTTGTACTATAGCTCCTCAGTTTTCAGTCTCCCCGCTTCTCAGCCTCAACTGCAGAGAAACCTTTATGCTCCAACTCACTCTGCTTTCCCAATAGTTGTAAGTTTTGCTATTTAACTATACTCTATATTATAATCTATCTATGTATTTTTAAAATCTTATGTCTGCACACCTAATCCTCTCCTATTCCATTTCACCTGCAGACAACATTTGGTTTGGACTCCATGTTCAACACCACAGGAAATGGACTAGTAATATCTAAATCCTGTAAATATCATAAAATCCAATTTATAAATGGCTCCTGTCTTTTTGCTACATTTAAAAGTCAATTTGTACCAGCACACAAATTGCTGCCCAATACTTAGAAGCTGTACAAATGTCCATGAAAGTGAGACTTGTAAAATATGTGTCCAATAGTATTCTCATTTCAAGTCCTAGTGCTGTTTTAAATAAGCAAGTAAAATCTTAATTGTTTTCATTTTCAAACAGGCAGAAGATCCTGCCTTGGAGAGGCCATACACCTTTAAGGACTTCCTGCTCAGGCCAAGGAGGTAAGTTATGCTTTTCAGTTGTGGTCGTACAAAGTGGGTTTATGTATCTGTGGGTGAGATATTTTTAAATACAATTCATTTAAAACTACTCCCACTCCAGTTCAGCAAATAACAATTCCAGCTCCTCTCTTTGCATTTCCAAATATATTTTGCTGTTATTTTGCAGAATGAGTATCTTGTTCTGTTGTATTGTGCTGTGATCTGAAGTCTACCTGATAATTTTTTTTAATGTAAAGTTTCAAATATCTCGTTATTTATTGTATTACTTTGTATATTAAACAGCTGTAAAATTCTCACCTTTAGTTACAGCGGACTATTGAATATCTTGATAGATCCTGGCTTGGCACGATTTTGATGATCTGCCTAAAATTGTGTTGAATTTGCATTTGATTTGTCAAAGCAAAATCTTGATAGATCAAGTCATTTTGTGCCTCCACTCACCTGCTGAGGCCTGTTATGCTTCTTGCTCGCCAGTCGGTCTCCTGTTGTCCCACACTGTTAGAACTGCAGTAACTTACACTGTAAAAGCTAGCCTGAATCTTCCCATTCA
This sequence comes from Pristiophorus japonicus, assembly GCF_044704955.1. Lineage (NCBI taxonomy): Eukaryota > Metazoa > Chordata > Chondrichthyes > Pristiophoridae > Pristiophorus > Pristiophorus japonicus. Next base: position 68,052,708 of record NC_091978.1, read on the forward strand.
AGTGGTTTGACAGGTCCCTACATTGCTGCCGAAAGGAGCAGCACAGATGCATGATTTTCCCAGCACAAAATTCAAACAGACAAACCAGTGACATAGGTGGGACTAGTGTTCCTGGTCCCAGTCCTGCACTGACTAATGTATATACTGACTGGGAAGTGAACTCTGAGAACAGGAAACAGTAACATAGGAGACTGCTTGCATCATGGCCATATGGTCTACTCCTGCTCCTATTTCTTATGTTATACTAGTAGAGGTGGGCAAATTGTAAACCGTGGCAGCCAAAGAGGTAATGTGACTATTGGAGAGGCAGGAAGAGCTTGCAGCTCAGGAGCAGACATTTTGAAATATAGCTTCTATTCGATCTATATCGCCTCTATCCGATCTATATCGCCAGAGACATGGAGTGAATGATGAACTTGGACGTCGACATTTAATGTTGCTTTTCAAGCTGCCATGTGAAAGAAGTTTGGACTTCTACATATTGAGATTCTACTGTGGCTTCTTTCTCGGGAAAAGATGACCAGCGGCACTATGGGAGATGTGCACGTTTACTTATTTTCCATTGTATTATATATGCATGTCGTATACCGTTAGTGCTGGAGAGCTGAGGTGCCTGATGCCTAATCTAATATATCTTTAGTTGTTGTACATTCAACTGAGTCATAAGTTCTGTCGAACTGAATGATCAATGTTAACGTTTTTGGTGCAAAGCTGTTGGTCCATCATCTGTCTTGTAAACTGTGGCTAGCAAGTTGACTTTACCATTTCCAATATTACTGATTTTTACTGTTGGCTGATAAATTAAACTTATTTCCCTTACGACATTCTAGTTCTCAACAGCAATTAATGCTTTGCACCATTCATTGCACCTTGCAATGTAATTCCCTCATGGATATAGTGAACGGCTTCAATTCCTAATCTGTGAATATAACTTTTCACCCCTGGTATTTCAGTGGAGAAGGCTGGTAGCACATACATTTCCTTGAATGCCATTTTGGAACATTTTGTTCTTAGAATTTTAAACACATTCTGCAGTTGTTTTGTTCTTGACGGTCACTGCGCCTAAGAATTTAAACACGGGATAATGCTAGTTATAATTATTAATCTGATTTGATAAGTAACAAGTCAAAACATTTTGTTTTACCATCTATTTTCTCACACTTCACTCTGCTTGTATAGGTATTGACTCATTGCACAGTGGCTATTATTGATAGTGTCCAATGGCATTGATGCTAATTGTTACACCACTTTTCTAGAATTATGCAATATTGCAGCACAGAGAGACCACTTGATGCCCCATTATAGAAAGAACATTAAAACCATAGAGCCATACAACATAGATATACCAGGAATAAGGAACTGTACTTATGAGGAGATACTTGAGATACTGGGACAATTTCCATTAGAGCAGATAAGGCCAAGGGATATACTGGTGGTTTTGATAATTATGCAGAGATCAGTTCCTATCGAGTGGAGGGTAGACAATGTAACCCCACTTTTTAAAAAAAGAGGGAGAGAGAAAACAGGGAATTATAGACCGGTCTGCCTGACCTCAGTAGTGGGTAAAATGATGGAATCAATTATTAAGGATGTCATAGCAGCGCATTTGGAAAGAGGTGACATGATAGGTCCAAGTCAGCATGGATTTGTGAAAGGGAAATCATGCTTGACAAATCTTCTGGAATTTTTTGAGGATGTTTCCAGTAGAGTGGACAAGGGAGAACCAGTTGATGTGGTATATTTGGACTTTCAGAAGGCTTTCGACAAGGTCCCACACAAGAGATTAATGTGCAAAGTTAAAGCACATGGGATTGGGGGTAGTGTGCTGACGTGGATTGAGAACTGGTTGTCAGACAGGAAGCAAAGAATAGGAGTAAATGGGGACTTTTCAGAATGGCAGGCAGTGACTAGTGGGGTACCGCAAGGTTCTGTGCTGGGCCCCCAGCTGTTTACACTGTACATTAATGATTTAGACGAGGAGATTAAATGGAGTATCTCCAAATTTGCGGATGACACTTAGTTGGGTGGCAGTGTGAACTGCGAGGAGGATGCTATGAGGCTGCAGAGTGACTTGGATAGGTTAGGTGAATGGGCAAATGCATGGCAGATGAAGTATAATGTGGATAAATGTGAGGTTATCCACTTTGGTAGTAAAAACAGAGAGACAGACTATTATCTGAATGGTGACAGATTAGGAAAAGGGAAGGTGCAACGAGACCTGGGTGTCATGGTACATCAGGCGGTTAAGAAAGCAAATGGCATGTTGGCCTTCATAGCGAGAGGATTTGAGTACAGGGGCAGGGAGGTGTTACTACAGTTGTACTGGGCCCTTGGAGTATTGTGTACAGTTTTGGTCTCCTAACTTGAGGAAGGACATTCTTGCTATTGAGGGAGTGCAGCGAAGGTTCACCAGACTGATTCCCGGGATGGCGGGACTGACCTATCAAGAAAGACTGGATCAACTGGGCTTGTATTCACTGGAGTCCAGAAGAATGAGAGGGGACCTCATAGAAACGTTTAAAATTCTGATGGGTTCAGACAGGTTGGATGCAGGAAGAATGTTCCCAATGTTGGGGAAGTCCAGAACCAGGGGTCACAGTCTAAGGATAAGGGGTAAGCCATTTAGGACCGAGATGAGGAGAAACTTCTTCACCCAGAGGGCTCAAGTTTCCACACGCTCCTAGAACGGCGCAGTCCCGACCTGGACGCCCGTTTTTTGCGCCACAAAGTGCGCCTAAAAAAAATCCTCCGTATTCTCCACCTACCTGCAGGTCCTCTGGCCCTCGGCGCTGCGCAGCACGAGCTGTAGGGGGGCGGAGCCAGGTCCCTGCGCTGAAAACAGTGCCGGGACCTCTGCACATGCGCGCTACAGTCGGCACGCAAGTGCAGTCGCTCCAGGCGCCGAACTGTGTGGGAGGGGCCCGAAGCACGCAGCCCCGAGCCCTGGCTGAATGGCCTCACTGGGACTGCGTGAATAAGGCTCCTCCCACGGCCAGCTCCTGCTCCCCCCCCCCCCCCCCGACCAGACCCGACACCCGCTCCCCCCCCCTCCCCCCCGCCTCCGGACCAGACCCGACACCCGCTCCCCCCCTCCCCCCCCCCCCCCCCCCTGCCTCCGGACCAGACCCGACACCCGCTCCCCCCCCCCCCCCCCCCGCCTCCGGACCAGACCCGACACCCGCTCCCCCCCCCTCCCCCCCCGCCTCCGGACCAGACCCGACACCCGCTCCCCCCCCCTCCCCCCCCCCCCCCCCCCCCCCCGCCTCCGGACCAGACCCGACACCCGCTCCCCCCCCCCCCCCCCCCGCCTCCGGACCAGACCCGACACCCGCTCCCCCCCCCCCCCCCCCGCCTCCGGACCAGACCCGACACCCGCTCCCCCCCCCTCCCCCCCCCCCCCCCCCCCCCCCGCCTCCGGACCAGACCCGACACCCGCTTCCCCCCCCATGATCTGGTCATGGACTCAGTTCCACTTCCCTGCCCGCTCCCCATAACACCTAATCCCCTTATCATTTAAGAAACTGTCTATTTCTGTCTTAAATTTATTCAATGCCCCAGCTTCCACAGCTATCTGAGGCAACAAATTCCACAGATTTACAACCCTCAGAGAAGAAATTTCTGCTCATCTCAGTTTTAAATGGGCGGCCCCTTATTCTAAGATTATGCCCTCTAGTTCTAGTCTCCCCTATCAGCGAAAACATCCTCTCTGCATCCACCTTGTCAAGCCCCCTCATAATCTTATATGTTTCAATAAGATCACCTCTCATTCTTCTGAATTCCAATGAGTAGAGGCCCAACCTTTCCTCACAAGTCAACCCACTCATCCCCGGGATCAACCTTGTGAACCTTCTCTGAACTGCCTCCACAGCAAGTATATCCTTTCATAAATATGGTAACCAAAACTGCACGCAGTATTCCAGGTGTGGCCTCACCAATATCCTGTACAGCTGTAACAGAACTTCCCTGCTTTTATACTCCATCCCCTTTGCAATACAGGCCAAGATTTCATTGGCCTTCCTGATCACTTGCTTTACCTGCATACTATCCTTTTGTGTTTCATGCACAAGTACCCCCAGGTCCCACTGTACTGCAGCACTTTGCAATCTTTCTCCATTTAAATAATAACTTGCTCTTTGATTTTTTTTGCCAAAGTGCATGACCTCACATTTTCCACCATTATACTTCATCTGCCAAATTCTTGCCCACTCACTTAGGCTGTCCTCCTGCAACCTCTTTATGTCCTCCTCACACATTACCCTTCCTCCTATCTTTGTATCGTCAGCAAACTTGGCTACGTTGCACTCAGTCCCCTCTTCCAAGTCGTTAATATAGATTGTAAATAGTTGGGGTCCCAGCACTGATCCCTGCCAACCCCACTCGTTACTGATTGCCAACCAGAGAATGAACCATTTATCCCAACTCTCTGTTTTCTGTTTGTCAGCCAATCTTCTATCCATGCTAATATATTACCCCCAACCCCGTGAACTTTTATCTTGTGCAGTAACCTTTTATGTGGCACTTTGTCAAATGCCTTTTGGAAGTCCAAATACACCACATTTACTGGTTACCCTTTATCCACCCTGTTCGTTACATCCTCAAAGAATTCCAGCAAATTTGTCAAACATGACTTCTCCTTCATAAATCCATGCTGACTTTGCCTGACTAAATTTTGCTTTTCCAAATATCCTGTTACTGCTTCTTTAACAATGGACTCCAACATTTTCCCAACCACAGATGTTAGGCTAACTGGTCTGTAGTTTCCTGCTTTTTGTCTGCCTCCTTTTTTGAATAGGGGCGTTATAGTTGTAGTTTTCCAATCTGCTGGGACCTCCCCAGAATCCAGGGAACTTTGGTAAATTACAACCAATGCATCCACAATCCCTGCCGCTACTTCTCTTTAGACCTGAAGATGCAAGCCATCAGGTCCAGGGGATGTATCTGCCTTTAGACCCATTATCTTACTGAGCACCGCCTCCTTCGTGATTGTGATTGTGTTAAGTTCCTCCCCCCCCTATAGCCCCTTGACTATCCACTGTTGGAATATTATTAGTGTCCTCTACCGTAAAAACTGATGCAAAATACTTTAGAGTTTCTGCCATCTCCATTTTCCCCATTACTGATTCCCCGGTCTCATACTCTAAGGGACCAGCATTTACTTTAGCAATCTTTTCCTTTTTATATACCGATAGAAACTCTTACGATCTGTTTTTATATTTTGTGCTAGTTTACTTTCATAGTCTATCGTCCCTTTCTTAATCATTTTTTTAGTCATTCTTTGCTGGCTTTTAAAAGCTTCTCAATCATCTGTCCTCCCACTAGTTTTGGCCACTTTGTATGCCCTTGTTTTTAATTGGATACCGTCCTTTATTTCTTTAGTTAGCCACGGGTGACTTTCTTTTCTCTTGCACCCTTTCCTCCTCACTGGAATATATTTTTCTTGAGAGTTGTGAAATATCTCTTTAAATGTACACCACTGTTCATCAACCATCCTACGCTTCAATCTGTTTTCCCAGTCCAATTTAGCCAACTCTGCCCTCATACCTTCATGAGATAGAAAAAAGTGTTGGAAAATGTATACTTCTGGAGAGAGAGAGAGAGCAGGGCAGTGGGATGTGTTTTGGATTGCTCTCGGTACAAGCCAGCAGAAACACAATGGGTTGAATGGTGGCCTCCCAAGCTGGAAACTTCTGTGCTTCTATAATTCTGTCATGCGAGTGTTTTTTTCACATAATAATGTCTGAGATCGGGTAACTGAGCACAGACCAAGGTGCAAACCTAGGATTGTGTGGTCTGTGTGGTTCATTTACAGACCGGATAAACTCAATGAAGCATGTGGAATAACACCATTCAGTCTTGAAATATTACCTGGTTGATTGAATATGTAACCCATTCTTAGCTTCTCAGCAATGATGATAGAAATTAAATGAGACAAGAGTGGCCCAAGGAATTGGGAAGTCGTTTCAAACACACATTAATATGCTGAAAGATCCTGACATGAAGTAATCTAATATGTGTGTATTATGTAAAACATGTTGGCATTACAGAATGTAAAATAATAGTTGATTAATTACTCTCCCTCGTGTTTTGGAACTTAAAGCTACATTATCCCATGATATCCATTCAAAAGTTCAAATATTAATGCAGAATAATCAGCAGAATATTTTTCTTAAATACAATATAAATTAATAATAGTCACTTGTGTTCATTCACTTAGAATATTAATCTTGTTCATTAATCTTAAGTGTGCGTTAGAAACATAGAAAATAGAATGGCAGGAGTAGGCCATTCGGCCCTTCGAGCCTGCACCACCATTCAATATGATCATCGCTGATCATTCACCTCAGTACCTCTTTCCTGCCCTCTCTCCATACCCCCTGATCCCTTTAGCCGTAAGGGCCATATCTAACTCCCTCTTGAATATATCCAATGAACTGGCATCAACAGCTCTCTCCGGTAGAGAATTCCACAGATTAACAACTCTCTGAGTGAAGAAGTTTCTCCTCATATGTCAGTCCTGCCATCCCGGGATTCAGTCTGGTGAACCTTCGCTGCACTCCCTCAATAGCAAGAATGTCCTTCCTCAGATTAGGAGACCAAAACGGAACACAATATTCCAGGTACGGCCTCACCAAGGCTCTGTACAACTGCAATAAGACCTCCCTGCTCCTATACACAAATTCCCTAGCTATGAAGGCCAAGATACCATTTGCCTTCTTCACCACCTGCTGTACCTGCATGCCAACTTTCAATGTCTGATGTACCATGACACCCAGGTCTCGCTGCACCTCCCCTTTTCCTAATCTGCCGCCATTCAGATAATATTCTGCCTTCGTGTTTTTACCACAAGTGGATAACCTCACATTTATCCACATTATACTGCATCTGCCATGCATTTGCCCACTCACCTAACCTGTCCAAGTCACCCTGCAGCCTTTTAGCGTACTCCTCATAGCTCACACCGCCAGCCAGCTTAGTGTCATCTGCAAACTTGGAGATATTACACTCAATTCCTTCATCTAAATCATTAATGTATATTGTAAATAGCTGGGGCCCCAGCACTGAGCCCTGCAGCACTCCACTAGTCACTGTCTGCCATTCTGAAAAGGACCTGTTTATCCCGACTCTCTGCTTCCTGTCTGCCAACCAGTTCTCTATCCACGTCAGTACATTACCCTCAATACCATGTGCTTTGATTTTGCACACCAATCTCGTGTGTGGGACCTTGCCAAAAGCCTTTTGAAAGTCGAAATACACCACATCCACTGGTTCTCCCTTGTCCACTCTACCAGTTACAACCTCAGAAAATTCCAGAAGATTTGTCAAGCATGATTTCCCCTTCATAAATCCATGCTGACTTGGACCGATGCTGTCACTGATTTCCAAATGCGCTGCTATTTCATCTTTAATAATTGATTCCAACATTTTTCCCACTACCAATATCAGGCTAACCGGTCTATACTTACCCGTGTTTTCGCTCCCTCCTTTTTTAAAAAGTGGTGTTACATTAGCTACCCTCCAGTCCATAGGAACTGATCCAGAGTCGATAGACTGTTGGAAAATGATCACCAATGCATCCACTATTTCTAGGGCCACTTCCTTGAGTATTCTGGGATGCAGACTATCAGGCCCTGGGGATTTATCTGCCTTCAATCCCATCAATTTCCTTAACACAATTTCCCGCCTAATAAGGATTTCCTTCAGTTCCTCCTTCTCACTAGACCCTCGGTCCCCTAGTATTTTCGGAACATTATTTGTGTCTTCCTTCGTGAAGACAGAACCAAAGTACTTGTTCAATTGGTCTGCCATTTCTTTGTTCCCCATTATAAATTCACCTGATTCTGACTGCAAGGGACCTACGTTTGTCTTCACATATCTATAAAAGCTTTTGCAGTCAGTTTTTATGTTCCTGGCAAGCTTCCTCTCATAGTTTATTTTCCCCCTCCTAATTAAACCCTTTGTCCTCCTCTGCTGAATTCTATATTTCTCCCAGTCCTCAGGTTTGCTGCTTTTTCTGGCCAATTTATATGTCTCTTCCTTGGATGTAACACTATATCCTTAATTTCCCTTATTAGGTTGAGTGACCTTCCAGTTTTATTTTTACTCCAGACAAGGATGTACAATTGTTGAAGTTCATCCATGTGATCTTTAAATGGTTGCCATTGCCTATCCACCGTCAACCCTTTAAGTATCATTCGCCAGACTTATTCTAACCAGTTCACGTTTCATACCATCGAAGTTATCTTTCCTTAAGTTGAAACATAGAAACATAGAAACATAGGAAATAGGTGCAGGAGTAGGCCATTCGGCCCTTCGAGCTTGCACCGCCATTCAATAAGATCATAGCTGATCATTCCCTCAGTATCCCTTTCCTGCTTTCTCTCCATACCCCTTGATCCCCTTAGCCATAAGGGCCATATCTAACTCCCTCTTGAATATATCCAATGAACTGGCATCAACAACTCTCTGCGGCAGGGACTTCCATAGGTTAACAACTCTCTGAGTGAAGAATTTTCTCATCTCAGTCCTAAATGGCCTACCCCTTATTCTAAGACAAGACTATATCCCCTGGTTCTGGACTTCCCCAACATCGGGAACATTCTTCCCGCATCTAACCTGTCCAGTCCCGTCAGAATCTTATACGTTTCTATGAGATCCCCTCTCATCCTTCTAATCTCCAGTGAATAAAGGCCCAGTTGATCCAGTCTCTCTTCATATGACAGTCCAGCCATCCCTGGAATCAGTCTGGTGAACCTTCGCTGCACTCCCTCAATAGCAAGAACATCCTTCCTCAGATTAGGAGACCAAACCTGAACACAATATTCCAGGTGAGGCCTCACTAAGGCCCTGTACAACTGCAGTAAGATCTCCCTGCTCCTGTACTCAAATCCCCTAACTATGAAGGCCAACATATCATTTGCCTTCTTCACCGCCTGCTGTACCTGCATGCCCGCTTTCAGTGACTGATGAACCATGATACCCAGGTCTCGTTGCACCTCCCCTTTTCCTAATCTGCCGCCATTCAGATAATATTCTGCCTTCATGTTTTTGCCCCCAAAATGGATAACCTCACATTTATATCCACATTATACTGCATCTACCATGCATTTTCCCACTCACCTAACCTGTCCAAGTCACCCTGCAGCCTCTCAGCATCCTCCTCACAGATCACACCGCCACCCAGTTTAGTGTCATCTGAAAACTTGGAGATATTACACTCAATTCCTTCATCTAATCGTTAATGTATATTATCATGAGCTGGGGTCCCAGCACTGAGCCCTGCGGCACTCCACTAGTCGCTGCCTGCCATTCTGAAAAGGAAGAAACTGTCGATAAGGTTGTTGGCATTGGTGCTGTTGTGTGAATTAAGTTTGAACTTTAGAAGTCACTTTTATATATGACAAAAGAGTTTCAAAAGGCCACAAGAGCATTTTTATTTTAGAATATGAATATTCTAATCTTGTCAATTGCAGTCATAAATCCCGGGTAAAAGGATTTCTGCGGTTGAAGATGGCCTACTTGCCAAGGAATGGTGGACAAGAAGAAGAAACTCCCGAACAGAGGGAAGAATCTGAGGTATAAATCTGAGAATTATGAAACTTCTTCAACCATTGTCTCGCAGTAGGTTGTTGCACCGTTGTGTGCGTTGCATAATCCAATTAATAGCACTCAGCATCTACTGCAGAACAATTATAGTTGATTTTGATTTTTTTTTCTAGAGACAATTCTCATTGTCTTAATTAATTCCATTAAAAAGAACTGTATAATTATTAGGTTGTAGTAATTGAAAGAGAGAGAAGCATATATGGGTGACTAACTGCATGATAGGTCATTGTGTTTCTCTTGCTACTGCAATTACAGAAACAGAATCTGTAGAAAGCAACAGGCGTGGGTTGAATAATGAAGGTTGTACGGTTAGATAGATATTCTGGAGATTTGTATGATATCCTGTGGTGGCCAGGCAGGGATTTCTGCATAATTTTCTCATGTTATTAAATAAATCAGCTATAATTTAACAACGGCAGATTGTACATGGTCTGTGGAGGTTGTTGCCTAATGGGCACAACACCCTTTAATCATTTTCATGACTACACTTAGTCGTATGTATATTAGATAAAGTATTTAGTGTGCACTTCATAGTGTGTATATTAGATAAAATAATTTGTGTATCAGAAGAGAGCCACAAAGTTGTGTCAGCTGACTCATGGTTCCTTTGATACCATTCGAATTCTGATTCAGCTTCAATCTCTGCTGCATATTGTTAACCTAAATATGCAATACCGGTTATCAGAAATGGCTATCTATTCAGCAGAGCCAAATCATTAGAACATTAGAATATATGCTGTTCTCCGGATATTCCCATCAGCATCACAGCGGTGATTATTCATTGGTCACAGTTTAAAATTTCAGGGTGTGGCTGCCACTTGCATTCATCATATTTAAGAGTGGCTGGTTTGTGTACTCCAGGAAGGTGAGAGGAGAGTGGTGGTTTATCTCATTATGGTTTGGTGAAACCAAGGTGCAGGGCCAAGGCCTATGTAAAGCTATAAAAAGACAAGGACAATCATGAAGCAATGCTTTAAATTCCACCAAGCTTGCATTTCAATAGCCTGAAGAATGTAGGATAAAGGAAAGACTGAGCAAGGTAAGCATTACACAATTTTGATGGCCTGGGATAAATACAGAGAAACTATTGACTCGGGTGGGTGGGGGGAGCGGGGGGCAGTGGTGAAGCTAGAACAAGGGGCTATTAAAATTAGAGCTAGGCCATTCAGAAGTGAAATCAGGAAGCACGATTTCACACAAAGGGGAATGGAAATCTGGAACTCTGTCCCTCAATTGCTTGGTTAATTTAAATTTTGAAAACTGTGATTGATAAGTCATTGGGTAAGGGTATCATAGGATATGGAGCAATGGTGGATAACTGGAATTGATGTACAGATCAGCCACGATCTAACAAAATGGCAGAACTATTCTTGTTCCTAAGTTCCCAATGGTTTAAGAGTAGACAATGATGCGGTAATTCTTGATTTCAAAGATTGTGGATATTGGGAGGATGCGCAGTATTTAGAATGATGTATATGCAACCTAAAAGGAAGAGAGGAGCAGTGACATATAATCATATATAATTTTACAGCACAAAAACAAACCATTAGGCCCAGCAGGTCTGTGCCAGTGTTTATGCTCCACACGTGCCTCCTCCCACCTTACTTCATCTTGCCCAATAAACATATCCTTCTATTCCTTTCTCCCTCGTACTTTTCTAGCTTCCCCTTAAATGCATTATCAACAGTAGATATCTTTCTCCCGCCCAGAAGCTCTGTCCAGTATTACTGTTGTCTTGGTTCATTAATGCTTTATCATTGTTTTTTTTTCCAATACCATTAAGCGTGCCTGGGATATGGTCGATCCCAGTGATTCAGGAACACAACGTGAGCAACAGTTGTTGCCACCACTACCACCTGGCTGGGAAGAGAAGACTGACAACCTGGGCCGGACATACTATGTGAATCACAACAATAGAACTACGCAGTGGCAGCGACCAAGTCTCGTGTAAGTTGTCTTCCTGGTCTATATTTTTTCTTGCATAGTTGCTGAAAATAGTTGTCTGAACATATCTGGCACCACAGATCCTCCATCCATTTAAACAACAATTGCTTGGCAACATTAAAGTGTGAATTTAATGATTTTATAGTCAGCAGTGAAAGAACAGCACTTGCAGGACAAGAAACTGCAAGGCTTTTCAACAAATCAGACTGAAGAATTCTTACTGTGGCATGCAGAGTCTAAACCAGGAAGTATAAGACAGAAATTATAAATTAGATTTAAATCATGTACAGAAAGCAAAATAAAGATTGGGAAAGACAGATGGGATTGAGAAAGAAACAGAGATCAAGATGCAGATAGAAAAAGTTAGTTAATATTTAAATTTTCTTTAAATTTTCAATACCAATTAACTTCTGAGGGAATGTGATTCCCCAATTGTAATCTTAAATTTTCAGGGCCAGAGAGGTTTTTTGGCAGTAATTATCACTTGTCACATCATTAAAAGTTCACTTACTCCTGACTGCACCAGCCCTAACTTTTTCCTCCTGTATTGAGTGGGGAACCAGTGAGCAAGTACCTCAAATTCAAACCATTCCATTGATTTCAGTGCCAAGTCTATCAGTGAGGGTGACTGTTACCGCACACCCTGTGGAGGAGTGGGATATCTCTGACTGCAACCTCCGGATTTCCGCGTTGAACAGCGCACGTGTAGATGCCGGAGGTTGCTGTCCGATTTACTCTGTTATATCAGTAAGCCTCACCGTTATTATCTGCTCAAAATCCGAGCCGTTATTTCTTGAGCTCTTGCACAACCTGAATCAAATATTTTTTACCCAAGAATATTTTCTGTCACTGTTTTGCAGAGATGTGGAAAATGAGTCCGACAGCAACATTCGGCAGATCCAGCAAGAAGCTCACCGAGTGTTTCGTTCTCGTCGACACATTAGCGAAGATTTGGAAACCACAGATAACCGGGATGGTGGTGATGTAAGCTATCAAAACATTGTGCATGCAATGGAAAGTTAGAAACATTCAGTGCATCCTGATATTAACTGTACCTTGTTTAAATTGCACCTTCAAAAGGCTGACCGTAGGTTAGTAGCCAAAGATGAGTCTGGGTCTATGCTGCCCAACTAACATGGCTACTAACATTCCAGAGAGTGAAAATGAAAGAAAAATTGATTGTGCAAAATCAATCAATTATTGAATTTTTTTAAATGACATTTAGCTGTGTTCTTTGAATTAAACAGTTTAAAAGTAAATCCAGGAACAGACCAAAATATGGGTATGCCCGTTATAATTATTTGCGCTCCAACTGAATGTTAGTGTGCAGTTATTTATGTTTAAAAAAAATCTGTGCTGAGGCTTGTCCGCATTAAAACGTGAATTGAATGAGGCCTCCTACTTTTGATGTAAAATTAAGTGTTACTTTTCCACATACCTTGGATGAAAACCTGGCACCAGTAGAACTCGGCATAGAAGGGGTGGTGGATATTTATGAGTGTTGAAATTGCCATGTTTAGCATCTGCTCCTTTTACAACATCTTGTATAGCAACCGTGTTGTTCCCCAAGAAAACGGTGTAGAAAGTCTGTTTCTAACCCACTTGACATAACCGTCGTCATTTTAATGAGTGCATGGACAACAAGCTGGCCAACCAAAAAAAAGGAAGAAAATAAAGAATTTGCATTCATCTAGCGCCTTTATGACCTCATGACGCCCCAAAGGACTTTTAGCCAATGAAATGTGGTCACTGCTGTAATGTAGGACATGCAGCCAATTTGCACACAAGGTCCCACAAACAGCTCTGAGTGAAGAAGTTTCTCCTCATCTCAGCCCTAAATGGCTTACCCCTTATCTTTAGACTGTGTCGTCTGGTTCTGGACTTCCCCAACATCGGGAACATTCTTCCTGCATCTAACCTGTCCAGTCCCGTCAGAATTTTATGTTTCGATGCGATCCCCTCTCATATCAGAGGCTAAAGGGTGGCAAGTGTGACTTTCTTCTTTGGAAAAGAAGACCGGGATAATGTTGGCCAGTTTGTCTTTCTCCAGTTGTTGGTGAACTATTAAAATCTGTAACACAGAAAAAAATAGTGAAGACTTTGAGAAATGAAAGTTAATTGAAGCCAAACAGCATGGATTTCTAAAAGACAGGTCATGCTTTATTGAGTTATTTTAAGAAATAACACAGGTTTGATAAATTCAGTGGATGGATTTTCAAAATTTGGCGAGGTATCACCTGAGAGACTTATAAAATAGATATTGCTATATGGAATCAACAGAAATGTCACCACATAGGTAAAGGTAATTGGAGGGCAGAAAACAGAGGTTAGGTGTAAAAGCAAATGTCTTGTACTAAAAATATTTCCACAGGGCATATGTTGAAGTCTGTCTTTACCAACTGGGGAGAAAGTGTCAACATTTTCTGGTGTCACCACATTGTAGGCATGGTGGCAAATTATGATGAGGTTTATGGCAAAGATTGTGCAAGACTATATGAATTGTCTCAGCGCATCATGTTAGCAATGAAGAAAAATGTGAAGTAATACAGTCTGAAAATAAGAATACATTAAGCAAATACACCTTAACTGTTAAAGGATAGAAATGGATTTGAGGAGTGAAGGGACCATAATGTACAGATACACAGGTCATTATAGGTAGAAAGATAAGTAGATGAGACCCTAAAAATGATAAATGAAATAATTGGGTTTGTATTGAGGCCAGGAGTACAAAAGCAAGCAGATAATGTTGAACTTGTACAAGACTTTAGGCCAATGTTGGAGCACTCTGTATAGTTTTGGGCATTAAAGAGAGAATATTTCAAAGCTATGGAAAAGGTACAATGTAGATTCATTGGGCCCAAGTTTCCGCCCTCTGGAAAAACGGCACATCTCGATGAGGTGCGCCGACTTTCTGGAAGAAAAAGGGCACCAAAAACTTAGCTTGTGATTCTCCGGTCTCCTCCGGATGTCTTCATGCTCGGCGTGGTGCAGCACAAGGGGTCGGGGGTGGAGCCAGGTCCAGACGCTGAAAACAGTGCCGGGACCTCTGCACATGCGTGCTAGAGTGTGCGTGCATGTGCAGTAGCTCCAGGCCCCTGAGACTGTGTGGGAAGGGCCTGACCCTCGCTCTGGCCGAATGGGCTCACCGGGCGAAGATCAGACTGGACCTCCCTCCCGTTCAGCTCCATCTCCCCCCCACTTCTCTTCTTCCCCCCCCCCAGCGGCGGCAGAGCCCGCCCGAAGTGTTAGCGGCAGCCCGGCCCGTTCCGCCTCTTTCTTTCCCCACCCTCCCTCCTCTTCCTTCTCCCCCCCCCCCCCCCCCCCAACCCGCTCCATGTCATCGTCGGGGCCCGCCCAGCATTTCTCTGGGGGCGGGCCACGCCCAAAGTGTTGGCGGCGGCCCGTTCCGCCTCTTCCTCTCCCCTTCCCTCCCCTCTTTCCCCCCCTCCCCCCCTCCTTCCCTCCCCCCTCTCCCTCCCCCTACCCCTCACTGTTAGAAGCACAGAGACACTGATAGAGTCAGAGAGAGAGGCACTGACAGAGACAGACACACAGGCGGGGCGGCCATCCCAGCATGCTGTTGGAGGACTCCCGGTGCTGCAGTAGGTGAGCAGAAATCATTTTTTTATTTATTGATTTTTTAATATATTTTTTTGATTGATTTATTGGTTGATTATTGATTTATTTATCATTTATTATTGATGATGGCTCTTTATTTGTAAAAGTGAAGTGTTTAATGTTTGTAAACTTCCCTCCCCCACCCCCATCTTTCGTTCCCTACGCCTGATTTATAAGTGTAGGCAAGGTTTTTCTGAGCGTACAAAAATCTACAGTTACTCCATTCTAAGTTAGTTTGGAATAAGTTTTCGCTGCCTAAACTTGCAAAACAGGCGTAAGTGGCTGGACGTGCCCCCTTTTGGAAAACAAAATCTGTGCTCAAATGAAACTATTCTGACTGGCTAGAACTGGAGCAAACTAAATGCCGAGAATTGTAATTTCTAAGATGCTCCATTCTAAACTAGTTGCTCCAAAAAAATAGGAGCAACTCAGGCCAAAACTTGAGCCCATTGGATTGTAATCAAGTATGAGTTATGAAGAAAGATTTGAGAAGTTGAGATTTTTTTCACTCGAGCTGAGAAGGTTATGTGGTGATCCCATAAGAGATCTTCAAGATTATGAAGGGTTATGACAAAATGAACAGTGACAAATTGTTTCATTTGACTGGCAAGATGGTAGGAAGAGACATCAAGATGTTTTTGAAATTTACTCTTGCGTTGTGGGTGAAATTGGCATGGGAATATTACCCAACCCTTGTTGCCCTGAAAGTATTCAGAGTCAAGTACATCATGCAGGACTGAAGTCATATGTTGGCCAGACAACATCAGGTTGGTAAGATCCCTTCCCTGAAGAATATTAATGAACCAGTTGGGTATTTACCACAATGCAATAACTTTCAGTGTCACTTTTTCTGGCCCCAGCTCCAAAATTACCAGATTCATTGAATTCAATTTTGCAACTTGCCATGGTAGAATTTGAACTCTCAACCTTTGAATTGCTAGTCCATAATGGCAAGACTGCCATACTCAGCACAAAAATAGTTAGAGTTACATAGAGAATGATTAGAATTAGGAATTTTTTCCCACAAACCTATTGTTGAAGTGTACTCTGTAAATATTTTGTAAAGGAATTGGACATTTGTTTGATAAAGAAGAATAGTAGAGAGTATGGGGAATGAGGACTCTTTTGTAATTATTTTTTGGGATGTGGGCCTTGCTGGCAATACCAGTATTTATTGTCCATCCCTAGTTGCCCTTCAGGTGGTGGGCCTTTTTGAACCACTGGCAGTCCTAGTGATAATGGTGACCCCACAGTAGTGTTGGTAGAGAATTCCAGGATTTTCACCCAGCAACAATGAAGGACCAACAATGTGTCCAACTTGTGATGATATGTGGAGGGGAATTTGGAGATGATGGTACTCCCATGCTGCTCTTGACCTTCTCCATGGTGGAGATTGATGGTTTAGAAAGTGCTGTCAAAGAAGCCCTTGGCGTGTTGCTGCAGTGTAACTTGCAGGTAGTATACACTGCAGCTATGGTACGCCAGTGGTGGAGGGAGTGGATGATTGGGCGAATGGATGAGGTGCTTTTCAAGTGAACAGCTTTCTCCAGGGTAGTGTTGAGCTTCTCAAGTGCTGTTGCAGCTGCACCCATCCAGGCAAGTGGAGATTAATCCATCACACTCCTGACTTGTGCCTTGTAGATGGTGCTGGGAGGGGGGGGTGGGGCGGGGCTTTGGGGTGTCAGGAGGTGATTCGTTCACAGAAGAGTACCCTGCCCCTTATCTGCTCTAGCAGTCATGACATCTATGTGGTGGAATTTATAATACTGTAATTGATAGCTTTACCCAACAAAAATTTATGAAGGAATAGGTGGGTAAACAGAGTTTGAGGACTTTTAGATAGAAATGGGAGGTTGGAAATGTGTGGTAATTTGCAATTACTTTGGAGTGATAGCAATATTTAAAGGGAGGGGCCAGTACCTGAGGAAAAGGAACCTCTTTCAAAAATGCCAACTAACATGCATCCCAGAATAGCCTGAATCACGGCAGGATGATGACCTCGTCATCAACTTTCCAAAGTCTAGGAGATCATGACGAAACTTGTATCATATCCAGTAATCTTACAAGGGTTTATCTTTCAACCCTTCCCAAGGCATTATGTATTAAAGTTTCCCTCTAGTTTGTAGGAAGTGATGGCTAGCTTACGGAAGTGATCTGTGACAAAGGACAAGAAAAGAAATCTTGATTGTAACGAATAACATAACACCTAGATGTACCTCAGTGCTGCTTTAGATTCCCACTAATACAAAAGCAAAATACTGCAGATGCTGGAATCTGAAATAAAAACAGAAAATGCTGGAAATCTCAGCGGGTCAGGCAGCATCTGTGGAGAGAAAAACAAGAGTTAATGTTTCAGGTCGACTCCCTGACCCGCTGAGATTTCCAGAATTTTCTGTTTGATATATGATACATTCATCAGCTGGAATAAGTTGCCTGATTTTTTTTCTTCCCATCCTTCCCAATTTCTGGACGTCAACATACCTCTGCACAACTTTACCCAGCACAGAAATCGATTGGGGCTCAAACCGACATATTCATACTGCATTGCTTTGAATATTGATGTTTTGAAGCTGAGTGCCAGTCTGTCACAATAATGACTTTGTGCTTAAGGTTGAAAAAAATGCAGTTGTCTAAAATGCTATTGTTTGGACAGAAATGCTAACTATGTATAGGTGGTATGTACTCTGTATAAATGCAATGCAATTTTTCTTGAAAACATGTGTGCTCAGATGCACATTTAGTTCTTTAAGAAAGTCACTTGGAAAGTAAGAAAATGGTGTTGATTTGTTTTGATGTGCAGCCATGGGAAACCATCTCTGAAGAATTGATTCTTGATGGTGATCAACTTTTCCAACCGCTGCCACCTCCTTCCACTCCACCAAACACATCTGAGAGCAGTCCACCAGATCTCTCCGATGAACTGAATAGAAGATTGCAAGTGGCTGCAGAGTCAAATGGGGAACAAATTGGTCCACCTCCTGTGAGTATGACTGTTTCAGCAGTAGTGATATGTCTTAACCTATTATACCCTCATATCACCAGATTATTTACTCCCATTTTTACTTTTTTGTGGTACTATTTGTTGAGCCACACTGCTGTCCTAATATAATTTCTACCCATCTTTTAATGGACAGAAAATTAGGGTTTGTGTGCCCATGATTTCCCATAACCTACTCCTTGCAAGTCCAACTCCTGGCTGCAAACATCTCCATGTAATTTAAAAGTATAGTGAATGGTGTTGATAAATCTGTTCGAGTCTTGAACCATAACCGAAAGTGTACTTAATCAAAGTTGAATCAATGTTTTTTTTCAGACCTTCAAAGTTAACTGCAGGTGTGCATATGTTCAAGTTCTCAGTCTTGAGATTATGCAGCTCCGAAGCTAATAATATAGACCAAAACAGAGTTTAGGAAGCTAGGAGAGGGATTTAAAAAGCAGGACCTCAAAGGCAGTAATCACCGGATTACTCCTGGTGGCATGAGCTAGTGAGTACAGAAATAAGAGGAAAGAGCAGATGAATGGGTGGCTGGAGAGATGGTGCAGGAGGGAGGGCTTTAGATTCCTGAGGCATTGGGACTGCTTCTGGGGAGGTGGGACATGTAAAAGCCAGACCGGTTGCACCTCAACAGAGCTGGGACCAATATCTGGGATGGGGGGGGTTTGCTTGTGCTGTTGCGGAGGGTTTAAATTAGCTTGACAGGGGGATAGGAACCTGAGAATAGATTCAGTAGGGAGAGAAGTGAAGCTGGAATTGGAAAGCAAAAATGTAGAAAGTGAATTTGAAGGACAGAGGAAACGAGGACTAGAAAGTAGTCAATAAGGAGGTTTGGCTGTACTAAATGGTACACTTAAATGCAAGGTGTATAGCAAATAAGGCAGATGAGCTGAAAGCACAGGTAGATACTTGGCAGTATGATATTATAGCTATTACAGAAACCTGGCTAAAAGATACGGTAACTCAACATTCCTGGTTATAAGATTTTCAGACGGGATAGAGAGAGGGGTAAAAAGGGAGGGGGGTCGCGGTATTGATTAAAGAAACTATTACAGGGCTGAGAAGAGATGATATGTTAGAGGGATCATCAAACAAGGCCATATGGGTCGAACTGAAAAACAAAAAATGGCCGATCACGCTGCTGATAGTGTACAATAGATTTCCAAACAGTGAGCGGGAGATAGAAGAGCAAATATGTAGGCAAATTTGTGAGAAGTGCAAAAACTATAGGGCAGTAATAGTAGGGGATTTCAACTATCCTAATATTAACTGGGTAAAATTAATGTGAAGGGTATAGCGGGTGCAGAATTCCTAAAAGTTATTTAGCCAGTATGTAGCAAGCCCAACATGGGAGGGGGCAGATCTGGATTTAGTTTTAGGGAATGAAGCTGGGCAGGTGGAAGGGGTATCAGTGGAAGAGCATTTAGGTGCTCATGACCATAATTTAGTTAGATTTAAGGTAGTTATGGAAAAGGACAAGCTAGACCAGGAATAAAAGTTCTAAATTGGGGACAAACCAATTTTGCTAAGCTGCGAGGTGATTTAGCCATAATGGACAGGAAACAGCTACTTGAAGGTAAATCAGTGTCTCCCTCTGCTCTGACATTCAAGGAGGAGATCCAGAGGGTTCAGACCAAATATGTGCCCTTCAAGAAAAATTCTGGGACCAACAAATTGAGAGCCTTCTGGATGTCGAGGGACATACAGGGTAGGATCAAAAAAAAGGGAGGCTTATGACTGATACTGAGGGCTCAATACTGCAGAAACCCGAGAGGAGTATAGAAAGTTCAGGGGTGAAATTAAAAAGGATGTTCGGAAAGCAAAGACAGAGCATGAAAAATTCTTGGCAAGTAAAATCAAGGAAAACCCAAAGATATTTTATAAATATATTAAGGGCAAGAGGATAACTTAAGAAAGAGTAGGGCCTATTCGAGACCATGAGGATAATCTGTGCGTGGAGGCGAGACATGTGAGTATGGTTCTTAATGAATACTTTGCGTCTGTTTTCACAAAGGAGAGGGGAGATGCAGGCACTGCTATCGGGGAGGAGGAGTTTGAAACTTTAGATGAAATAAACATCGTGAGAGAGGAGGTATTAAGGGGTTTAGCAGTTTTGAAAGTGGGTAAGTAGCTAGGCCCGGATGAAATGTACCCCAGGCTGCTAAGCGAAGCAAAAGAGGAAATAGCAGAGGCCTTGACCATCATTTTCCAATCCTTTCTGGCTTCAGGTGTGGTGCCAGAGGACTGGAGGACTGATAATGTGTTGCCTTTGTTTAAGGGAGAAAGGGATAGACCGAGTAATTACAGGCCAGTCAGCCTAACTTCGGTGGTGGGAAAATTATTGGAAAGAATTCTGAAGGACAGGATACATCTTCATTTAGAAAGGCGCGGGTTAATCAAGGACAGTCAGCACAGATTTGTTAAGGGAAGGTCGTGTCTGACTAACTTGATTAAATTTTTTGAGGAGGTAACAAGGAGGGTCGTAGTGCATTTGATGTAGTGTATATAGATTTTAGCAAGGCTTTTGATAAGGCCCCACATGGCAAACTGGTCACGAAAGTAAAAGCCCATGGGATCCAGGGCAAAGTGGCAAGTTGGATCCAAAATTGGCTCAAAGGCAGGAAGCAAAGGGTAGTGGTTGATGTGCGTTTTTGTGACTGGAAGGCCAGTGGGGTTCTGCAGGGCTTAGTACTAGGTCCCTTGCTTTTTGTATACATCAATGATCTAGATTTAAATATGATTAAGAAGTTTGCAGATGATACTAAAATCGACTGTGTGGTTGATAATGAAGAAGAAAGCTGTAGACTGCAGGAAGATATCAATCAACTCGTCAGGTGTGCAGAACAGTGGCAAATGGTATTCAATTCAGAGAAGTGTGAGGTAAAGTATTTGGGGAGGGCTAACAAGGAAAGGGAATGCACATTAAATGGTAAGACACAGAAGTGTAGAGGAACAAAGTGACCTTGGAGTGCATGTCCACAGATCCCTGAAGGAGCAGGCCAAGTAGATAAGGTGGTTAAGAAGGCATACGGAATGCTTGCCTTTATTAGCCGAGGAAAAGAATACAAGAGCAGGGGGTTATGCTTGAACTGTATAAAACACTAGTTAGGCCACAGCTGGAGTACTGTGTGCAGTTCTGGTCACCGCATTACGGACGGATGTGATTGCACTGGAGAGGGTACAGAGGTGATTTACGAGGATATTGCTGGGAGTGGAGAAACTTAGTTATGAGGACAGTTTGATAGGCTGGGTTTGTTTTCCTTGGAACAGAGCAGGCTGAATGGAGACCTCATTGAGGTGTGTAAAATTATGAGAGACCTAGATATAGTGGAGAGAAAGGGCCTATTTTCCTTAGCAGAAGGGTCAACACCCAGCGGGCATAAATTTAAAGTAATTGGTAAAAGGATTTGAGGGGATATTTCTTCACCCAGAGAGTTGTGGGGGTCTGGAACTCACTGCCTGAAAGGGTGGTAGAGGCAAAAACCCTCACCACATTTTAAAAAGTACTTCGATGTGCACTTGAAGTGCCGTAACCTACAGGGCTACGGACCTAGAGCTGGAAAGTGGGATTCAGTTGGATAGCATCTTGGCCGGAAATGGCCTCCTTCTGTGCAGTAAATTTTTATTATTGTATGATTCTATGGTACCAAGAGTAATTAACATTGATATTTCTGTTTTATTTGGAAAACATTGCTCTTTCGTAAAATAATTTATAATGATGCCAAGAAGCAGCCATGGTATTGCATTACAGGTGCAACTTAAAGTAGTTTACAGATGTTTCATGAGTCATAAGATTCTGACAGCCTTCAACATGCTACCAAATCATATGTACAGTTTTCTATTATTCAACTTTTGTGGGCTTTCCTGTTTATTGTTGGAATTTGTGTCTTCTGTTAACACCAACAGGGAGAGAGAGGGGATAATGTGAAAAATCTAAGTAGAACAAAGGATTTTACTGAACCACCGCACTTTTTAAATATAATAATTTTAGAACTGGCTTATTGAATATAAAAGCAAATGTCTTGATGACCCAAGAAGGTCCCGGGTCTTGCTGATCTTGATGACCAATATTGAGCCAGGTTATAATGGTGAAGGCTCATGACGATCGCTGTTATTTTGGCGTAAATGTTACAGCAACTTCAAGCGAAGAGCCGTTAAATGTGAATATCCAAACGTTGCTGTCCCAGTTGTGCCACTCCACCATTAGCTTTGCGGAAACGGCATTTCGCAGTCTGCCTCACAATTGAATGTCATGAAGTTGCTGTATTTGCATAGCAGACATGAACAAAACCTGCTGGAGATATTTAGGACTAGTAATTACAAGCACAAGTATCCTTTTAACAATATGGTAAGTGTTAATGACTGCCAATCAACCTCTCCCACTCTGAAAATTGACGATTACAAGTATGGAGTCTCATTCCTTCAGGATTTTTAATTTTTTGGAGAGATTTTAAAAATGGCAAATTTAAAATATATTTTTCTTTCAGTCTCTTTTCTCTCTCAGTCCAATATCACTTGCCCTCTCTCTTTCTCTACTTGATTTGACATTGAATTCACCCCCTTTAATTCATCCTACGTCTCAATCCTTTTCTGTATCTCAATCCTTAAATCCCATTGGCTAAGGAGACACCCTTTTGGTTGCCCTGTTCAGTCAGGCCCCAGGTGCCCTGTTTCCCTCATTGTACCACTATCAGCTCGTGTTTTCAGCAGCTTTGTGGGCAAATTTGTTTTGAGCTGAATGATGCAGGGACAGGTCTAACTAACTGCAGATGTCCTGCTGCAGCAAAATCTGGCCCATTGTTTTCTTTGCCAACTTTCTCATTTTCCCTTCCTCTGCTGACTGTTGACTTCTTGCTAGAGTACGATTCCACAATTGCTGGGCACCTTCCAGCATGTCACCAAAATGTTCATAATTCCTGTATAAGCATTGATGGTGAGTATCAGCATGCAAGCTGGAATTTATTTTTCCCTGACGACAACATGCATGCACTTCCTGCAGGAGTCACTGATTAGTGATCAGGAGCAGAAGCACTACTAAATTCTGCAAACCTACTGCAAGGGTACTGCTGTCAATTACACCTTTACCACTGCCCAGGGGACAACTCAGCACGGATGAGAAGTGAAACCTGGGACCCTCCTGGTCTATATGGCTCGGGTATCTACTAAGGCTTTTTACACTGGTTAGACTCACATTTAAAATATCACCACTTGGCCAAGGCATTTGAGGAGCCAGATCCCAGTTTGAAACTGCACATTCAGGTGAGGGGGAAGCAACTTGTGAGGGATGGACAAAAAGATCAAACTTTCTTCCTTCTATAAAATACAGGCAGAGCACCTCCGTGAAAATGAATGTTTCTTGCATTCTGTTCCTTCCCCTCCAAATAGCAATTCTTCAAATGTGAGTCTATGCGGTCAGCCTACCTGCACTAGCTAGTGAAATTAAAGATGCATCTTGTCAACTGATAGTAATTAAACCACCAAATGATGTTGACAACATAACTAAGAAGTAACTGAGATGTGTGTATTAGAAATCGTACATTGAGAAACACTTTAGAATAGCCTACACCTGAAACCTTTTTTGAAGGTTCTAAACAGTGAAATGCCACAAATTTGTTAGTTATTTTCTTAATTCCAAGTGAGTGACTTGGATTGCAGGGTGTAGTCATTTGCTACCACTCTGAAAAGTCTGCTTCAATAGCTAGAGCTAGTTTTGTGCTACCAATATTTACATCTGTGTTCATCAAAAGGTAGAATGAATCAATTATTCAAATCCACTTTCACTTATTAGCAGAAGGTTCTTGGTGGATCATTTATAATAAGTGCATACTGAACAGAAGTAGAATGAAAAAGAACAGAAGATTTTTCTTCACTTCTTGATGTGGATTTAAGCTGTGTACGGATCACACACAAATCCGTCTGTCTGCCTCACCTTTTGATTTTGCAACACTTCAAATTTAGTACAATCAAATACAATGCTGCAGGAGAAAAATCAGAATTTACGGTGGGCATGATGGCGTACTCTGAGAGTACTCATACCGCCTTTGAAATGAACAGCAAGTTCGCAATTAGTTAAATCCCAAACATGTGATCTGTCAAATTCCGACGTGACAGATCATCCACACCAATACCGCACAGACATTGAAAATCTAATTACTGCCGCAGAATTGGGCTACTTACCCACCAACTGCCCAGCAATTACATACAAAAAATTTATGGCTGGTGGAAACAGGCTCTGCAGTGCAAGGGGATACCAGAATCATCATCTGATGCTTTATTATTGTATGGGAATTTTTTTAAATTACAGTTTTTTCAATCAGATGACATCCAGGCACATATGGAGTTGTAGAAACTTAGGGCCCAAGTTTCCACACGATAATAAACGGGCGCCCCTCCGAGCTGGGCGCCCGTTTTTCACGCCTAAAACGGCGCCGGAAAAAAAACTTGCGATTCTGGAGCGTTCTGCAGCTCCTTGTCAGCCTGGCGCGGCGCCCAGGGGGGCGGAGCCTACACTCGCGCCGATTTTGTAAGTGGGAGGGGGCGGGTACTATTTAAATGAGTTTTTTTCCTGCCGGCAACGCTGCGCATGCGCGTTGGAGCGTTCGCCCACGCGCAGTGTGAAGGAAACATTGGCACTCGGCCATTTTTGTAGTTCTTTGTAGCTGTTTAATTTTTGAACATTTTTTAATAAAAGCACATTGCCATCAGCACTTGCATCCTTCTCACTGTCTCCTCCCCCGCCCCCCCCCCCCCCCCCCCCCGCGGGAAGAACGGGCGCCTCAGGCTGACTGCAGAATTCTCCGTGCCTGAAGCACTTTCACACAGGTAGAAAGATGGTTTATTTAATCTTTTCTTTGCTTATAAATGTTTATTCAGGTTAGATTTATTTGTATAATATTTGTTGAAGTATAAATAAGGATTTATTGTAGAATTTAATGACTTCCCCTCCCCCCACACCTCGTTCTGGACGCCTAATTTGTAACCTGCGCCTGATTTTTTAATGTGTAGAACAGGTTTTTTCAGTTCTACAAAAATCTTCACTTGCTCCATTCTAAGTTAGTTTGGAGTACGTTTTCACTGTGGAAACTTTGAAATCAGGCGTCAGTGGCCGGACACGCCCCCTTTTGAAGAAAAAATTCTGTTCCAAAGTAGAACTGTTCTACCTGACTAGAACTGCAGAAAGAAAAATGTGGAGAATTGCGATTTCTAAGATAGTCCATTCTCCACCAGTTGCTCCTAAAAAATCAGGCGCAAATCATGTGGAAACTTGGGCCCTTAGTGTCTCATTTAGGATGACCCGAGTGACATTAAACTATTTTAATCTGCCTCCTCTTTTCTTTGGATTGATTTATTCTTATCCTGTTTTTATTTCCTTTTATTCTTTCTCTGAGAAAGTGTCAAAGATCAATTCTCCAAATATAAAGCTTCAAAGATCAGTTCTCCAAACACATGTTGCTTCTGTCTCCTGATTGGAGCACCGGCCCACATGATCCCAGGTACGCTTCCCCTAGGATCCATGGGCCATTACGCTGCCCTCTAGTGCACAGTGTCAAACAGCAAGTTCGCGAAGGAGGGTCCCCATCAGGTAATTGCGCATTGTATTCAAATGCCGGCGGCCTACTCAGTTTGTATGCCACCAATCGCATAATCCAGGTCATTGTGTCAATTGTGTGGAGAGACAGGTAGTTATAAGTCAGTTACAACTGAAACAGTATTGTGGTTCATCAAAAAAACGTGGTCTTAATAAAATTTAAATTTTTTATGCTTCTCAGAATGAATCTCTTGCAAGGATACGTTCCTATAGTGTGACAGATGGTGTTGGAGAACAAGCTCAAGCATCAACGGTAAATAATTTTGAGTAATAATTTCTAGTATTCCTCTTGGCTTTCTTGATTGCTTTCACTTTGGGACTTTCCTGCAAGACCTTGCTTTGACAACATTTAACCCTTTACATTGGCATTCTTTCTCTGTGACCTCGTTCAGATGAAGCTACATAGCCAATAGGCATCTGTGTGTGCTCAGAAGAGCTGTAAAAATTCTTAGAAATAAATGTAGTTGTCCTTAAAATAGATTATTGCACTTGACTTAATATAATTTGTGATGTTGTTCCTCGATTCTGTGAAACTTTGAACTGTTAGCTCTCCAGAGACAAGAGAAGTTGTGAAACAAAGCAAGAGTGGTATAAACAGAGACATTACTGGGCGAATGGCTACAAAGAAAATAGAACCAAGAGAAAAGGAGGAGAAGTAGAATTATTAGTTGGTAGATGTAGCATATCTGTTTTAAGGAGAAATGACGTCAGGGTGGGAATGAGTTGGGAAGGGAATTACGAAGGCAGCAATGTAATGAGATTTAAAAAGTAAAGAGCAGAAAATGCTGGGAGTTGACCCTTAATTTTTAAATGTGGAGATGAAGAGAAAATACACATGCAAATATATTTTAAGATGGTTCCTGCAGTGGGGCATGAAATCTGTAAATCACAGAGCATATTCGATTCTGTAAGCAGAACAGATGATCTGTGAGCGGAGGCAGTGTTGTCAGCAACAGATAAATATAAATATCCTTAAAGTGAGGCTGACTCACTGAAATTGAGAATCTGTTATGGTCAGACTTTGTGGTGGAGCTGTCAGCTGAGACTGTGATCTGTTCTTCATTTTCCATGTCTAAAATGTTACTTTTATGAGAAACTTGCTTTCATGCATCGCAAATCAATATGTGATGTTAAAGCATTTCACAAATTTTTCACACAGTTTTCCAAATAGGATTTTGTTCTCCAACTAGACTCTTTGAAACTATGCTGTTGGGTGACTTTGAAGTGGCAGCAAAGGAAAAACATTGATTAGCCAGTTATCGCCTTAATTTTGTTATAGTTCAGTGCAATGGCTTTACCTTCTATGGAAGGTAATGCTATTCTGTAGATAATCTCACTCCAAATTAGAAAAAAATGATAGGCAACTTGAACTAAAGTTTTAAAGAAGGCTTGGGTCTGTATTGCCATAATACAATCTCCTTGACCATATCTACAAAGGAAATGTCTTGGAAGTTCCTCTGCTGAAAATTGTACACTTTTTGTGTAAATTTCCCTACTTTCAAGGCAACTAGTGAAATTATAGTGGCATCTTGGATGAGGGGATTAAATTGCCAACATTTTGCAGGTGGATGGTGACCAGAGGAGTTCAACAAATATGACCTACAATGACCCCAAATGCAAATGACATGATTCATGATTTATGTCATTTTGTGTTAAGTAACAAAAGAAAACAAAATTTTTCCAATGTTTTGGAGTTGCCTCAATGTTAACTTTAATGTGATTTTTGAGGAATTGCCATTGGAATATTCTCTTCAGCTGGCCCTGGAATTTACCATTTCTGTAATTCACCTCTGGCTTCAGCAAATTCAACATTTGGATTGTTTCAGCATAAATATTTTGCAGAGGGAGAAATCATCATCATGCACTTTTGGGCCATTTGAGATGTAAGGCTGTGAAGTGAGAAGTGTGGAAATACAACAGCCATTAAATTTGTGGAAGAAGGAAACAGCATCGTGTCTGTTCTTTTGTAATAAGTAGAACATCAACATCCTGGGGGGTCACCATTGACCAGAAACCTAACTAGACCAGCCACATAAATAATGTGGCAACAAGAGCAGGTCAGAGGCTGGGTATTCTGCGGCGAGTGTCTCGCCTCCTGACCTCAAAGCCTTTCCACCATCCACAGACATTCAGAAAGTCTGGAGTGATGAAATACTCTCCACTTGCCTTGATGAGTGCAGCTCCAACAACACTCAAGAAGCTCAACACCATCCAGGACAAAGCAGCCTGCTTGATTGGCACTCCCTCCACCACCAGCGCACCATGGCTGCAGTTTGTACCATCTACAAGATGCACTGCAGCAACTCGCCAAGGCTTCTTTGGAAGCACCTCCTAAACCTGCGACCTCTACCACCTAGAAAGACAAGGACAGCAGGGGAGCACCACCACCTCCACACACCATCCTGACTTGGAAGGATATTGCTGTTCCTTCATCGGCGCTGGATCAAAATCCTGGAACTCCCTCCCTAACAGCAGTGTGGGAATAGCTTCACCACATGGATGGCAGCGGTTCAAGAAGGCGGCTCACCACCATCTTCTCGAGAGCAATTAGGGATGGGCAATAAATGCTGGCCTTGCCAGCGACGCCCACATCCCATGAACGAATACATTTAAAAATAATACAATCTGCCACATAGAAAGGCAAGGGGCAACAGGTGCATGGGAACACCACCACCTCCAAGTTCCCCTCCAAGTTTCTCACTACTGACTTGGACATGTATCATCACTCCTTCATCATCTCTGCCTCAAAATCCTGGAACTCCCTAGCTAACAGGATTATGGGAACACCTTCAACATTGCAAAGGTTAAAAAAGAAGGCCTACCAGCACAATCTCAGTGCAACTAGGGATGGACAATGGTGGCCTTGGAGCGACACCCATATCCCAAGAATGATTTTTTAAAGAAGTATTTACACTTATTACCAAACTAGTTAAACTTGCATGGTACTGCACACAGGGAGTTGAGATGAGCTGTGTAGTCTTTAGGTGAAGCAGGCTTGGAGGGAGGAGGTGGGAGTAGGATGAAAGGGAGTGGGAAGGGGAGAGAGTAAGGGATTGAAGCAATTTATTCTTTACCTTTGTACAAAGCAGTGCTTCTTGGTTATGCAAAAGCAAAATACTGTGGATGCTGGAATCTGAAATAAATACAGGAAATGCTGGAAATCTCAGCAGGCCAGGCAGCATCTGTGGAGAGAAACAGAGTTAATGTCTCAGGTCTGTGACCCTTCGTCAGAACTGTAAAAGTTTGAGATGTAACAGATTCTTAAGGAAGTGCAGGGGCAGTGAAAGGGTATGGGGAGGCAACAACATAGGGGAAGGTCTCTGATAGGGTGGAAGGCAGAAGAGATTTAAGAGGGCAAAAATTAAATAGTAATGGCACAAATTAAGAAACAAAAGATGCGTCTAGATGGGGTGTGAATGGCGGAATCATCACCAGCTGCCGTGGGAAAGAGAAAAATAGGGGGAGGGGGCAATTTTGTTTTTAAAAAAAAAAAGGAGGAAAGGGGGAAAAAAAATATGGGCAGAAGTTATGGTCTGAAATTGTTGAACTCGATGTTGAGTCCAGAAGGCTGTAAAGTGCCGAAACAAAAGATGTGGTTCTTGGTTTTCCCCTTTGTTCTGGATATCCCCACCAGCAGAAATAGTTTCTATCCACCGAATAGAATCCCTTTATCATTTTAAAGACCTTGATTAGATCACTTCTCAGTCTTCTAAACTCAAGGTTTCTTAAACCTGTCCTCACAATTTAGCCCCTTAATCCCTGGCATTATTCAGGTGAATCTGTGATGCCCCCCCCTCCCGAGGTCAATATATCGTTCCTGAGATTCTGTGGCCAAAACTGAATGCAGTACTCAAGATGGGGTCAGACCAAAGCTTTGTACAACTGAAGCATCACTTCCTCACTGTTGAATGCTAACCCTTGTGAGATAAAGATTAACTTTCCATTAGCTGTGTTCAAATTTATTTTTTGTGCCTGCATATCAGACTACTTTGTATGTGCACATGGACACTGAAATCCCTTTGCTCCTCCACAGCTCCTAATCTCCCCATTAAGATCCAATTTGTCTTTCAAGGATGGAAAATGGATGACATCACACTTGGTCACATTGGACTCCATCTGTCTTAGTTTTGCCAACTTACTTAGTCTGGAACTGCAAACAGATTCAAATCAAGCTTTTTGATAGGGAAATGCACAAAGCCGCAGTCTTTTGTCACTGAAAATGTAACAAAGGGCTGGGTGCTCGAAATGGGAAAGCCCTATTACAGTGCTACCTACAGGCATCACAAATATTTACAAATGTATCAAGGGTGTAGGCACAATTAAAACAAATAAGAGATATTTACAGGTGATGGGACACCAATTTAACAAAAAATGTATAGACAATACATGACATTTTAAAAAATTCTT
Organism: Pristiophorus japonicus; assembly: GCF_044704955.1. Classification (NCBI taxonomy): domain Eukaryota; kingdom Metazoa; phylum Chordata; class Chondrichthyes; family Pristiophoridae; genus Pristiophorus; species Pristiophorus japonicus. Next base: position 68,082,863 of record NC_091978.1, read on the forward strand.
CCTCAGTGGAAGTCGATCCTTTTTTAAAATTTTACAAACTAGATCATCTTTAAGATCCGGATTCTTAATTTCTCAGAAATGTACTGAATCGTTAGTGGTTTTAATTTGCTACCAAAAAAGCAGTTACCCTAAAAATGCATTTCAAAACAGGAAGTGCTTAGCATGACCGCATTTCATCAAAACGTTGAAAGCACTCGGAAATGGCATAATTGGGTATCAAATATATTACCAATTATCTGTTTGCATTATTGGCAGCTGGGAATGGACCCTTCACACATACACGATGGGTTTTATTTTTTAGTCCATAGCTACCTTTCACTACAAGAAGAAAGCAAGGTCAAAGAAAAGAGTAAAAGGGGACTCTGATAGGAGGAGAGGAAGCCAGCTTCCCTTGAACTCATTCTTCTTGATAACAATTCAGGCCTCCCGTTCCCTCTATCTCTCCCCCCGCCCCACCCCAACCTCTGGCTTTGTGCTGGCTGACTGCTCTCCTGACAACACTTCCTGTGGAATGATAACACCATGATATACAGCAAGGTCCCAGTGCTCAGCTCCATCCTGCTCACTTGAGGATTAAGCAGCTGCCGTGGGGTCACCTGCTCAATCACACAAACAAAATTCTAAGTGACGCACTATCTCACTCGCCTCACCTTTTAATCTTCATGAGTTCTCAAGTGTACGCAACTTGATGACACTTTGCTTTACTCATTCACTTGTTACTCATTTCCATAGAAGCTTTACAACCTATTGGGTCACTGTATTTTCTTAAAGGTAAACAGAACACTACACGGTGCCCAAGAAAATTTGTAAATGCACTGTTTTTGTTTTGATATGAAGAAATATTACATAATCTGTATGTTGAGGAATATTTCGGGTGAGACATTAAACCAAGGCTCTGTCTTGCCTCTCAGATGGATATTAAGAACATAAGAACATAAGAAATAGGAGCAGGAGAAGGCCATACAGCCCTTCGAGCCTGCTCTGCCATTTAATACAATCATGGCTGAACCAATCATGGACTCAGGTCCACTTCCCTGCCTGCTCCCCATAATCCCTTATTCCCTTATCGTTTAAGAAACTGTCCATATCTATCTTAAATTTATTCAATGACCCAGCTTCCACAGCTCTCTGAGGCAGTGAATTCCACAGATTTACCACCCTCTGAGAGAAGAAATTCCTCCTCATCTCAGTTTTAAATGGGTGGCCCCTTATTCTAAGATTATGCCCCCTAGTTCTAGTCTCCCCTATCAGTGGAAACATCCTCTCTGCATTCACCTTGTCAAACTCCCTCATAATCTTATATGTTTCAAGATCCCATGCTAATTGGGCCTCATCCAACAAACATCATTGCAACAGATTATCCAGACATTATCTCATAGCTGTTTGTGGAACCTTGCTGTGTTTAAATTGGCTGCCGTGTTTCCTACAACAGCGGCAATCCTTCAAAAGTACCGAATTAGCTATAAAGTGCTTTGGGATCTCCTGAGATCATGAAAGGCGCTATATAAATGCAAGTTCTTTTTTTTCTCAGTTATGCAATTTTTGTTTGGATTAGTGATCAGTGGCAAGAAGCAGTGCCTAAAATATTGAACTTTTAAAGTGTGCTAAAGCAGATAGTTTCTTTTACCCCTTCCCTTTACATCCAAAAGTGTCACATAGCCTATGTGAGCACTTGCAGCCGTGCAGTTAGAAATGTGAAAGTCACGTAATCTTTCTACAACTGCTGCCAGCATTGTTTTAACGGTGCAATACTAAGAGCCTTTGTTGGAAGGTTAGTGAACATTTATCTTGTTTTATTGGAGATGAAGTGGAACTATCTGCTGTTGTAATGAGTTCCAGGTAGCAACTCCGCTTGCGCATAAACAAAAACCCTCCTAATTATACCAGGTAGCAGAAGTGATGGACACCCCCTGAAACTGAGTGCACTTAACTTAGGAAGTCATTAATTTTCCTGACTGTTAACAACATGTTCTGTTGCTTAATTTTTTTTTTAGTGCCCTTGGTTCTTGCTCTTTAGTGCCCTGCAGTTGTACAGACCTTGGTGAGGCCTCACCTGGAATATTGTGTTCAGTTTTGGTCTCCTAATCTGAGGAAGGACGTTCTTGCTATTGAGGGAGTGTAGCGAAGGTTCACTAGACTGATTCCCGGGATGGCAGGACTGATATATGAGGAGAGACTGGATCGACTGGGCCTGTATTCACTGGAGTTTAGAAGGATGAGAGGGGATCTCATAGAAACATATAAAATTCTGACAGGACTGGACAGGTTGGATGCAGGAAGAATGTTCCCAATGTTGGGGAAGTCCAGAAGTAGGGGTCACAGTCTAAGGATAAGGGGTAAGCCATTTAGGACCGAGATGAGGAGAAACTTCTTCACTCAGAGAATTGTGAACCTGTGGAATTCTTTACTGCAGAGAGTTGTTGATGCCAGTTCATTAGATATATTCAAGAGGGAGTTAAATATGGCCCTTTCGGCTAAAGGAATTAAGGGGTATGGATAGAAAGCAGGAAAAGGCTACTGAGGTGAATGATCAGCCATGATCTTATTGAATGGTGGTGCAGGCTCAAAAGGTTGAATGGCCTACTCCTGCACCTATTTTCTATGTTTCTCTTTATTCTCACCTATTCAGCCTCACGTCGTCGGTATGCTTAGTTGGGATGGCTGGACTTTCGATACCTCATGGATATAGTCAGTGTAACTTCTTGGTCAACCAAGAGGTGTACTGCTGTACTGAGTGAAGAAACCTGTCCCTATTGTGTTGTCGTTCCCTCCAAAGTGCCTCAGTAGAGTTCAACAAGCTTACCTCTTGGGAGAGGCCTGAATCCTTCAAGTGCAATTCTTGAAAGTCCAGGAATTGACCACTATAGTTGCTAGGTTGCAGCTGTGCTATTTTCTGAAGTGTTCTCTAAACATTGAAGCCAATGGTATTTTTCAACAGAATAAAAAATTATCAATTGTGATAGCTCCAGCAAACCCATTAGCAGTTAAACATACTGCCTAAAATCCTGCTTTCTCTCATATATTTATTTTAAACTGATGGACCACAAAATATAATAGTACCGAAAGGAATGAAAATGAAATACACAGCTGTCTGACCATTTAATTCATAGGAAAGAAAAACTTCCTGTAGCCAATCTTTGACTACTGTGGCCGAACATGATTCCTTTTTCGCACCCTGTTCGTGCCGCCGGTAGGCACTAACGGGATGTAATTGCATTTTCGCCCAGGGGCGGGCGGTGGTGGCGGCACCTGGGGCGAAATTGCCCCTGAGATTTTGGGGACGATTTGGAGTTTGTGCTGTGCCCCGCGATTTGTGTCCTGCTCCGGCGCACACCTGGCGATGACATCATCGCCATGCGCGCTGACCCCTTTGTGCCCCACGGGATGTGAGTCTGGCACGGGCGCCCCTTAAAGGGAGTCTATGTGTGCCCCGGACCACGTGCTGGGCCTCTGCCCGATCAAGATTGTTCCTGGTGGCCCAGTTTTGGCCACCAAAAGGGCCATGCAGAGTCCGCAGCGGCCCTCCCCTTTAAATGATGTGGAGGGATGTTACGACATGTTAGCTCTATGCAGAACAGCGCGTAGCTCTGACCTGTTCAGTGTGGCGTTGACCCCTCAGGAGCGCCCCTCCAATGAGGTGGAGCACTGACACAGCGCTTCGCCTTGTTTGAGGGGTGCAAAGGGCAATTCCACGCTGGGGGCGGGGCTTCCCACCCGGGTGTTAACTGACCCGGGCCCGGAAGGTTTACTCTCCCGGAAGGGCCATGGGCCAATTTCGATAACGTTCTGTCCTCTTAAATTCACACATAGCTTAAAACTAGTTTCTATTCTATAAGCTAATGGAAATTGAATTGATTATCGGAGAGATAGAAAGATTTCTAATATTTATGGCAGAACTTGCTACTTTTCTATTTTCATGTTGACATAATTGCTGGCTATTCTTTTCTGTCACGTATCTGACAACTTGGAACACTTTTTCAGAAACTTTGACATGCAGTATTCCATACAATGCGGTTAATACTGTACTCAAAGCTTTGCTAGGTTTATTTTTGTTGGTTCTCATCTGCATCTACTAAATTGTGGTGGCTTTACGTTACTTATTTTGGACCAGGTGGCTCCACTCAAATTTCAGTTACTTAAGTTTTTATGTGTTGTGACATTCAGTTGGCATAAAATATCAGTTTTTTAAAGGAAGGTATGGAAAATGAACTTCCCATGAGTTCATTTGCAAAGTAGTTATTGAGCTGCTGAGCTGAAAACTTGAGTACAGATATTGTACTAAAAGTGTCACCATAGTTACAAAATTGATATCCATTCAAAGCATAAATTCTACTTTCAAATTTCTTCCTTCTGTAGGACTGTTTCTTTGAAATAATTTCTAAAATATAAATTTTACATTTTCACTGCCCAGTAATCAACTCTTAATTCCTAGCCCTGAATTCATTCTATTTATTGTGCTTCAGAGTTTTATTTTGTAAAGTATTAAAAAAAATTCTGATTTATCAGCAGAGCACTCAATCGCAACGACCTCGCTCTGCAACTGTTACTGGCAGTGAACAACCCAATGATATGACGGTAATTTATTCAGTATCGAAAAATAATATTTTTAAACTCCAATTATTTGTTAAATAAGAGCAATTTGGTTAGAGTTTCACTGTCTGGACCACTTTTAAAGATCACTTAGTTTGAAAGAATTATGATCATCTTTTTCATTTGTCTTATTTTGCCTTTTCATTTTTTTTTCGTTTAATCAGTGCCTGTCATCAGCATCATTGATTTTAAAGGTTTCTGAGTCGAATCCCTAAGTGAGCTGAGTTACAATTAGTAATACCTAGAATGAATCCATACCTCGAGACTATGGAACTCATGGGTCTCACCAAACCAGTACTGATGATGTCAAACCTACACTGCCATGATTGCTTGCTGTTGGAACAAAAAAATTGGCCAAAATAGGCATTGAAAAGGAAAAGGATTTGGTCATAATACTTTATAGTTAAGTATAAGAAAGCGTTCCAACGGTCTTAAGACTTTGAGTTTATATATACTAAAATGAAGTTCCTTGGGGTGTGAGCAGGACGGGCTGGTCTGATCGAACAAATACAAGTGCCACCAATGCAGTCTCACTTTTCAGAGGAGGTGATTATAGTGCAATTTCAGCACCATTTGTTTGAACCCCACCAATTTGTAGAAGTAGATGTTGAACCTATCCGAGCTCTGATAGGGCTGAGCTAAGTGGAGCAGGTAGAACGAGGAGGCATAGATGGAACATGAGTCTCCAAAGAGAATCTCTGGCCTGTGGTATCTGTAGATAATGATTTGTTGAAAATAGTTCCTAGGTTTTGCAAGTGACAATTTTTAGGAGTCTACCTCAAATAGAAATGTGACTGATGGAAGAGTTATCATTTTTAATAGCTTGTCTGTTTAGATTGTTTATCTGCCTATGTTGCCTTTATTATTCTCATTTACCATGTAAACATCATTATCCAAAAGGCAGAAACACTATCCTTCATTTCTCACTTAATTTTATGATGTAAAATCCAATAATGTCGAGTCAGATACTTTCAATGAATGTTCAAAGTTTGATATTTACAAGCAAAATTTTTATTCATTCGCTCTAATGTCTGTCCATTTTTTTAATAACCTTAATTCAGTGGGCCCATTTTGCAAGTTGCCATTTAGTTTACAGAATAATCATAAACCACAGTTTACAGCACAGGATGGGGCCATTTTGTCCGTCAAGTCTGTGCTGACTCTTTGCTAGAGCAATTTAAAAACAAAATTCCTACTGCCCATCTCTGTCCCATATCGTGGCATCGCCTTTCTGCGTCAAACATTTATCCAATTTTCCCTTAAAAATGCAATGGTCTCAGCCTCAACCAACTCCTGTTGCAAAGCATTTCATCCTCCAGCAATCCACTGTGTGAAGTAATTTTTCCTAACCCTCCTTCTCATTTTCTTGGAAATAATTTTAAATTGATAACCCAGTCACTGACTCCCCAATCAGAGCAAATAGTTTATTCCTAGTCTCTATCAAAAGTCTTCAGTATTTTATCAACCTCCGTTTAATCTCCCCTTTGCCTTCATTGCTCCAGTGAAAATAGTGTCAGTATCTCAAGATTTGCTCATAACTAAAGTTTTCCATCCATGGCATCATCCTAATTAATTGACACTGATACTCTCTACAACTTTAATGTCCTTTCTATAATTGGGCCTCTTAAACTGCACACAGTAATCAGTGTTTTACATGTATTCATTAGTATTACTTTACTCTTGTACTCGATAAGGTGGCACATAAAAGGTTACTGCACAAGATAAAAATTCACGGGGTTGGGAGTAATATATTAGTACGGATAGAGGATTGGCTAACTAACAGAAAACAGAGAGTTGGGATAAATTTTCCGATTGGCAAACAGTGACTAGTGGGATGCCGCAGGGATCAGTGCTGGGTCCTCAACTATTTACAATCTATATTAATGCATTGGATGAAGGGACGAGTGCAATGTAGCCAAGTTTGCTGATATAAGGTCATTTTAAAAACAAATACGAGATAAATGTTGTCCTTGGGATAGTGAGTTTTAGTTGCTAAAGTATTTGTAAAATTTTTGTTTTCTTGGTTCATAGAGTAAAGTAAGTTTGAAGTTATTGAGATGTGTAGAGTTTTCTTAATAGTGAACTGTATTCATCTGTGCTGGTGATGTGGCTCAGTCTCCTTTTGCAACTATATTTTCTACTTCAAAATTGCTATTCAAAGGTAGCTTAGTAAAATGTTTTATATGCAGCTTCCCCAGCAGCGATGGCATGAAGTTTAAATTTCCAGCTACATCATGAATAGGGAAAAATCGGATGTGGGTAGCATTCTTTTGTGATGTTACTGAATTTTAATTTCATGTATAATTGTAGAGGAAATTCATCGTTAACTTTCTTTCCTTCAGCTGTATCTGCCTAGCAGTTCTGGGAAGCTTTTCTAACACTTTTCTTGCACCCTGAACAGGATAATAGAAAAAGCTTCTTCTCTGATTGGTTTTCCCTCTTTCGCAATTACATCCAACTTGTCTGCCTCTCTCACAACCTTTCTTTCTCTTTTATCAATATATTCCGACAGCTATTGTTCCTCTGAACTTTTCTCTCTCGTTCTTCAGCTCCATATGTTCTTTCACCTACCTGTTTTCTCACTATGTTGAAATCACAACTTATTGCACTGTGTGCCATTCTAATTTATTCTTTCCCAGGAGATCAAGGCTGTGCGACTCCTGACCACCTTAAGTTATCCTTTCATCGTAGAATCTACATGCTTTGTAAAGACCATGTTTGGTATCAGCCAGCCACTACTTTACTTTAATTTATCTCAATTTTTCACCTACGCTTTTCAGCTTTGGTAGTTTTCAGTACAGTGGAGGTCTTGATCCTCCAACTATGTTTCATAATTCATTCAAACATTTTGAAACACAAAATTACATTTCTAGACCAGGTTAAGGGAAGATTTGATAGAGGTGTTCAAAATTATGTGGGGTTTAGGTAGAGTGGATGGGCAGAAACGGTTTCTATTGTTGGTAACCAGAGGACATGGATTTAAGGTAATAGTCAAAAAAATCCATGGGGGGAAATTAGCAGAAATGTTTTTATATAGCGAGTTGTTATGATCTGGAGTGCACTACCTGAAAAGGTGGTGGAAGCAGATTCAATAGTAACTTTCAAAAGGGAATTAGATATATATTTGAAAAGGAGGAAAGCAGGGGAGTGGGATTAATTGGATAGCTCCCTCAAAGAGCCGGGATAGACACGATGGGCTGAATGGCCTCATTCTGTGGCGTATAATTCTATGATGAAACTGAGGCTCCACCTGCCTGTTGAGGTAGATGTGAAAGATCCCATGGCAGTATTCAAAGAAGAACTGGCAGTTCTGGTGTTGTGACCAACATTTTCTCCCTTAACCCACACCATTTAAATAGATTAACTGGTTATTCATCTCATTTGCTATTTGTCGGATTTTGCTGTGCAAATAAATAGGCTGCTGTGTTTGCCTATGTAACAACAGTGATCACACCCCAAACAGCAATTAATTAGCTGTGAAATGTAAAGAATCAATTTTTCCCATTAATATTGGCAACTATGGTAAATCTATCCAGCAATGTGAATTTGGAGCATTACATGAGCAGATCTCAAATGGCCATCACAATTGTACAGAAGTAAATTTTTCAATTAAAATTGACAGATTGGCTAGTGTATTTTGCTATGCTGGGTTTTAAATCAGCAGAGATGCATCCAAAAGTTCATTTGAAATGAATGAGAACCTTTAGAAGTCACTTTAAAAAGGCAGTAATTGTCAATTTTGTTCTGGGCTACACAGACGCACCTTTACGTCAACTTAAAACTGTTATTTCAGACTATGATTAAGGAAAAACTGCAAAAGCTGGAAATCTGAAATAAAAGTCTAAATGCTGATTGTGCACATAGAATTTTACTGCACCAAATGAGACCTTTTTGGGCCATCATGCCTGTGCTGACCCTCTGAAAGAGCTATCCATTTAGTCCCATTCACTTGTACTATGTTACTAACCTTTAAATTAAAAAAAAAAAATTCTAATATTTATTAATTTCCTGTTTGAAAGTTATTGAAAGATGTTGAAGTATCAAATATGACCTTTCATCAAAACTGCCGCATTCAAGAAGTTGTACTCACTTGCATAGGACTACAAAAACAAGATAGGACAAACCCAAAAAATCAGAAAGGTGGATGAAAATAAGAGGTTATAGTGAAGAGAAGGGCTTGACAGCCTGGTGACTAATCTTTCACACCATCATCTATATCAAACATTAGTTTTTCTTGGGCTTTGTAAAGAGATGCGTGTGTACTTTGGTTTTAGGTTATTTAAAATGCTATCAATTCACTGTTCATTCAGCTCTAATAGTTTAGCATACACTTTAAATTTATATATTGACTGGAAAGCTAACTTAAATTTAATCATCTTGCACAAGCAGTCATCTGCAGCCTACATGCTCACAACACCTGGCTTGCCACCAGGATGGGAAGAGCGGAAAGATGCAAAGGGACGTTCCTATTATGTAAACCATAACAGCAGAACTACTACTTGGACTCGCCCAATTGTACAGGTATGAAGACTGTCCTACCACTCCACAGAACAAGACAACATTGAGATAATAGGCCTTTTAATTTTTTTTTCCAGATCTTCTGTGTTGGTTCAGTCGGACTTGTGCTGCTTTCTGTGTGGAATTTAACTTTCTAATGTACAGTTTTATAAATCATGCCAAAAACAGTATGTGTAAAAATAGTTGTCCTGTATGCATAGTAATCTGAATGATGTCACCTATGAGCATATTGGCACCGCAGAACAGTGTGTATAAAGCCACTGCTTTGCACCATGACGATAACTACATTTCAAGTGGAAAACTGAGAACTGTATGGTTGAGTAAGATGTTTTGACTGTTTGTTTAAATTCAGTTACAAATGTGACATATAAAACCTTCCAAGAAGATAACTTGGTATTGTTTGTATATTTCTGGTTGTTTTTGTTGGTTTAAACCATTAGTTGTATTGTGCATGTTATATAATATGCAACTGATGCTCATTGAGGGATAACCCATCTACAGTTTACTTGTTAACAATTATAGTGAGAAACAAAAGTAAAAACACTAATAAATCTGAAAAGCCAATTGGAATGGAACCTTCAGATGGTCATTGTACTGCCGAGTGGACCTCTCTCGTAATTTTCCATTTGTTGGGTGGCAGCAAGTTAAGGAGTAAAATGTTAATGCACTCCTGTGGAAATAATTCCCTGAATCTTGTAGAAGTACTCAATGCCCATAATTTGCTATAGAGAATTATGTGCAAAAATGAATCTTGAGACTCACCAAATTAATATTGTTTTCTAGCTATCCATTATTGTTTTTAATCAAAATCAGCATAAAAGTGTAATTACTTCAATACAAAAATAATTTTCCTCCCTATCTCCAGTGTGATAAAATGATCCTCAATATTCATTTAAGGAGTCAAATTTACCCTACAAAAATTTATACTGCAGCCTATTCAGCATCATTTGTCTGGGTCAAAATCCTGGAACTCCCTACCAAACAGCATTGTGGGAGCACCTTCGCCACAAAGACCGCAGCAGTACCAAGGGCAGCTAGAGGTGGGCATTAAATGCCAGCCTTGCTTGCAATGCCCATGTTCATGAATGATTTTTTTTTTTACAAAGAAAAAAAATACAATAAATTTAATACTGGCAACATGTACGAAATCAAATCACTAAAACAACTGAAATCTGAATTTTTGGCTTTTTTAAAATCTTAGAATGTTAGTCAGAAAATTATCAGAAGGAAATATTTTGTTCCATTAAATCAGAAATCTGGATTGTATGGAATTTTCAAGCTTTAACTTGTAAATCAAATCAGTAGCATTTATAATACTGCTATGACCTAAACATCAAAGCAGGTCTTCCTGAGCCAACTACTAACTTATTCTTCTTCATATACTACTAGCATGCAGACGATGGTGCACCAGGTCCAACAGCCAGCAACAGCCTTTTAAGCGAGCCTCAGATAAGGCGGCCTCGCAGTCTCAGCTCACCCACAGTAACCTTATCAACCCCGATGGAGGTGAGAGTTGAGCGTCTTCCACTCCCTACAAGACTCTCAATCACCTTAACATTTCATTCTTTCCTTTCTTCTGCCACTACCTATTTTCTTCAGCCAGTGCAACCTTTCATTCAGCTGTTTATCCCAGCTAATCCACTTACTATTCTTTACCTATAATAATGATTATGTTCCTTCCTTTGTAAAACAGCTCTTGCATGTACTGTCTGTCATATTGAAAGTTTTTGTGTTCTGTATTTAAAAAAATAACTTATAATGAGTATTCCCAGTGAACTGTACTTATATTCAATATAGTAATCAACCAGTGTCTAGTTACTAAAACTATGATCGTACCGGTATTCTCATGTTTAAATAGAAATTGTATGATCATATATAATTAGGTATTTATTGTAATTTTGCTTTTGGATTTCAGGTGTCAAATGTCATTTTTAACAGTGCATGTTCTCACAGTCAAGACAGTTACTGCTTTATCTTGAAAACTGATGTCTGCTTAAATAGAAATTGAAACTATTTGTTTTATGTCTATGTTGTAAGCAGGTCAGCAGTGATGAACTGAAAATCCTGTGAGACCGTTACTTGAGTTAAAGACTGACAGATTAACGAATGACTATTTTATAATGAGGCATTGGTTTATGCATAATGCAGTACTTAGAATCTATTAACCACTAATTATAAATTTGTCTATTTTCCCGTAAGCATTGACAATACATAGGTGGAATAGGTTTACCCGTCACCTTTATTAATGATAGATTTGCATTTATATAAATTTTCTTCTTATAATGCAATGTTTTAAACCTGCTCATGTTAATACAAACCATGATCATCATAGAATTGAGGTTACTGCCCCTGAGAGAAAGTGGAGCACAATGTCAGGTACTCCATAGAAACATAGAAAATAGGTACAGGAGTAGGCCATTCGGCCCTTCGAGCCTGCACCACCATTCGATAAGATCATGGCTGATCATTCCCTCAGTACCCCTTTCCTGTTTTCTCTCCATACCCCTTGATCCCTTTAGCCTTAAGGGCCATATCTAACTCGCTCTTGACTATATCCAATGAACTGGCATCACCAACTCTCTGCGGCAGGGAATTCCACAGGTTAACAACTCCCTGAGTGAAGAAGTTTCTCCTCATCTCAGTCCTAAATTGCCTACCTCTTATCCTAAGACTGTGTCCCCTGGTTCTAGACTTCCCCAACATCAGGAACAATCTACCCGCATCTAACCTGTCCCGTCCCGTCAGAATCTTGTATGTTTCTATGAGATCCCCCCTCTCATCCTTCTAAACTCCAATGTATAAAGGCCCAGTTGATCCAGTCTCTCCTCATATTTCAGTCCGGCCATCCCGGGAATCAGTCTGGTGAACCTTCGCTGCACTCCCTCAATAGCGAGAACATTCTTCCTCAGATTAGGAGACCAAAATTGAACACAATATTCCAGGTGAGGCCTCACCAAGGCCCTGTACAACTGCAGTAAGACCTCCCTACTCCTATACTCAAATCCCGTAGCTATGAAGGCCAACATACCATTTGCCTTCTTCACCGCCTGCTACACCTGTATGCCATTTCCTCTTGGGGTGGGACTGGGTTGCTAAGCACGGGAATATTCCAGCAAGGTCCCTTCCCCTTCCGTTAATTTGTCAATGCAAGGCCGCGACCGGTAAGTCAGCCATTGAGAAAAAATGGCGCTATGCACCTCCCCTTTAATTTTTGCCGAGTGAGCGGAGTGCAGCCTGGTTCGCAACCCATGAAGCTGGCGCAGACATCACCTGGCGCAGCTTCACAGAGCACTACTGAATTTCCGCTCCGGGGCAAAAATGGGTCGCCAAGCACGACGATGACTTCATCGCCGGCGCAGCGGCCTGGGGCGTTACTGGCAGGAGCCACGGCCCCAGGCGAGAATTCATTTACACCCCGTTAGTGCCAATGGGAGATGCAAGCGATGCAAATTTCTCCCCTAATGTCTCACCTTCAATCCTGCATTGTGTAATGTGGCACTCCCACTGTGCTATGTGGGACAGACTTCAGACAGCCCAAAACTGGGCATTCACAACTCTTAATAATAAAGTAACCAGTGCCAGCCTACAGCAGGACTGGCATAATGTCCAGGCTTGGCCTGACACGTACAGGTGACTATTCTGCCACGTAAGTGCTAAGTAATGACCATCTTGAAAAAGAAAAAGCCCAGCCATCTCTCCTTGACCTTGAATTGATACCACTATCGCTGAGCCCCCTTCAACTCTTGAGTGCGACCATTGACAAGAAGCTAAACTGTACCAGTCATATCAACACCATGTCTACAAGAGCAGTACGTAGACTGGGTACTCTTCGATGAGTGGCTGGCCTGCTTTTTTCCACTGTGTCCAAGGCTCAGGTCAGGACTGTGATGGGATTCTTAACACTCATCTGGCTGGGCGCAGCCACAACACCACTCAGGAAGTTCAACACCATAGAGATCAGAGTAGTTACTTGCTCATTATGCCTGCCACGAGACTCTGTATCTACCGACTCCATCACGGATGCACTGTGACTGCAGTACCTACAGTCTACAAAGCACCTCATTGCAGCTGCTCCCTCCCCTATGGTCCTTACCTCGTGGGAACATCATTGCCTCTAAGTCACACATCATCCTGACTTGGGCACATCATTATTCTTTTATCATTGCTGGGTCAATATCCTGGAATTGTCATCCTCACACGATTGTAGGAACACCATCACTGCAAGGACTGCAGTGGTTCAAGAAAGCCCGCCACCACTTTCTCAGAGCAGCTATGAATGGGCAACAAATACGCTCTTGAAAACATTGCCCATGTCCTGAAAGCAATTTAAAAAGGAAGACAGACACACAACCAGCTATGCTTCATTTTACACCATACCTACTATAGCTTGCGAATGTGTCATTCTGTTTTCCCCAGCCATCTCATTTTTAATCTTGTGGCAAATGGGCAGGACCTAAATTCTTCTAACATTAAAAGATTTAATGCGAAGTCTAAATATTTCCCAAGAGGCCCAACTGCTTGCCTGGGTACTTTTAAAACATGACGTCATATTCGGTTAAAGTTACAGTATATACAGAACAAATCTCAAGTGGTGTAATGCTACCTACCATGGTCTCATAGCTTGGCTTCAGTGCACTAGAAAATTAGATCAGGACCTCACTTCCGCATCTCAAGTGGTATTGCATGAAGGGACAAATTTTGTAGTGCGAGGAAAGTGAGATGAGGAAAGGAGGCACAAATTCATAAAATCTACTCTTTGTACTTGTAATGTATTTGTTTCATGGTTAAGAATTCATAGCAACACAGTTGGTTTATTACAAAGGTTTGACAATCACACTACACATTACCAGTTCATGCACGAGGCTCACAACTGCATTCCTCATCGTGGATGACCTAGACCCAACTGACTGGGGTTTTATTGAGTCTTGTGAATATCACGTGACAGGCTAAGTCACTCACAATGCAACAGCTCTACAAACCTGTGAGCATACTCACAGGTGCATACTGTACAGCACTGTAGATGCCATAGTTTAGTAAAATTGGAACTTCTTGGTTTCTATTCTACCTGTGTGATGAGCAGCATGGTGTCATTACAAACAATTTCCAAATATATAATATTAACTCCGTGATTTAACAAGCCAAAAGACAGTTTTCACCTCAAAGATTTTAAATAGGCTTCAAGTTATTTTGAAAGCAAAAGCAAAATACTGCAGATGCCGGAAATCTGAAATTTAAAAAATAAATTGCTGGGAGTACTTAGCAGGTTAGGCAGCATCTTTGGAGAGCAAAACAGAATTAATGTTTCAGGTTGATGACTTTTCAATCCTATTTATTTCAGATGACAGCTGTTGATGATTCTGCTATTCACATTTACATCTCCAAGACCCATCTTTTGTTTCTTTACTTGTCCCATTATCATCTCATTTTGCTTTGTATAATCACCCCTTTTGTCATTTAATCACTCGTGCCCTCCATCCTATCACAGACCTTCCTTTTTGTTCTTTTCTCCCCTCCCCACTTTCCCTGCCCCTGCACTTGCTTAAAATCTGTCACACCTCTAACTTTTTCCAGTTCTGATGAAAAAAGGTCATTGATCTGAAACGTTAACTCTGTTTCTTTCTCCTGTTCTTTATGCTGCCTGGCCTGCTGAGTATTCCCAGCATTTTGTGTTATTATTGAAGTTATTTTAACTTGGCTTTCACATGAGTGCAGATGGCATAATGAAATTTCCCTTTGGGTGGAGGAGTGGGAACTGTGTGCAGGATCACTGAGGAGAACTTAGCAGACTATCCTCTGATTCACCATGAGCACACCCTGGAATATAGATTGGTATATTAAAAACGTTACCTATCAGGCACACTTCCTGTACAGGTGCATTTACTTAATGTTGCCACAATTTTTCAGTCATATTTTTTGGCATTAACATTTTTGCAGTCATCACTCTGTGGATACATTTTATTGATTGGCTCAAAGTAACACACCAGGAAATCAGAACTGAAGAGGAAGGTGACATGTACATCAAAAGCGAGGAATGCAGAAAATGAGACATAATTATGGACTAATGAAAAAGCCAATCCCAAAAGACCAGTCAGAAGAACCCACCAATATTTTTTTAATATCAAATCATCCAAAATGCTTTATGAAAAAATAATTTTCCATAATTACAATTCCTAATGTTCAACATAAAGTTTTGAACAATTTTTTTTAAAAGCAAACAAACACGATAACATGATTCAAGTTATCACATGAATCATCTTTTATGTCTTGTAATACATTTCGTTAAAGCTTTTACTTGAAGGTAAGCTTTTCCACAAACCTGGTATTGGACTTAAATATATTTCTTATTAAGGAGTGTGAAAATGAGGCCGTGGGAGTATGTCGGCATAAGTATGAGAGGAGGGGCTTATTGCTCAAAGGAATGTATAGGGCTAGGAACTAAAAGTAAGGGCGCTCCAACCCACTTTCCTCCCCTGTTGGCTGTTGGTGCTCTCATTTGATTCATCCTGTCTTTCCTATACTGTGCCGCAAAACCAGGACAAACTATTGAAGCATTTAGTACAAGTACGGTCCAAGTGCTTGAAAAGCTAGAAGTTTATTTTCCACCTCATTGCTCAAGGAATAACCATTTACTTTTCTAAAGCTACAAATTTGTGATGGAGAAAGAAGTGTGAGGCACAAGGCGGGATCATAGACACAGAGAAGGGCAGGCCGTAGGATGGATAATGGGAAGGATAAAGAAGAGAGGACAGTATGGGTGGCTGGCAGGAGGCAGACGAAGTTAATGTATAGTATGATGCAGTATACAGAATGAGGTGTAATGGTAGTAGGGAGAGTTCTAATACTTATTGTCAGGATAAATAAAACACTCTTGAGTAACAAAATGGGAAATAATATTGTCATTTCTAAAATAGTATGCCTGATACACATTTTGTTATTGGTCACACTTCTCTGTCACATTTATCCTTTTTGATTTTGCTTCAAAAAATGTATGAAGGAACTTTGACAAACAAGAAATACTTCGAGTTAGGATATCTGTCGTCCCCTAATTGACATATGAACTTAGCTAATGGTTACTTCAAAGCAGCAGTCTCTTAATGACCTCTGTATGAGCCCAGTATTTATTTACAGCCATTGTTCTTGTGCACAGTGGCGAGTTTAACATACATAAGAACATAAGAAATAGGAGTATGAGTCGACCATCTGGCTCCTCGCGCCTACTCCGCCATTCAATAAGAGCATGGATTCAGCTCCAATTCCCTGCCCGCTCCCCATAACCCCTTATCCCCTTATCATTTAAGCAACTGTCTATCTCTGTCTTAAATTTATTCAATGCCCCAGCTTCCACAGCTCTGAGGCAGCGAATTCCACAGATTTACAACCCTCTTCTCATCTCTGTTTTAAGTGGGCGGCCCCTTTTTTCTAAGATCATGCCCTCTAGTCCTCGTCTCCCCATCAGTGGAAATATCCTCTCTGCATCCACCCTGTCAAGTCCCCTCATAAACTTATATGTTTCGATACGATCACCTCTCATTCTTTTGAATTCCAATGAGTAGAGACCCAAACTATTCAACCTTTCCTCATAAGTCAACCTCCTCATCCCTGAAATCAACCTGGTGAACCTTCTCTGAACTGCCTCCAAAGCAAGTATATCCTTTCGTAAATATGGAAACCAAAACAGCACGCAGTATTCCAGGTGTGGCCTCACCAATACCCTGTATAACTGTAGCAAGACTTCCCTGCTTTTATACTCCATCCCCTTTGCAACAAAGGCCAAGATTCCATTGGCCTTCCTGATCACTTGTTGTACCTGCATACTATCCTTTTGTGTTTCATGCACAAGTACCTCCAGGTCCCGCTGTACTGCAGCATTTTGTAACCTTTCTCCATTTAAATAATAACTTGCTTTTTGATTTTTTTTTCTGCCGAAGTGCATGAACTCACACTTTCCAACATTATACTCCATCTGCCAAAGTTTGGGGGTAATGCACCATTATTTGTTTGGGGGGAATGCACCATTATTTGTTTGGGGGGTGAGGTTCTGCATAAAAGTCTTATTTAAACATGCAAGGTGAATAATTACTGTAAATTACATTAAAATGGGAATTGTACAGCAATTTACCAGTGTAGCTAAAAAAACTTGACTTTTTTGTTGGAGTCTTTGCACCAGCTGCTTTTATCACAACCAGTGCTCAGACCTTCGGATTTGAAACCAGTCTGATTTTTTTTTTTTTGCTAGATTGTTAGCTAAAAGAAGTTGGTTTTGTAGTTATTCAGAGATGTGTTTTCATTCCCCTGAAAATACCTGAAGGGTATCAGAAATTCAAAGCAGCCATATTGAGAAATATGACAGCAAATACAGACCGAAGTATAGGAAGGTTATGAGTGATGGATGAAGTTTGTGGTTTTTAACAAAGTTCATGATTTTGACAAGTCACTGTTTGAGATTGACCTCACAAGAACACCTGTCAATATGGATTCTGTATTGTGTATAATTGAGCGTAGTCACTGGGCTGTCCTGTGACTTGAAACTCCTTTTCCAAATTGTGGGCTAACACTTGTATTGGTAGGTATGAGGAGGCTTTGGTGCTTTGGGTGTCAAATCACCTGTGGTATACTCCTGAAGATGTATGAGTGGATAAATGAATGAGGGAGAGAACAAGGTTACCCACCTTTGATTTTTGCATAGAATTTACAGAAACCAGCTCTTCGCCCCAACTGGTCTATGCTGGTGTTTATGCTCCCACATGAACTTGTTCCCACTCCACTTTGTCTAACCCGATCAGCATATCATCTATGATCTGCTCTTCACTGTCCACATACTTTACTCCCGCCTTTGCTGCTTATTTGTAACTGAATGCTTGAACCATAATTCTTAATTTTGACCAATTGCTTCATTTGCTTATTACACCTCATACATGGCAAAAATCCACATATAGATGGTCTATGCGCAGCACGTTTGTTCATTGTAGAAAGATCCCATACTTCACCTAAATTCGAAGTATAAAACTTCTGCAGCAAATACTTGCTCACTAATTTCCAGCAGGAAGATGCTTTGTCTATTGTTAAGCTATTTGCAGGATCCATTGTATATAAAGAATGAAAGCAACCAGTCCAAAGGTAGGTGATGCTTTCAGCTTAAATATGCAAAGACTTTGAACTTTCCTATTTGCACTCTTCCTTGGTTGAATTATTATTATATTGGTTGACTATAATTGGCTTGGTACAGTCTGGCTAAAGACATCGCAAAATTGAGTTACAGGTATCATATAGACTGTTGCATTCAGGGTATCCACAAAGTTAATAGCTTAACTGGACCTTTGCAAGTTAGGTTTTATCACATTTATTTGCACCAAATCAATGATAAAAGCAGTTGTCAAATGATTTATCTGAAGTGGGATATTAATTCCTGATATTTTATATAGGAGTTACATTAGTTTTTAAGAAAAATGGCAAAAATTATTTAAATTGAGTTGACCAAACCCCGGTTTAGTTTAGATATATGATTGTTTATATTTTTTCAGGGTGCTAAAGATCCCCCTCTGCGCAGAGCTGTAAAGGACACTTTCTCTACTCCTCAGTCTCCACAGCTTTCGCCTTATAATTCACCAAAGGCACAGCATAAGGTTGTGCAGAGTTTCCTACCTCCTGGCTGGGAAATGCGCATAGCTCCAAATGGCCGGCCTTTCTTCATCGATCACAATAGTAGAACAACAACATGGGTAAGTCCTAAACTCTACCCAAAAGTATTTTTCCTCTCCTCTCTGTTATAGTGCAACAGTTAATATACTTGCGTTACAGCATGGAGTTTGGGGTTTTGAGAGCCAAGAATGCTAACATTACTTGGATCTATTACAAGAGCCATGTGATGAAGTGGCTGTGCTAGTGGAGAGTGTCTCTTTGGAATTAGAATGTCAAAACGATTTGAATTGTTAGCTAGAAACTATACATTGAGCAGTAATCTGCAAAGTTTGGTAAATATTTAAAAAATGTTTGGTGCGGCTTGCTAACTTTAATCTCTGGACTGGTTCCTGTAAAAGTGTCTCTGCCATTGCAGAGAAAAACAAAGCATTCATTCTTATTAGAAACTAAAAATGGATCAGTTTTTAAAATATTCTTAAGCAGAGTTTGCATGAATACTACTAAACATTCTAATATTGTACTGACAGTGAGACTTGCTACAAAATCTCTCCTTTTGTCTTGCCATTCATAGGTGAGGTTGCTACCTCAACTTACAAAAACCTCATTATTTTCATAAAAGTTGAAGTGTAATTTCCTTCTGAATATTGGAACTCTTTTTTTTTTTAAAGATGCCGAACAGCTGTAACCACTAGCTTTATCACCTCAATATCCTCTTCACTGAACTGGGCAGCGAAGTTCCTGTTCTCAAATGTTAACTTTCTTATGAAAATTACTGCCTATTAAAATTAAATCTATTAAAACTGGAAATGATTATATTCTCTATCTTATGAAGATGTGGCTGCTGGAGCTTTATCTGGCTTCAGATTAGTGATAACTTGTTACTTGTGTGGTTTTATAAAATACTGTATACAATTTTTCAACATTATACTAATTATATTATGATTTCTGGACACTAGATTTATTTTGAAAATGTGTGTTGACACATTTCTGCACACGACAGTATCCTGATAGTGCTTACATTCAGGTGGAAACTCTGTGAATAAGAATGATAGATAGATGGGGAATGAAATTAACTCCCGAATCAAAGGAGCATTTGGACCAAGAAATTGTAGGTAAATAAGAGAAGCAAATACAACAGCAGATTCAGTTGTCATGGGTGACCTCAATTTACCAGCGATAGATTGGAAAGTAACACATAATACCAATGTTTTAAAAGGGACATAGGGATAGCCCATCAAACTCCAGGCCAGTTAAGGTCATGGCCATTGCGATTAAAGTATTAGAAGGCATTGTGAAAAATGGGATAATGAAACACCTAGATGCTGAGAGGGAATCGGTGTATATTTATGGGAGAGAATGTAACCAGTGGAGGTGAGAATGTAGGTGCACTCTGGGATCATGTCGAATAATTGTTACAGATAGCTAGAGAAGGAATTGCTTCCAGGACTAATTGGCAGAGCCTAAGATGGATAAGGCTGTGATAGCATGCACACTGGGCTGTTGAAGGAAGCAAGAAAGGAGATGGCAGGGGCTCTTGGTTGCAATTGTTCAATCCTCCTTAAATATGCTCATTCTTTCATGGAGCTGGAGGGTAGCCAATATAGCATCTCTGTTCATACAGGGAGAGCAAGATAAGTTATCTAACTGTAGACCAGTTCGTCCAACATCACTTGTGGGCAAACTCTTAGAATCCATGAATAGAGATAAAATTAGTAAACATTTAGAAATGTCTGGGTTGATCAAGAACAGCCAGCAGGGATTTGTTCAAGGCAAGTTGTATTTGACAAATTTTAGCATTTTTACAGACATGTCCAATTGAGTTGATAAAGGGAATGAAGTTGATACCATGTATATTGATGTATGCATTTGAAGCATTGCATAAAATAGACAACCAAACTGATACATAACTGAAAGTATCTGAGCTATGAGTAGAGATTGAAGAACCTGAGATTGTTTATTTTGTATATGTACAGGGAGGTGGATGGTGAATACGTGATGAGAAATATTAGTTTTTGGGACCACTCAGATGGACTGCATTTTTTCCAATCTTGTACTTCCTTATGTTCTTTGGAAATTGCCATCACTTTACCAAGCAATATATTAAAATACAGTATTTTCCAAACCTTTCACCTTCACCAACTGAAAGGACAAGGGCAGCAGGTGCATGGGAACACCATCACTTCCAAGTTCCCCTCCTAAGTCACACCATCCTAGCTTGGACATATATCACTGTTCCTTTATTATTACTGGGTCAAAATACTGGAGCTCCCTACCCAACAGCATTGTGGGAGCACCTTACCTGAACTTAAAGGTAAACATCACTTGCAGATGGTCTGCTTTATTTTCCATGTAAAGAAATGAAATCCCAGAGGCTTGTTCCTTTTTTTAAAAAATTCCTATTTTCTCTTGTCCTAGAGGTAGTGACGACTGTTGCATGGGTCAATGGGTGATCCAATTGGCTATTCCTCTTGTGTAAAACTGGATAGACAATCATTCGTATCACAGCTGAGCCTGCTTCTATCCTCACCTGATGTACATACATGTATTTTCCAGTATGGGTGGGTCAGGAGGAGAGAGATCACTGGATCATTATTGAAATTCTGCTAATTTGTTATCCCCCCCCTTCACTTCGGGCACTGAAATCAATCTGCCATTCATATTGGAATTGGCTAACTCAGCACAGACCCAGGGACCTTTTCAGTTTGCACAGCTCAGTCCAACAATAATCCAGGATTTTACCAAATGATCTATCAGGAAAGCACAAGACTTGTTTTTAATGTTTGAACATAGCCTGCAGTGTTTCTTTACTCTGTAGCCGGTTTCTCTTTCTGCTTTCCACAAAATGAGCTTTTGAGGCATTTTAGAATTGGTCTGCGAAACCAAGTGAACGAATTATATCATTGGCCAAAATAAGTTCTTGGTGATTGAGCCACAGTTTTTTGGAAGTGACTTTATTGTAAATTTTAACACGCATTATTAAAAGTCCAAAAGTGATGCAACTGTCAGTTGTCAATGTGCAGTAATATTTACAATTTTTCTACATAACTTTCTTTGCATCACATTTGGATGGCTTTATTTTTCCTTAGGAATGGTTTCTACAATTAGTACTGTCAGCATCATTTTCTCAGGGAGAAATTTACTTCCCCAGTTTTTTTTTCCATGAGACCATTACTACCGTAATTCTCAAAGAGTTGTATTTTACAGGAGGATCCACGGCTGAAATATCCAGTTCATTTAAGAGCAAAAGCATCTTTGGATCCAAATGATCTTGGACCTCTCCCTGTAAGTGGAACAAATTAGATATTTTTATAAAAACAACACATAGATAGCTAACTCATGATGGTTTCAATTCAATGTCCTGCTACTAAATTGCAATTCACACTTTCTTAATGCTAATCCAACATAAAAACCATAAGATGCAGACTTCGAGGCAGTTAAATGGCATAGTGTGTGTCAATGCAAAATAATTCTCCTTCACACCAATGCAAACTGTGCCCAGTATGAAGACAAGCTGAAGCACTTCTACTGTAATGTTGAGAGCCACGCCTCTACTAGTTTTAAAATCTAACTATTGGTCAGATACCAGTGAGTGCAGCTCTGTTATTCCAGAGCAGAGATCAGAGTGGGTGCCAGCAGTGTGAGAATACGGTCATACATGTGGGCATCTTTTTACAACAAACACCAGCTTGTAGCAAAGATGTGACCATACGTATGACGGTAAGCAATTTAGAAACAAGTCCAACACTCGCCTGTTTTTCAGTATCTGTCAGACTGTTTAATATTCCCCGACCATTATTTAAAGTGTTTTGTTTATTTTTCTCCCATGTTCTTGCAGCAACCCTTCATTGGAATTTGTTTATCTTTAATAAAGGCTTTACTTTCCACACCTTACCCCACCTCCTTCCCAATAAGTTGATTTGAGTGAGGAAGTGAGCATCAGTAGATGAGCAGAAACATCCAGGGACTTGTAGGGACCATTAAACCCAAAATATTTTCTCTCATCTTCTGCCTTTTTGAAGTGAAATGTGTGCTTTTTTCAGTATTCCATTATTTAGAAAAAATGTGTTTCTGTTTTCCTTCATTTTTAAACAGCCTGGCTGGGAGGAGAGAATCCATTTAGATGGAAGATCATTCTTCATCGATCACAGTGAGTGAGACTACATTTCTGAAAATGATAAATGTTCATGCTTTTACATTTTGACGGTGATATCTGGAGCAGGCGGCTACTTTTATTCTTTAGATGTAGCATAACATCATTCAGAGGCTGCTCTGTATTGCTCCAAGAGCCTGTAAAAATCATACATGCCAACCTGGATGATTCCAGGGATGAGGGAGTTGGCTTATGAGAAAAGGTTGAATAGGTTGGGCCTTTACTCATTGGAGTTCAAAAGAACAAGAGCCTGTAAAAATCATACATGCCAACCTGGATGATTCCAGGGATGAGGGAGTTGGCTTATGAGAAAAGGTTGAATAGGTTGGGCCTTTATTCATTGGAGTTCAAAAGAATGAGAGATGATCTTATCGAAACATATAAGATTATGAGGGGGCTTGACAAAGTGGATGCAGAGAGAATGTTTCCACTGATGAGGGAGACGAGAACTAGCATCTGAAACAAATTGTTTAAAAATTATTTATATGGTTGTCACCGTGACATCAAGGCAGTCTTCTTCTCCAACCTCAATTTCTCGAATTTGAAATTCTCAAACCTGCGTTCAAATTCCTCCATGGCCTTACCTTCCTTATCTCTGGAACCTCCTCCAGCCGTACGGGGATGGAGTATAAAAGCATGGAAGTCTTGCTATAGCTATACAAGGTTTTGGTGAGGCCACACCTGGAATACTGCGTGCAGTTTTGGTTTCCATATTTACGAAAGGATAGACTTGCTTTGGAGGCAGTTCAGAGAAGGTTTACTAGGTTGATTCCGGGGATGAGGGGGTTCACTTATGAGGAAAGGTTGAATAGGTTGGGCCTTTACTCATTGGAGTTCAGAAGAATGAGATGATCTTATCGAAATTTATAAGATTATGAGGGGGCTTGACAAGGTGGATGCAGAGGATGTTTCCACTGATGGGGAAACTAGAACTAGAGGGCATGATCTTAGAATAAGGGGCCGGCCATTTAAAACAGAGATGAAGAGAAACTTCTTCTCTCGGAGGGTTGTAAATCTGTGGAATTCGCTGCTTCAGAGAGCTGTGGAAGCCGGGAAATTGAATAAATTTGAGACAAAAATAGACAGTTTCTTAAACGATAAGGGGTTATGGGGAGCTAAGAAATAGCAGGACATCTAGATAGGAATAGTGCCATCAAGCAGACGCAACATGGATTCATGAAGGGGAAATCATGTTTAACTAATTTACTGGCATTCTTTGAGGATATAACGAGCATGGTGGATAGTGGTGTACCGATGGATGTGGTGTATTTAGATTTCCAAAAGGCATTCGATAAGGTGCCACACAAAAGATTACTGCAGAAGATAAAGGTACGCGGAGTCAGAGGAAATGTATTAGCATGGATAGAGAATTGGCTGGCTAACAGAAAGCAGAAAGTCGCGATAAATGGGTCCTTTTCAGGTTGGAAATCGGTGGTTAGTGATGTGCCACAGGGATCGGTGCTGGGACCACAACTGTTTACAATATACATAGATGACCTGGAAGAGGGAACAGAGTGTAGTGTAACAAAATGTGCAGATGACACAAAGATTAGTGGGAAAGCGGGTTGTGTAGAGGACACAGAGAGGCTGCAAAGAGATTTGGATAGGTTAAGCGAATGGGCTAAGGTTTACAATGGAATACAATGTCGGAAAATGTGAGGTCATCCACCTTGGGGGAAAAAAAAAACAGTAAAAGAGAATATTATTTGAATGGGGAGAAATTACAACATGCTGCGGTGCAGAGGGACCTGGGGGTCCTTGTGCATGAATCCCAAAAAGTTAGTTTGTAGGTGCAGCAGGTAATCAGGAAGGCGAATGGAATGTTGGCCTTCATTGCGAGAGGTTTGGAGTATAAAAGCAGGGAGGTCCTGCTGCAACTGTACAGGGTATTGGTGAGGCCGCACCTGGAGTACTGCGTGCAGTTTTGGTCACCTTACTTAAGGAAGGATATATTAGCCTTGGAGGGGGTACAGAGAAGATTCACTAGGCTGATTCCAGAGATGAGGGGGTTACCTTATGATGATAGATTGAGTAGACTGGGT
Source organism: Pristiophorus japonicus (assembly GCF_044704955.1). NCBI lineage: Eukaryota > Metazoa > Chordata > Chondrichthyes > Pristiophoridae > Pristiophorus > Pristiophorus japonicus. The sequence goes on from NC_091978.1 coordinate 68,107,802, forward strand.
CTTTACTCGTTGGAGTTCAGAAGGATGAGGGGTGATCTTATAGAAACATTTAAAATAATGAAAGGGATAGACAAGATAGAGGCAGAGAGATTGTTTCCACTGGTCGGGGAGACTAGAACTAGGAGGCACAGCCTCAAAATACAGGGGAGCCAATTTAAAACCGAGTTGAGAAGGAATTTCTTCTCCTAGAGGGTTGTGAATCTGTGGAATTCTCTGCCCAAGGAAGCAGTTGAAGCTAGCTCATTGAATGTATTCAAGTCACAGATAGATAGATTTTTAACCCATAAGGAAATTAAGGGTTTTGGGGAGCGGTCGGGTAAGTGGAGCTGAGTCCACGGCCATTTCAGCCTTGATCTTTTTGAATGGCGGAGCAGGCTCGAGGGGCTAGATGACCTACTCCTGTTCCTAATTATTATGTTCATATATACAACCCACCGTGAACACTGCCTTTCTTCATTTCTGGCCTCTTGTGCATCCCTAATTTCTGTCGTCCCACCGTTGACTGCTGTGCCTCAACTGTCTTAGCCCTAAACTCTGGAATTCCCTCCCTAAACCTCTGCACCTTTCTCCTCCTTTAAGAATCTCCTTAAAACCTACCTCTTTGACAGTGGTTTTGGTCACCAGTCCTAATATCTCCTTATGTGGCTCAGTATCTAATTAAATATTGTGTTCCTAATACAGATGAGGCTGCACACAGGGAGGTTAAAGTAACAGTGAGCTCATTCTTTAATAAGACACTCCAGAGTGAGGAACAGGCCTTCGGGGCCGGCTTATATCCAGTGCTCCCAAGGGATGCTGGGATCCCTTGGGACTTGAGGGGATGAGCTCCCTGGTGGCGGAACATGGGAGTGCATGCTTTACAGATACACAACATCACTCCCCACCCCCCAAAGTCAAAGTGAAAACTATTTACAAGGTGAGGCGGTCGGGAGCCTTTCTTTCCCTGGTGGACCGCCTCGGTACAAATGTCTGTTCTGGTGTGTTGGCTGTGCCGTCGCTGGGCTGGCATGTTGTTGGCCCTGCAGGGCTGCTGAGTGAGCCTGGCCTTGCTGGGCTGTTGGGCGTGATGTGTTCGATTTCCTGGTCCGGCCTGGTATCATTGATTCTTTGGGTGTGTGTTGTGGGCTTGAAAAAGATGGTGTCTGTTGTGGGTTGTTCAGGGCAGTCTGTGAACCGCAGCCTCGTTTGGTCCAGGTGCTTTCTGCAAATTTGTCCATTGTCTAGTTTGACTACAAACACCCTATTCCCTTCTTTAGCTATCACCGTGCCCGCGATCCACTTGGGACCGTGTCCATAGTTTAGCACATACACAGGGTCATTCAGATCCATTTCCCGTGACACAGTGGCGCGACCATCGTTTACATTTTGTTGCTGTCACCTGCTCTCTACCTGATCATGCAGATTGGGGTGAACCAGCGAGAGTCTGGTTTTAAGTGTCCTTTTCATGAGTAGCTCAGCCTGGGGCACCCCTGTGAGCGAGTGGGGTCTCGTGTGGTAGCTGAGCAGTACTCGGGACAGACGGGTTTGGAGTGAACTTTCTGTGACTCGTTTAAGGCTCTGTTTGATTGTTTGTACTGCCCGCTCTGCCTGCCCATTGGAGACTGGTTTAAACGAGGCCGAGGTGACATGTTTGATCCCATTGCGGGTCATAAATTCTTTAAATTCGGCACTGGTGAAACATGGCCCGTTGTCACTGACCAGTATGTCAGGCAGGCCATGGGTGGCAAACATGGCCCTCAGGCTTTCAATGGTGGCGGTGGCGGTGCTTCCCGACATTATTTCACATTCAATCCATTTTGAAATAGCATCCACCACCACCAGGAACATTTTACCGAGAAACGGGCCCGCATAGTCGACATGGATCCTCGACCATGGTCTGGAGGGCCAGGACCAGAAACATGGTGGTGCCTTTTTGGGCGCGTTGCTCAACTGAGCACATACGCTGCATTGCCGTACACAGGACTCTAAGTCAGAGTCGATACCGGGCCACCACACGTGGGATCTGGCTATTGCTTTCATCATTACTATACCCGGGTGCATGCTGTGGAGATCCGAGATAAACGTCTCCCTGCCCTTTTTTGGTAGCACTACGTGGTTACCCCACAACAGGCAGTGTGCCTGAATGGACAGCTCGGGTGCTTAACCCCGGTAGGAAGTTACCAAAATAGTTGAGGAGTCGCAGGAACGACCGCAGCTCCATGACGTTCTGTGGCCTGGGCGCATTCCTGACAGCCTCTGTCTTGGCGTCTGTGGGCCGAATGCCGTCCGCCGCGATCTTTCTCCCCAAAAACTCCACTTCTGTTGCCATGAAGACGTATTTCGACCTCTTCAGCCGCAGCCCTACGCGATCCAGTCGCTGGAGGACCTCCTCCAGGTTTTGTAGGTGCCCGGCGGTGTCCCGACCCGTGACCAATATGTCATCCTGAAAGACCACCGTGTGTGATACCGACTTGAGTAGGCTCTCCCTGTTTCTCTGGAAGATCGCTGCAGCCGACCGAATTCCAAACGGGCATCTGTTGTAGATGAACAGTCCCTTGTGCGTGTTGATGCAAGTGAGGCCCTTCGAAGACTCCTCCAGCTCCTGCGTTCATGTAGGCCGAAGTCGGGTCGAGCTTGGTGAACGTCTTTCCTCCTGCCAGCGTCGCAAATAGGTCGTCTGCCTTAGGCAGCGGGTATTGGTCCTGTAGTGAGAAACAATTAATAGTTACTTTATAATCGCTGCAAATCCTGACCGTGCCATCACTTTTGAGCACTGGAACAATCGGGCTGGCCCACTCGCTGAATTGCACTGGGGAGATGATGCCCTCGCGTTGCAGCCTGTCCAGCTCGATTTCCACTCTCTCCCTCATCATGTGATGAATAGGTCGTGCCTCTGGGACCAAGTGGATCCGCACCTTTGCCCCGGAAAAGTTTCCAATGCCTGGCTCAAAAAGGGAAGGAAATTTGTTCAGAACCTGGGTACATGAGGCCTCATCGACATGTGATAGCACTCGGATGTCATCCCAGTTCCAGCGGATTTTGCCCAGCCAGCTCTGTCCAAGCAGTGTGGGGCCATTGCCTGGCACAATCCAGAGTGGCAGTTCGTGCACCGTGCCCTCGTAGGTGACCTTGACCATGGCGCTGCCCAGGACAGTGATAAGCTCTTTGGTGTACATTCTCAGTTTCGTGTGGATAGGGCTCAGAGCTTGTCTGAATGCCTTGTTGCACCACAGTCTCTCAAACATCTTTTTACTCATGATGGATTGGCTAGCGCCAGTGTCCAGTTCCATGGCTACGGGTAAGCCATTCAATTTTACGTTTAGCATTATAGTTAGACATTTCGTCGAAAATGAGTGCACCCCGTGTACTTCAGCATCTGCCTCCTCTCTCTGAGGCTCGAAATTGGTTTGATCCGCCATGGACCGATGTTTCTCTGCCACGTGGTGGTTAGCAGGTTTTGCAGAGCTTGCAGCTCGTTGGAGGTGCCCCATTGTTCCACAGCTCTTGCAAACATACCCTTTGAAGCGGCATGAATAAGCTGAATGGAAGCCTCCACAACGCCAACAAGGTGTGAATTGCCTTGCATTCATCCTTTGTTGGGGACTCTGAGTCATCTGGATCAACTGAGGCCTGCTGGCAGTTTCAGACGCGTGGGTTCTGCCCTGTACATTTCTGCTCGCAAACACAGTTCCAGTTAATTTATGAACATTGCTTGCACTTGTGTGCTGAGAGATTTGTTTGGTGTTGTCACTGGTGGACATAAACGCCTGTGCTATCGCAATAGCATTACTGAGGTTTGGTGTCTCTACAGTCACAAGTTTTCGTAGGATGGTCTCGTGGCCAGTGCCCAGTACAAAAAAGTCTCTGAGCATTTGCTCCAGGTAGCCATCAAACTCACATTGTCCTGCAAGTCACCTTAGCTCGGCGATGTAGCTCGCCACTTCCTGACCTTCAGATCGCTGGCACGTGTAGAACCGATACCTCGCCATCAGCACGCTCTCCCTCGGGTCAAGATGCTCCCGAACCAGTGTACACAGCTCCTCATACGACTTATCTGTGGGTTTCACCAGAGCCAGAAGATCCTTCATGAGGCTGTAGGTCGGTGCCCCACAGACCGTGAGGAGGACCGCTCTCCTTTTTGCAGCGCTTCCTTCTCCGTCCAGCTCGTTGGCTACAAAGTACTGGTCTAGCCGTTCGACATAGGCTTCCCAGTCCTCACCCTCCGAGAACATCTCCACGATGCCCACAGTTTGCTGCATCTTTGCGTTGGATTCGTATTCTCGTCGCCAGTTATTGTGTTCCTAACACAGATGAGGCTGCACACAGGGAGGTTAAAGTAACAGTGACCTCAGTCTTTAATAAGACACACCAGAGTGAGGAACAGGCCTTCGGGGCCGGCTTATATACAGTGCTCCCAAGGAATGCTGGGATCACTTGGGACTTCAGGGGATGCACTCTCTGGTGGCGGAACATGGGAGTGCATGCTTTACAGATACACAACATTAAATAGGAACAGGAGTAAGCCATTTAGCCCCTCGATATTGTTTTGTCCAATATTGCTCCTGTGAACCACCTTTCAGTTGTTTTACTACGCTAAAGATACTATATAAATACAAGTTGTTGTTCTCAATACCCAGTTCATGCTCTTCTCCCTCTTGAGTATTAGCCTGGCTCAGTTGTGGCACTCTTGCCTCTGATGTTTGTAAGTTCTAGCCCCAATGCAAGACTTGACCACATAATCTAAACTGACGTTTCAGTGTGTTACTGAGGGAGTGCTATCTGTCAGATGAGACGTAAAATCCAAGGCCCTGTCGATCTGCTCCAGTGATTCGGATAATCCTTAAAGATCGTAAGATACTGTTGAAAGAAGAACAAGAGCTCTTATGGTGTCGTGGCCAACTTTCATCCCTCAACTGACATAATTTTTAAAAATCTGCTACTCATTCTTTCTGTTGCTGTTCATCAAACTTTGTTGTGTTTAAAATGGCTGCTAGATTTGCCTGCAAAACACCAGTGATTGCACTTCAAAGTAATTCATTGTATGTGAAGCACTTTGTGATGTTTCTGAGGCACTACAGTAATAGCATTTTATTTCTTTCATTTCCTTTTTTCCTTCTCCCTTTCCCCTTAGTTCACACTGGAATTCTTGTCCTCCTTTCTCACTTGTCTCTTTATTCATGCAGGCATTGTTTACACCTCTTGTTTGAAACTTGTCAACTTCTAACTTCTTCTCCCCTTTTGGGCTTGTACTCTTACTCCCTCAACACAATCACAACTCGCACTGGATTCCTGTTTCTTTCTGCCCCCCCCCCACCCCCCCCGAAGCTGACACTCTTCTCCCTCTCTCCTCACAGTTCAAGCTAACACTCATTCCCTTCCCCGTAGTTCAAGTTGTAATGTTCCTCACTCTACCCCAGTTCTTCTTGCCCTCTACCTCCGTGTCTCTCATGTTCCTCAATTCAAGTTGGCAACTTTATTCGCGTTCTCTCTTTTCCTTCCTCTCATTTCACACTGCCATTCTTCTACTCGAAGTTTATGCTGGCACTCTTTCTACCTTCCCCCACAGCTCCGTTCTTGGCTCCTACCTCCTCCTCCTGCTGCCGTCTCAGCCGTTCAACGCAGCTTCACACTATGGACCAGAGTTCCTGATCTGGTGAGAATTGCAGCTCACAGCATTTGGGAATATTCAACCCCTTGGAGCAGTGACAGGAGGTAAAAGCCAGGACTGGTGCTGAGGCAGCACTGATTTTCATCTCCAAACACAGACAAAGTGGATACTGCCCCGCAAATGTTGAGTAAGCATCCAGTTCATTCTGACACTCCTTTTCCCCAACACTTGATGTCACGGTTCTCTTTGTCTTCCCTCAATTTGGGCTGTGTCTCTCCCTTCCTTCCTCCCCTTCCCAGCCCCCTAATCTGGTACTCATTTTTCTCCACCTATTATCCCCAGTTCATGCTGACATTTGCCTCTCTCTCTCTCTCTCTCTCTCTCTCTCTCTCTCTCTCTCTCTCTCTCTCTCTCTCTCTCTCTCTCTCTCTCTCTCTCTCTCTTCCTTCCCCCCACCACCCCCGGCAGACTGTACTCATGAGAATTGCCACCCACAGAATGCAGAAATATTCAATCCTCTGACACAGCAGTGAGTATATGCCAGGTGTTGCGGGTGAAAGCTAAAGTGACACTGAAATGAGAGCACTTGGTTTATATGAAGACATTTTTTTTAAATATCTGTCCTCTGTTGTCTTCCGTTGTGACTACTTAGAGGAAATAGAGAGTAACAAGCTCTCCACAAACACAGTTAACCAAAGTGATCACTGTAAATGAGATGGAAGTCCTCGACAGGCTAAAAAGACTCAAATCAATCAAGGTTATAGGGTATTTATCCCAGAAGGCTAAAGAGATTCGGTAGGGCATTTGTGAGGCACTGATAGCCATTATGAAGGAGCCATTTAACACTGGTGAGGCAACAGTACAACAGGCAAATGCGGTGTCGCTTTTTAAAAGGGGCCTAAAACAGACACAAGACAGCTACAGACCCATCCGTTTCACCTTCATTCAGTGTAAAATCATCAAGATTATCACGAGTGAAGTTGAGCATCTATATAATAATGACCGGTTAAGAGTAGCCAACATGGATTGAGAAGGGCAAGATCATGTCTGACCAATTTTCTAGGCAACTTTGAGAAATTAACATCCTAAGTGGCATGTGGAAGCCTTAGGATGCAGTGTACACAGACTTTGAAAATGCTTATGACAGTCCATCTGCCAAACTCAAAGCTGTCAGGATTCAGGGTAAAACCTAGGAATGGAGGAATGGGTAAGAGACTGCCTGTAGGGTAGACAGAAATGAGTTATTAGTGGAGTTGTATCAGGATGTGGTGCCTCAGGGCTTGATCGTGTGACCATTTCTGTTTCTCATTTACATAACTCATCATCATAGGCAGTCCCTCGGAATAGAGGAAGACTTGCTTCCACTCTTAGGTGGTTGAACAGCCTAATACGAGAACCACAGTCCCTGTCACAGGTGGGACAGTTAGTCATTGAGGGAAAGGGTGGGTGGGACAGGTTTGCCGCACGCTCTTTCCGCAGCCTGCGCTTAATTTCTGCATGCTCTCGGCGATGAAACTTGAGGTGCTCAGCGCCCTCCCGGATGCACTTCCTCAACTGAGGGCGGTCTTTGGCCAGGGACTGCCAGGCCTTACATAAATAACCTTCCATAAATAAACAACCTTATATAAATAACCAGGACTCTGAAACATCAATGCAAGATGGTCAAATTTACCAATGATACCAAACTGCAAACAGCAATGGAATTGGAGGAAGCTGCTCAGAAATTAGAGCAAGTTAGGCAGAGTATTTATGTGGGCAGATCAATGGCAGACAAAAATCAATGAAGACGGGCGCATAAGATAGAAAAATAAGCAGCATCATCCCATGAATGATGTTGAAGTAGCTAAGAATTAAGTCGAAAGAGACCGAGGAATCATGGACTCAGTGCTAAACATATTGAATCAACCAATGATGAGCAGCAATCAAAGCTGAACAATATAGCCAAAATAGTTGAATACAAGTCAGAAAAAGTTATGATCATACTGTACAGTGCTCTGATTGGGCCACACCTTCAGTACTGCAGCCCGTCCTGATTGTCAAGACATAAAGGGCCGAAATTGCCCCTTTCCTTAAGGCCTCTTACCACCGGAAATTGGCAGTCACGCTGCGGAGTGAAATGGCCGCCGACTTTTTGTGGAATGGCTGCTGATCGCCCAATTGCCCTACCGCAGTTTCCCGGCGCTGAGCCTAACCGCACCGCTTCCCCCTTACTTCCGTCGCGCTGCTAGCCAACACTCGTAAGTGCTTCGTCAGAGTGCGCACCGCTGAGGTCCCGGGCCGGAAGCCACATTCCGCTCGAAAAATCTTCCAGCCACTCGGCGGTGCCAAGAGTAGGTTTTTTTGGTCGGTGCCTAGTTCCTGATGTACAACCCCAATGTTCCTTAAAGGTGTGCTGGTTTTTGGTGCATTTGTGTTGCCGACTTTTTCACCGTCTTTGTGAATCGGTGCGAAGTAGTGCGCAGTTATTTGAGAGTGCAGGAGGCGCCTCCACCTGCAGAACAGGGAGCCGACATCGAGGAGGCAGGGGTTGGAAATGGGAGCAGTGCTGGCAGGCCCACGCCTCCTGCACATTGTGCGTGCCGCCGAGGCACATAGGAGAAGGCAACACTGGGTCCAATGGCTGCAGAGGCAGCAGGCAAGAGCCGTAGCAATCATGGTGGCCCAGCATGGTGAGGGCCAGGGAGATGGCGACAGAGGTGAGGCCAGAGACTTGCCACAGGAAGGCCCTCAGCAAGTGCGTCCCCTAAGGAGGAGAGTGAGGTACGCGCCCAACCTCCCCCCCCCCCCCCCCCCCCAGCACCAGATACTGGGCCAGGAGACAGCCTGCAGCGGAGGCAGATGCTGGGCAGCAGCAGTCTGCAGAGGCGGAGGACCAACCAGACCAGCAGGGAGAAGCTAATGAGGCAGAAGAGAGAGCAAGACGCCTGCACAGATGTGGGGGCAGAAAGCCATATCGACAAAGGGTCTTCCATCATCAATTCTCATACAGGATCTGAATTATGATCCGTATCTGCACAGACTACGATTCCAGGAAGGACGTAGTCATGGAGCTCTGCAATATCCTGCAGGTAGACTTGGAGCCGCAAACACAGGTGAGGGCAGCCCTGAGTGTGGCATCCAAGGTTACAATCGCCCTGAACTTTTATGCCACTGAGTCCTTCCAAGCTGTCACTGCAGACATCTCCAACATCTCGCAGTTTGCAGCCCATACAGCCATACGGGAGGTCACAAATGCTATCTTATAGGAGGAGGGCTGATTACATGTCCTTGCCTATGAGCAGAGACAAGCTTTTGGAGCGACAGACTGGATTCCTGCGCATTGCGCGCTTCCCCAGTGGGTCATTGTCGGTCTGAGAGCGCCCCAACACACTCCCAAACAAATCCAAAACCGCAAGGGAAACCACTCCCTCAATGTTCAACTGGATTGCGACCACAACCGCAAAATTTTGCAAGTGGATGCCAGGTTTCCTGGCAGCAGCCACGATTTATTCATACTGTGCCAGAGCGGTGTGGCAGGCCTCTTCACTGGGCCGAATCAAGATTGCGTCTGGCTCCTGGATGACGAGGGCTGCATACTGAGCACTTGGCTCATGACTCCTCTGCGCACCCTTAGAACTGCTGTGCAGCATGCGTACAATGACAGTCTGTCAGCCACCAGGATCATCATCGAACACACAATTGGGATTCTGAAGCAGAGGCTCCGTTGCCTGGACCGCTCGGGTACTCGCCTGAGCATGTCTCCAAAGTTGTGGTTGTGTTCTGCATGCTCCACACCCTGGCCATCATGAGGGCAAAACCATTGGAGGACAAGGCAGAATTGGCACAGGAGGAGGTGGAGCAGGATGCGGGTGGCCAGCCACACAGGAGGCGGTGTTGCCATTATGACCCCGCAAGGGAAGCACAAAGCTGTCTCATAGCTGCGCGTTTCACATAACTGCCCAGTTGAGCTTGCATCTGGCCATGTTCATGGGCCAACCCATGAGCCCTCTCGCACATCATTCCCGTACAGTTAAATGAGACCTATTCAGAAATTTCCAAAACAAAATAAAGACTTATTACACCCCAAACAATGGGTGGCCAAAACATCAACATAATCCATTATCACCCTTGTGCAACTCCTTATTACCCTTCTTATGCAGACCTATCCTTACACTATGCCGCAGTGTTTCCCCTGTGGCTAACTCCTGGCTTTGGGAAGGCTGCTGTGTGTCTGTAGAGGAAGCTACAGATGTCTTTCTCAGACTCCCTCGACCAGTTCTGACCCTGGAAGGGCCGACTGCAGACTGGGCCGCATCCTGCTCTGCGCCTTCAGTCAGAAGTGGCTGGGGCGATGCCATGGTTGGCAGCAATTGCGGAGTGACAGGTATCGGCTCAGGGCTGCTGTGAACCAGAGAGCCCACATCAATATCCTGGTCTGAGGAGCCAGCGCCACTCCCCCGGGGCAGCACCCCACCTCTCCCACCAAGCTGCTGGAGCACAGGTTGGCCGGGTGGGGTGGCACCATTAGGCCCCCGGTGGACCGTGGTGGACCCAGCTGCAATGGCAGCAGTTAGATCTCGAGTAGCCTCCAGCTGAGACTGTATAAGAGTAGCCACACTCTGGAAGCCATCAGAGACGACAGCAGTAAGACGCTCCGTGGCCTGTTGCCCAGAGTGCATGAGAGCATTCTAAGCTCCCAGGGCAGCGGCCACCCTGTCCAAAGAAGCACAGCGGCGCTCGTTCCCTTGCGCCTGTGCTGCAATGGCAGCTGTCACCTCGGCCAAGAGGCGGGTTATCGCAGCTGGATCCACATGGTCATTCTGGGAGTTCACCATCGTCTGCACACTGGCAATGATGGGCTCCATGGTGTGCGCAGAGCTGTCCAAAATGCGGGAGGCGGATTCCTCCACTCTCCTGACACTTGCGACAGGCTCTCGGGCACCCCTTGCATTGCTCCAAGTACTCTGAATGTGTGGCCTCCACCCTTTGTTCATAAGCCCCAACATCGATGGGCTCATCTGAGTCCTCAGCAGGACTTGGCTGCGCACTCGCCTCCCGAAGAGATGGCACCCCAGGTTCCCTTTGCCCTTCACCATGCTGCAGCCCGCTAGGCCCCGGTGCTTCACGCAGTGCAGATCCCTCTCCTAAATCTAAGATACGCGACCGCATACTCCCAGTATCTGAGCTGGCGCGTGTGATTGTAGAAAGCATTGATGTGCTGGTGCTGTCAAAGCTCTCTCCCTCTCCCTCATCGGACATGCCGACAAGATTATTCAGGACGTCAAGTGTGTTCTCCTGACTCCAGCTGCCAGTCGCGTCGAGAGTGTCCGTTTTGATCATGCTGACACTTGGGGTCTCATCTGCAATCATAACTGGGACAAAGGGTACCGTGAGGGTGAGGTGCTGCATTGCACCATGCAGCAAGCAGCTTGCACACAAGCATAAGCAATAGCCAGGAAGCCAGTTGCACTGTCAGGGAGAGATAGCATTGCACAAAGGCCTACACTTAACCATCGGAACAACCAGCAGCCATATGGCTCACACTCTGGGTCCCATCTGCAATTGTAAAAGGGACAATGGGTGCCGTGACAGTGAGGTGCTGCATTACACCATGCAGCAAGCAGCTGACACAGAAGCATAAGCAATAAGCAGGTAGGCCATTAGAGTGTGAGGGAGAGATAGCATTGCACAATGGCCTTCAGTTACCCATGTTTTCCCCCACCCCCAGCACCGTCGGCAGCGACCAGCAGCCACAGGGATTCCAACATGCGCACCCACTAGCCGCTGCACCCTCTCCTTAAGATCTGTCAGCTGCACATTTTCTGACTTGCCCCCACCAGTGGCTTGTTGCTGGGCATGGTTGCACTCCACCTTGGCAAAGGTTGGTAAGTCGCAGTTTCCTGAGGCCTCGGCAATTAGTGCAAGTGTGGGTCCATTACCTGCAGCTGTGAATCTCACATGCAAGGGAGCCTCCATTGTGAGTGTGCACACATACATGCCGTAACAATCAAATGCTACTTCAGCTACTATGTAGTGTTGGTGAGAAAGAAGTTAAGGTGAAGGAGAGACTTGCAGATGTACGGTGAGGAATTGGGGGGACATGTACTCACTTTCATCAGTCGCCGCTCCTAATTGGTTGCCCACCAGTATCAGGGAACAGTAGCCTCCTCCTTCCCTCCACAGCTTGCATCAGGCCTTCCAGCTCAGCATCGCTGAAGCGGCTCGCCCTCCTCAAAGGTCGCCCTGCAGCCATCTCCTCTGAAGCCCTCAGACCGAAGTCGAGGCACAGCTGCAAAACCTGCCCTTTAAGAAGGCCAGGTAGCAGCTGCATCATTAGAATCAATTGGTTAGGGGTGGAATTTCACGTCCAAACACCACTCTGCTCCCACACCGCTGAAACCAGCTTATTACCCCAGTCATTACCATTCCGCTCCGCTTAGCCACCGAAAAAGCGGAATTTCGCTCTTAACACCACCGCATCCATATCGGCTGTTAGGATGCTAAAATGCAGTTGGTGCGCCCCGTTTCCGGGGGAGGGCAATTTCGGCCCCAAACATTCAGATACTGGACAACAACAACAAATTGTATTGAAATAGCACCTTTAACTTAGTAAAACATCCCAAGGCACTTCACAGGAGTGTTATAAAACAAAATTTGATACCGAGTCTCACAAGGAGAAATTAGGGCAGTTGCCCAAAAGCTTGGTCAAAGAGGTAGGTTTTACGGAGCATCTTGAAGGAGGAAAGAGAGGTAGAGAAGCGAAGATGTTTAGGGAGGGAATTCCAGAGCTTGGGGCCGAGGCGGCTGAAGGCACAGCCACCAGTGGTTGAGTGATTAAAATCAGGGATGCTCAAGAGGCCAGAATTAGAGGCGCGCAGATATCTTGGGAGGTAGGAGGGTGCAGGGTGGGTTGTTGGGCTGGAAGAGATTACAGAGAGATAGGGAGGGACAAGGCAAGGCCATGGAGGGATTTGAAAACAAGGATGAGAATTTTAAAGTCGAGGCGCTGCTTAACCGGGAGCTAATGTAAGTCAGCGAGAACAGAGGTGATGGGTGAACGGGTGCTAGGTGATTGGTGCGAGTTGGGACACAGACAGCTGGGTTTTGGATGACCAAAAGTTTTTGTAGGGTAGAACATAGGAGGCCAACCAGGAGTGCATTGGAATAGTTAATCTAAAAGTAACAAAGTAATTAAAGGTTTCAGCAGCAGATGAGTTGAGACAGTGGCGGAGACAGGTGATGATATGGAGGTGGAAATAGGCGTTTTTTGTTATGGCGCGGATATGTGGTCGGAAGCTCTTTTCCGGGTCAAATATGGTACCAAGTTTGCGAACAGTCTGGATCAGCCTCAGATAGAAGTTTGGGAGAGGAATGAAATCGGTGGCTAGGGAACGGAGTTCGTGGTAGGGACCGAAGACAATGACAAAAAACAAAAAGGGCCACGTTACAGCAAAATTCTGAAGGGACAAGGTGTTTTAAAAAGACAAGCCTGAAGGCTCTGTGTCTTAATGCAAGGAGTATCCGTAATAAGGTGGATGAATCAACTGTGCAAATAGATGTTAACAGATATGATGTGATTGGGATTACAGAGACGTGGCTCCTGGATGATCAGAGCTGGGATCTCAACATCCAAGGGTATTCAACATTTAGGAAGGATAGAATAAAAGAAAAAGGAGGTGGAGTAGCATTGCTGGTTAAAGAGGAGATTAATGCAATAGTTAGGAAGGACATTAGCTTGGATGATGTTGAATCTATATGGGTAGAGCTGCAGAACACTAAAGGGCAAAAAACTTTAGTGGCAGTTGTGTACAGACCTCCAAACAGTAGTAGTGATGTTGGGGAGGGCATCAAACATGAAATTAGGGGTGCATGCAATAAAGGTGCAGCAGTTATCATGGGTGACTTTAATATACACATAAATTGGGCTAACCAAACTGGAAGCAATACGGTGGAGGAGGATTTCCTGGAGTGCATAAGGGATGGTTTTCTAGACCAATATGTCAAGGAACCAACTAGGGGGGAGGCCATCTTAGATTGGGTGTTGTGTAATGCCAGAGGATTAATTAGCAATCTTGTTGTGCGAGGCCCCTTGGGGAAGAGTGACCATAATATGGTGGAATTCTACATTAGGATGAAGAATGAAACAGTTAATTCAGAGACCATGGTCCTGAAGTTAAAGAAGGGTATCTTTGAAGGTATGAGGCGTGAATTGGCTAGGATAGATTGGCGAATGATACTTAAGGAGTTGACAGTGGATGGGCAATGGCAGACATTTAGAGACCACATGGATGAACTACAACAATTGTACATCTCTGTCTGGCGTAAAAATAAAAAAGGGAAGGTGGCTCAACCGTGGCTATCAAGGGAAATCGGGGATAGTATTAAAGCCAAGGAAGTGGCATACAAATTGGCCAGAAATTGCAGCGAACCTGGGGACTGGGAGAAATTTAGAACTCAGCAGAGGAGGACAAAGGGTTTGATTAGGGCAGGGAAAATAGAGTACGAGAAGAAGCTTGCAGGGAACATTAAGATGGACTGCAAAAGCTTCTATAGATATGGAAAGAGAAAAAGGTTAGTAAAGACAAATGGAGGTCCCCTGCAGTCAGAATCAGGGGAAGTCATAACGGGGAACAAAGAAATGGCAGACCAATTGAACAAGGACTTTGGTTCGGTATTCACTAAGGAGGACACAAACAACCTTCTGGATATAAAAGGGGTCAGAGGGTCTAGTAAGGAGGAGGAACTGAGGGAAATCCTTATTAGTCAGGAAATTGTGTTGGGAAATTGATAGGATTGAAGGCCGATAAATTCCCAGAGCCTGATGGTCTGCATCCCAGAGTACTTAAGGAGGTGGCCTTGGAAATAGTGGATGCATTGACAGTCATTTTCCAACATTCCATAGACTCTGGATCAGTTGCTATGGAGTGGAGGGTAGCCAATGTAACCCCACTTTTTAAAAAAGGAGAGAGGGAGAAAACAGGGAATTATAGACCGGTCAGCCTGACATCGGTAGTGGGTAAAATGATGGAATCAATTATTAAGGATGTTATATCAGCGCATTTGGAAAGAGGTGACATGATAGGTCCAAGTCAGCATGGATTTGTGAAAGGGAAATCATCCTTGACAAATCTTCTGGAATTTTTTGAGGATGTTTCCAGTAGAGTGGACAAGGGAGAACCAGTTGATATGGTATATTTGGACTTTCAGAAGGCTTTCGACAAGGTCCCACACAAGAGATTAATGTGCAAAGTTAAAGCACATGGGATTGGGGGTAGTGTGCTGACGTGGATTGAGAACTGGTTGGCAGACAGAAAGCAAAGAGTAGGAGTAAATGGGTACTTTTCAGAATGGCAGGCAGTGACTAGTGGGGTACCGCAAGGTTCTGTGCTGGGGCCCCAGCTGTTTACATTGTAAATTAATGATTTAGACGAGGGGATTAAATGTAGTATCTCCAAATTTGCAGATGATACTAAGTTGGGTGGCAGTGTGAGCTGCGAGGAGGATGCTATGAGGCTGCAGAGTGACTTGGATAGGTTAGGTGAGTGGGCAAATGCATGGCAGAGGAAGTATAATGTGGATAAATGTGAGGTTATCCACTTTGGTGGTAAAAACAGAGAGACAGACTATTATCTGAATGGTGACAGATTAGGAAAAGGGGAGGTGCAACGAGACCTGGGTGTCATGGTACATCAGTCACTGAAGGTTGGCATGCAGGTGCAGCAGGCGGTTAAGAAAGCAAATGGCATGTTGGCCTTCATAGCGAGGGGATTTGAGTACAGGGGCAGGGAGGTGTTGCTACAGTTGTACAGGGCCCTTGGTGAGGCCACACCTGGAGTATTGTGTACAGTTTTGGTCTCCTAACTTGAGGAAGGACATTCTTGCTATTGAGGGAGTGCAGCGAAGGCTCACCAGACTGCTTCCCGGGATGGCGGGACTGACATATCAAGAAAGACTGGATCAACTGGGCTTGTATTCACTGGAGTTCAGAAGAATGAGAGGGGATCTCATAGAAACTTTGAAAATTCTCACGGGTTTAGATATGTTAGATGCAGGAAGAATGTTCCCAATGTTGGGGAAGTCCAGGGGTCACAATCTAAGGATAAGCGGTAAGCCATTTGGGACCGAGATGAGGAGAAACTTCTTCACCCAGAGAGTGGTGAACCTGTGGAATTCTCTACCACAGGAAGTTGTTGAGGCCAATTCACTAAATATATTCAAAAAGGAGTTAGATGTAGTCCTTACTACTAGAGGGACCAAGGGGTATGGTGAGAAAGCAGGAATGGGGTACTGAAGTTGCATGTTCAGCCATGAACTCATTGAATGGCGATGCAGGCTCGAAGGGCTGAATGACCTACCCCTGCACCTATTTTCTATGTTTCTATGTTTTCCAATATTTAATTGGAGGAAATTTCTGGCTATCCAGTACTGGATGGCGGACAAACAGTCTGACAATTTAGAGACAGTGGAGAGGTCGAGAGAAGTGCTGGTGAGGAAGAGTTGGATGTCGTCAGTGTACATGTGGAAACTGATGCTGTGTTTTCGGATGATGCCACCAACACCATCCTCTGGTGTTTGCTGAGTTATGGGGAAGGACTAGAGAAACTTGAATCCTGATTTTTAACCCTGTTTGCATGGCGGAAACACTGAGTGCGGAGGAGTGGGTTGTTAAAATGGCAGTCAGACGCTACCCGCTGTTCCAGTCCTCCTGCCTTTTTAACTCTTGGGTTTTCGGGAGTGAGAGGCCACCAGAGAAAGAAAAAATTGTCAGTCTCTCTCTCTCAAATCATTTTTTTTTTGTTACTTATTTTGCTTCTTACATTTCTGTTGTCTGTTTCACATCTGCTTTGCTATTTGACTTATTTATTTGTGCTTTGCTCCTAATCTTCATGAGTGCTATTTTCACATGTCTGCATTTGAAGAGTCACAATAGCCGCATCACATTGTTACAATTTTGAAGGCTGGCTGTGGGAATGTGGACCCATGGCTCCACCTACTCTGAGGCCATTTGGGTCAATATAGCAATATTCGAAAGGTTCTGCAAACAGAGAGGCACACAGCTATTATGTTCTTGACCTTATCACAGTTCCTGTTTATTATTAAACACACTTCTATATATAATCATGTCTGAAGTGTCTTGGACTGTACATGGGTCTTCACAGCATGAACAAGTTAATTTGTATTACCAACATAACAAATGTGAATCTGAATGACTATAATACAACTTGGTGTGTCTGTTCAGTGGCCAGATGAATTGGCTTAATTTCTGTATTGTAGCAAAATGAATGTAGCATTTTCTATTTCCACACTTTTTTTTCCCAGATTGGTAAACAATTCATTCTTGGGATGTGGGTGTTGCTAGCAAGGCTTGCATTTATTTCCCATCCTGAGTTGCCTTTGAAAAGGTGATGATGGTGGACCTTTTTCTTGATTTTATGCTGATTTTATATAATTTAACTTCTAGACTTGCCAAGTGTCTCTTACTTAAATGGAAAAATAACGTGTCAGAGATGGAACAATGGAATTAATTAGCGTACCTCAATGTGTTACTTCAACTATGTTTGAAGAGCATAATGTCCATTTGATTTCATAAGCAACAATTTAAAAGTAGAGTTAATGGACATTAATGTATATTGCAATTTTTTATATTTGTTCCAAAAATAGTTTCAGAAACATAATGTTGAATGCTGTGTAAGATTGTTAAATATAATTGTCAATTTTGGTTGCATTGGCTTAATTAGAATTTTATAGAAAGAAATGTTCTGTTGTCTTCTCATAGATACCAAAATCACACAATGGGAGGATCCAAGACTACAGAATCCAGCCATTACTGGTCCTGTAAGTAAGCACTTTCTCCCTATATTTTCAACCCATCACTCCCCATTCTCATGTCCTGCCGGCTCTTTCCTTCCCACCTCACTACATTTTTCGGTAGAAAATTTATTCTATCTGCAATCAAAACGTGAACAAATCTTTCCAGGATGCCATGACTGGTGCTACTCATTCAATCACAGTTGATGCACACTTGAATGGTAGAGGAATTGCATTTGTTTCCTCCTTCTAACCTCCCTCACCCCAACAGATGCCTGAGAATTAAATGCCAGTTCAGATCTCTGTTAGATGTCGAGCTTTAGCTTTGAAGTCCATTCGCAGTTTATTTTGTGAGTCTTTTGTACCATTAGATAGAACTGCTTACACCAAACTGTGTGGAGTTTATTTTGCAGTGGAGCCCAGTGGAATTATTACAGTGCAATAACAACTCACAGGAATATCCAAAAAATGCACATGAAATATTTGAACAGCCCTTTGTGCTGTTCAAAACCATTTTCCAATACATGTCTCTTTCTCCAAAAACACTTGCATAAGATAGCACCTTTAAAGTAGTTAGTATCTCAAGGTAAAAAACAGAAAATGCTGGAAGTACTCAACAGGCAGCATCTGTGGAGAGAGAAACAAAAGTCAGCATTTCAGGTCAATGACCTTTACATCGAAGTAAAAAAAGTTAGAGATATATGTGTTTTCAGCAAGTACAGAGGTAGGAAAGTGGGGAGGGGAGGAAAGAACAAAAGAGACGATCTGTGGAGGCCAGAGAGGTTAAGTGACAAAAGTGTTGATGGTGCAAGGCAAAAGGGGATAGTAATGGGACAAGTAAAGAAACAGAAGATGGGTCTGGAGGAGATGTAAATGGCAATAGGAGAATCATTGCTGTTTTAAAAAAAAAATGGAAGCAGTTGACAGTGGTTATGATCTGAAATTGTTGAACTCCATGTTGAGGCTGTAAAGTGCCTAATCGAAAGATGGGGTGCTGTTCATCGAGCTTCCATTGAGCTTCATTGGAATAGTGCAGGAGACCAAGACAGAGCAGTCAGGGTGGGATTCCAAGGTGTTTAACAAGAGACAGAATTGAATACCAAGCAGTAGTAGAAAAATAATTAGGGAAGGTGACTCGAGCCATGTTTGGCGTTGATAGAAATGGTAAGCCAATGAAAGATTGGCAATGACTAGCAGGGCCGGCGCAACCATTAGGCGAACTCAGCGCTCGCCTAGGCTACCAAAATTTGGGGGGCGCCAAAAAATGGAGTGGATCAGATATTGCGCAACAGTTTACTTTGTAGCTTCATGGGTTGTTGCACCGAACAAACTCGGGAACAATCCATCTGAAATTAAACGTTTGCTTCCAACATAAGCTACACTTTAAAAATAACAATACAGAGCGTTGAACTTTGAATGGTTGGCCGTATTAATGAGAGAGTTTATTTTAATTGAATGTCTTGGTCGGTGGAGACGCCACCATTTTAATCTACAGCGAGCGTCCTAAATGGTTCTAGCCCCGGAGAAGCTGTTTAAGCCTGGCTGAAGTTTCACGGGCTAACGGGATTGTGCAGCTGCTGACTCAGCAGAGAGAAGGCTGACTCGGGCAGACTATCTCACGTTCCTCCTCCTTCATCCATGTAACTCACCCACGCTGTCAGTTTCTTCCCCTGCGGGATGACACACAGAAGGAAAACCCCACCCCAGAGTTGGTGCCTACTGCTGCCTTTCAGGACCACCGACAGTTCAGAAACAACAAAAAAACAATGTGGCTTCTTCTCATATATTGTTATTGCTTTTTATTATTAGACCAATTACCTTTTCACAACGGTGGTCCCACATAACCAATGCCATTTTGGCATTATGCTTTCATTGTGCATGAATCATTACTCCTTTAATGTACAATCACATGCAAAAACAGATCCCTATTTACACCAGATGCATTTCTCCAAATTCTCAAGCTACACCGCTATTTAATCCTGATAAGGGCATCATTAAATTTCCCAAGAATGTTACGTTTGAACCAAGATTACACTTGAATCCGGACTTCTATGCATGGCAGATAACATGGATAACTTCCAAATCTTGACTGAATTATCCATTATGTAACGGGATCTTAAGGAGATTTTTTTTCTCTCAAAATCTGTCACACTTTTCAAATACTTGTTGTTTCAGGTTAAGTTGACTACAATCCCTTCCCTGTGCATTTAAATGGAGGAAGCAACTTGGGACAAGGAACTTATTGAAACAGCGGCAATGGGTTGACAGTATTCTGAAGTCAGATTATGAGTAATTATGTTCAATATCTTGGGGACCATTCCCGAATGTCTCCAGCCACCCCAAAGTGTTTTACTTTCTGGGTTCTTCTATAGCACTAACTTTATTAGGTTATTCGGGCAGGTGTTTACCTGCGATCCAAAGCTGGGTTGTTTCCATTCCCTGCAGTTAATCTAGTTTAAGGGTAATCGTTGATATTGCGTCGCTTCTGGGGCTCTGTTTCACTTCTGGACCATTTCTTAGTAGCCTTTCTTTCAGTTGGAATGACATGACAGGGAATAAAAAATCACATGTTTGGAGGAATCATGTGATAGATTGGTGAAGCTGCGGTGCATCACATCGGTACTCATGTACTTCAATTCCAAACAGTCTAATCGCGTCGGTCTTGTGAGGAAAGACACACCTTGTGCCGAGTAATCAGGGTGCTCAGTGTAGCGAGCTGCTTATACTAGTTGTCTATGCTTTAAAAGAGGAACTTTTGAGGAAAACACGTAAAGCCCAAAACTCAAAAGCAAACCATTAAAAGAGATACAACAGTGAGCGCACATTAAAACACATACATAAAAATAAAATGGAAAGAAAACATATTTATTGCGATCCATTATTAAAATGTTAAATGTCAAACTACCCTGACTAATTTTGCCGAAAAGGTACCTAACCCACGCACACTTGAGAGATTGGGAATGGGAGTTTATGTTGAGTGGGGGGAAGGGGTGGATGTCAAAATTTGTTCACAACACGATTTGACATTTCTGTAAGAAAGTTCCCGTTGATGGTCTTTCACTCGGCTTGTCCCCACCCCTCCTTCGGATTCACCCGATTTAATCTCTCTTTAGCAGGTTATTTAATTCCCGCCTTTCGCGCATTATAGTACAAATATGGAGATGAGCTCAGCCAGTCATCGAGCAGAGGCTCTACCTTATAAAAAGCCATTGGAAAATACCTGCCCTTTAAAATAAATAAATAAATAGGCACCCTGATGTGGCGGTGGCTAGGATCCCACTGGGTGTGGTTAGAGAGGAAAGGGGGTCCAGGGGAAGGCAACACTCTCACATCCAGCACAACTAGGTGGGCATCCCACCCAGATCCATCAGGGATCTGCCAAGCCCACTCGGTCCATCCCCCGACAGCGTGTCTCCACTGTTACTAGCGGGCTTTGATGCAGACTGCACTGCTTTTGGGCACCCGATCGCATCCTTTGTGAACAGATCACTCAGTGAAAATCATTTCCTCCCACCTAGAATGTGCTGTTTTGATGGCCCTGCGCACTGGGACCACTTGGTTTGGTCAGGTCTTGCGCAGCGTTAGGTTGCAGGGATCCTAGTCCCAACGATCGAGCAGCTTGCTTTGCCTGTTCACCTCCGAGAAAGCCATCGACGAGGACCAGTACATCTCGGATAACGAGTTGAGGTGGAAGAGATTGGCGGGTCGCCAGGTGAACTGTTTGCCTGGGTCGCCAATTACCCTTGCGTCAGCCCTGAGGGCAAGAGTGGGATGGGAAGCAGGTGGAGGAGTTTAGATCATTTGGAGTTTATGCAAAGTGGAGCAGAAGAGGCTGGTAATTGAAGCTGGAAATGTAGCTGGTTGTCTCCAGCTCAATTATATGAATTGTTTTATTGACTTTCACTAGAAACTTGTATGTTTCTATCATTCTTTTTTTCCTGCGTTAACATTTGAAACATATTCAGTTTTTTTTTTAATTTATTGTAAGACCATAGAAACTTTGGGCCCAAATTTCCCCCTCCGGTTTTTTCGGCGCACTCCCCTGCCATAACGGCGCCGAAAATTTAGCTCCGTATTCTCCCCGCTCCTTGGATGTCCTAGGCCTTGGATTGGCGTGGCAAAAGCAGTGGGGGGCAGAGCTAGGGCTGTGCTGCTGAAACAGAGCAGGCAGCTGCGCGCATGCGCAGTAGCTTCTCGCCCTCCCAGCGTGTCCTGGCTCCGGACCCGATGCTCGCCGCCCCTATCCCTTTTGATGGGGGAGGAGGAGGAGAATGGAAACATTGCTCGGCTTAATTTGTTTCAGGGAGATCCCCATACAGGTTTAAAAAAAAATGTGAAGGAGACCTGTAAAAATGTGCAAAATAATGAGTGATGTGAAAAAAGCCCTGTACCTGTAAGTTGCTGCTTGTGTTGTTTAAACTACTGTGATTGTGTGTGCAAGGGAGAGATGGGAAGGCTTCCTCTCCCACGAGCGGGCCCACTGATATAGAGGGTCGACGCTCGCCCCAGCCCACGTAGCAATTCTCGAAGTTCGCAGACAGAGACGGATGGCAAAGTATAACGATCTTTATTACGAACGTCCGGGAACACCTCTTATCACAGTCGCCTGCGAGTGGAGATGCTCCCCGAACAGCACAATCATACAACTTTTATACATTTCAAAACCCCTCTGTTCCCGAACAAGACCTCCCTAGGTTTCTAATTGAACTACCTTATCAGTGCTACTTCTCTAATTGGACTACCTTATTAGTGCTGCTTTGGATTGACAGGCCAAGACCCTCGTGACCGCTTTAGGCTGTGACTAGAATGACTCCATTCGGTCGGAATTTGTTATACATTTCCTTGATGCCTGTGAGTCGCCTCGAGCCTCTTCGCAAGGTCTTATCAATGTCTGTTTAGGTTCTCACATCGTATCCTGTCGGAATATTATTGAATTGATAACTTCTGGAGCCTTGGTACAAGGCCGAAGAGAGGCCTTTTACCTCCTTATGGGCCATTGCAGGAACCAGCACTTTAACCCTTGTCCCGCTGGTACGCCTAATGCCAAATTTCTCTTACAATGTGTTTGCAGAGCTCCTTTATTTTCTTTTAATCTTTCCTTAAAACTTTGTAAGTCTTGGTGCTTTAGGTGCAGGTCTTCTCCGCTTCCTTCTATTTTTTATTTGTTATTGAATGCTTTTTGTGCTTTGTTTAGTGCTTTGTAAATCTTGGTGCTTTAGAATGTACCTACCTGCGCTGATTTCTTAACTTTCCGCAAGGGTTTTCTGTGCGGCCACAAGTGGCCACATACGCTGGCCTAAGTTAGTTTGGAGCAACTATTAGCTGTCCAAACTGGCTTAAATGGCCACAACAGGCGTAGGTGGCTGGTACCGCCCCCTTTTGGGAAAAAAACAAAACTGAAAAAAATCCTAACTAACTCACTTACACTGGCGCAAATTAAATGTGCAGAATGAGGATTTTTAAGATACTCCAGAAAAATCAAGTTGCTCCAGAAAAAATGGAGCAACTCCTGGGGAAATTTGGGCCCATAGAAACCTAGAAATTTACAGCACAGAAGGAGGCCATTTCGGCCCATCGTGTCCGCACCAGCCAACAAAGAGCCGCACAGCCCTTGGTCAGCAGCCCTAAAGGTTACATATAAACCTATGAACAATGACGGAAAAGCAAAGAGCAACCAGTCCGCCTCACACAACTGCGACACCGCTTATACTGAAACATTCTATACTCCACCCCAACCGGAGTCATGAGATTCCTAGGAGAGGCAAAAACCAGATTTAAAAACCCAGATCAATTTAGGGAGAAAAAATCTGGAAAAATTCCTCTTCGACCCATCCACGCGATCGAAACTAGTCCAGATCACCCTGGCCATATTCGATTCCCTGCAGTACTTATCATTTTCTCTGCGCTGTCCAACAAAAGGTCATCCAGTCTAATCCCAATTACCAGCTCTAGATCCGTAACCCTGCAGGTTACTGCACTTTAAGTGCCCATCCAACCATCTCTTAAAAGTAGTGAGGGTTTCTGCATCCGCTACTCTTCCAGGCAGCGAGTTCCAGATCCCCACAACCCTCTGCGTAAAGAAGCCCCCCCCGCCCCTGCCTCAAATCCCCTCTCAACCTTCCACCAACCACCTTAAAACTATGCGCCCTTGTAATAGATCCCTCCAGCAATGGAAATAGACCCTTACTATCCACTATGTCCAGGCTCCTCAATATTTTGTACACCTCAATGAGGTCTCCTCTCAACCTCCTCTGTTACAATGAGCACAAACCCAGCCTCTCCAATCTGTCCTCATAACTAAGATTCTCCATTCCAGGCAGCATCCTGGGGGAGGTTAAGTCTCATGGAATAAGGGGTTGACTGTGGATGGGCAATGGCAGACATTTAGAGACCGCATGGATGAACTACAACAATTGTACATTCCTGTCTGGCGTAAAAATAAAAAAGGGAAGGTGGCTCAACCGTGGCTATGAAGGGAAATCAGGGATAGTATTAAAGCCAAGGAAGTGCCATACAAATTGGCCAGAAATAGCAGCGAACCCGGGGACTGGGAGAAATTTAGAACTCAGCAGAGGAGGACAAAGGGTTTGATTAGGGCAGGGAAAATGGAGTACGAGAAGAAGTTTGCAGGGAACATTAAGGCGGATTGCAAAAGTTTCTTTCGGTACGTAAAGAGAAAAAGGTTAGTAAAGACAAACGTAGGTCCCCTGCAGTCAGAATCAGTGGAAGTCAGAACGGGGAACAAAGAAATGGCAGACCAATTGAACAAGTACTTTGGTTCGGTATTCACTAAGGAGGACACCAACAACCTTCCGGATATAAAAGGGGTCAGAGGGTCTAGTAAGGAGGAGGAACTGAGGGAAATCTTTATTAGTCGGGAAATTGTGTTGGGAAATTGATGGGATTGAAGGCCGATAAATCCCCAGGGCCTGATGGACTGCATCCCAGAGTACTTAAGGAAGTGGCCTTGGAAACAGCGGATGCATTGACAGTCATTTTCCAACATTCCATTGACTCTGGATCAGTTCCTATCGAGTGGAGGGTAGCCAATGTAACCCCACTTTTTAAAAAAGGAGGGAGAGAGAAAACAGGGAATTATAGACCGGTCAGCCTGACCTCAGTAGTGGGTAAAATGATGGAATCAATTATTAAGGATGACACAGCAGTGCATTTGGAAAATGGTGACATGATAGGTCCAAGTCAGCATGGGAAATCATGCTTGACAAGCCTTCTGGAATTTTTTGAGGATGTTTCCAGTAAAGTGGACAAGGGAGAACCAGTTGATGTGGTATATTTGGACTTTCAGAAGGCTTTCGACAAGGTCCCACACAAGAGATTAATGTGCAAAGTTAAAGCACATGGGATTGGGGGTAGTGTGCTGACATGGATTGAGAACTGGTTGTCAGACAGGAAGCAAAGAGTAGGAGTAAATGGGTACTTTTCAGAATGGCAGGCAGTGACAAGTGGGGTACTGCAAGGTTCTGTGCTGGGGCCCCAGCTGTTTACATTGTACATTAATGATTTAGACGAGGGGATTAAATGTAGTATCTCCAAATTTGCGGATGACACTAAGTTGGGTGGCAGTGTGAGCGGCGAGGAGGATTCTATGAGGCTGCAGAGTGACTTGGATAGGTTAGGTGAGTGGGCAAATCCATGGCAGATGAAGTATAATGTGGATAAATGTGAGGTTATCCACTTTGGTGGTAAAAACAGAGAGACAGACTATTATCTGAATGGTGACAGATTAGGAAAAGGGGAGGTGCAACGAGACCTGGGTGTCATGGTACATCAGTCATTGAAGGTTGGCATGCAGGTACAGCAGGCGGTTAAGAAAGCAAATGGCATGTTGGCCTTCATAGCGAGGGGATTTGAGTACGGGGCAGGGAGGTGTTGCTCCAGTTGTACAGGGCCTTGGTGAGGCCACACCTGGAGTATTGTGTACAGTTTTGGTCTCCTAACTTGAGGAATGACATTTTTGCTATTGAGGGAGTGCAGCGAAGATTCACCAGACTGATTCCCGGGATGGTGAGACTGACCTATCAAGAAAGACTGGATCAACTGGGCTTGTATTCACTGGAGTTCAGAAGAATGAGAGGGGACCTCATAGAAACATTTAAAATTCTGACGGGTTTAGACAGGTTAGATGCAGGAAGAATGTTCCCAATGTTGGGGAAGTCCAGAACCAGGGGACACAGTCTGAGGATAAGGGGTAAGCCATTTAGGACCGAGATGAGGAGAAACTTCTTCACCCAGAGAGTGGTGAACCTGTGGAATTCTCTACCACAGAAAGTAGTTGAGGCCAATTCACTAAATATATTCAAAAGGGAGTTAGATGAAGTCCTTACTACTAGGGGGATCAAGGGGTATGGCGAGAAAGCAGGAAGGGGGTACTGAAGTTGCATGTTCAGCCATGAACTCATTGAATGGCGGTGCAGGCTAGAAGGGCTAAATGGCCTACTCCTGCACCTATTTTCTATGTTTCTATGGAATAGACAGCAAATTGTAAAAATTGATTGGGATTTGGCTTATCAACAGGGACGGAGGATGGTGTTAATGGAAAAATCACTGCCTGTGGAAAAAAGTAACCAAAAATTTTTCCACAGGAATCCTAGTGTTCAGAGTGCCTGTCATACAGTAGTATATTTGTTGATGACATAAAACCATGTGGACAGCTAACGAATAGAAAGAAGTTTGATTATTTTTCGACAGGACAAACAAATTCTTACCAGAAACAGCATTTATAATTTCTATTTAAAAACAATATTAATGCCTTGATTATCTCCACCCCCACCCCCCACAATTTCACATGAAAAGTAAAAAAAAATGTTTTCACAACTTTTTCTTGTTTGATACAATTATAAATATCAGAATTTGAAATGGAATAAACTCCAAATTCCAGCACAGTGGCTCACAAGTCTGTTTCTGGATGACCTTGCATTACAAGTCAGAACAAGTTATGTTACATTGTACAAATCAGTGATGAGGCCAATTCTGGCATGGAGGTTTAATCGCCTGCCTCAAAGGATGTATTAGAAGGTTGAAGGTTAGTTTTGGGATACAAAATTATGAAAAAAGCTCAAGCAACTAAGCAGTTTCCCTGAAGAAAATTTGATTGAGGTAAATTGTGATGCAAATATTAAAAATAGATAATCCGCTGTGAACCCTTCATCTTTTTGAAAGTTCCATCTAATTATAAATTATCCAATACATTTCCTTTATCCACTGCGACAATGATAGCTTTGTGTGTAAAAAACAGAGGTAAAAAAAGCTAATTTCTATTAGTTTTTTTTTAAATGCACAAAATAATCGTCAAAATCCTTCAAATTTAATTTGTGCCAATGATTTTGGAAATGGGAGCAGATTTTGATGCTAATGGGTATAGATGTAGGTGATGCAGCCCTTCAATTAGATCATGGCTGATCTGTACTTCAACTCTATGTACTTGCCATAGCTCCATATTCCTTGATGCACTTGCCTAACAAAACTCTATATCGATCTCAATCTTGATTGCTCCGATTGTCCCAGCAGCCATAGCCACTTGGGGATGGGATGGGGGGGCGTCGGAGGGATGGACGAGAATTCCAGATATTTACTACCCTTTGTGTTAAAAAAGTACTTGCTTGTTTCCTTCCAAAATGGCCCAGCTCTAATTTTAAGATTATATCCCTTCTTCCTGATTTAATGAGGGAGAAGCAGAGGGTTGTATAAGAAATCACTGCTTATTACATGATCTGTTTTTACATTCATTTTATTTTGAGAAAGTGTAACTCCGGTAACTGTCTAGTACACTGATAGTGCACTGCCCCCCAGTGGCAGTAGTGGTTGAAAAGGTATTGCAACATCCGGTGAGCATATATTTGGATGTGTAAATTTATTTTAGTCACAAATATGAGAGGAAAGTTTAAAAATAACAAGTCTACTATCACCATTGCAAGCAGTACAACTACCTGAAGCTTCCGGGCAATGGGGGAAGATCAGTATGACGTCAGCTGATGCATCTTTCCAGTATTTAACCTAAAACACGAGTGTTATTTTAGTTTTGTAAATAAATCTGTGTTCTCTTACAGGCTGTGCCATATTCCAGAGAATTCAAGCAGAAGTATGATTACTTCCGGAAGAAACTGAAGAAGCCGGTAAGTACGCCCATATGTTGTGTCATGAATAGTGTGAGGGACACTGTATTGCATGGGGCCGAAATTTCCCACCACCTGAAACGGGTCGCACCTGCTGCTCCGGGGACGGACAAACCGGAGAAATTCAGCACATCGTGCCTTTTTTTTTTAAGCGGGCTGGAAGTGGCCTCATCATCGGGACGGAAGTGGGGGTGGGGCGGAGTGGCCGTCACTAGCGGGACGGAAGTTGGGATGTGTCGTAGTGGCCGACGCTGCAAGTCATCAGCGCCACGCTGATTACATCATCGCGCTAGCATGTCGCAACGTCCCTCCCCGTCAGATAAAGGAAAGGGCCACTGCAAACTTTGTAGCCACTTTAGTGGCAAACACTGGACCACCAGGGGAGAGTTTCGGCCGGGCCAGCAGCCTGGCACCTAAGAGGGGGTGTCAGGCTTGCCTGTTGGTGGCCCAACCGAACCCGTGGGCATAATTGGCCACCCGACCTGGCAGGCGGCCGACAAAAAAAAATCATGGAGTCGCTGGCAGCACCATCTGCTCTTTAAGGACGGCCGTGCCGCCAAGCCACAGATAAGGGTATCAGCAGCAAAATCTGTCAGGGGCACCGACCAATGGCAGCGCTGCTCTCGTAGGGCAATTTTGGGAGGGGGCCGCTGCTGTTCGGTAAAAGGTCGGCATTTGCACGCCGTGGCAGGAAAACGGGCGGAGTGGTCCCCTACGCCACTCCAAAATGGAGGAAGGGCAATTTCTAAAATGGCAGCCCCTCTGTGGCGACTCGGCGGCCAGTCTGCACCGCACCCTGGCCGCTGCTTTCAGGCGGCCGTGGGGCTTATAGAAAGGGGTAATTTCGGCCACCAAAGCTCAAGACGTCCATTTTGTTTATCAGACCATCATGAAAATTCATCTTCAATGTGGACTAACTAGAAACATCTTATGGAAAAGCTAATTACTGAACTACCCCAGTGCTCCCATTTCTCCCCTTTGCATTGCTATTGAAGTTGTTGTGTGGCTATATAAGTTAACGAATGGACTGTCCAGTTTTTTTTCTTCAAACAAATCAGCAGCTCAATGTACAGCAGGTGTAATTAACATAAAAATTACCAGCTGACACCAATATTTTGAAGTTGTCCATCTTAAACGTTAAAGCTCCTGTATCCTAATTGGACTTTTCCAGGGCACCACTCCTGTTTACCTGTGCTTTTGCTCTATATTTTCTGGTATGCTCAGATACAAATATACCGAGAAAGTTGTGAAAAAATTGAACTTTTGGGTTTGTTCTCATTGGTAGCAACACAGGAAAATTTGAATCCTATATTGGAATGTATTACAGCTTCAATTTTCCTAGATTGTCGTAAGATTTCCTGTGTACAACAAACTTCCTGTCTTAATTTTTTTCTTTAGATGCTCTTTATTTCCTAATTTCCCTTCCTCTTAATGTCAAGGATGAGTTTACTGGAATGATTAGAATTTTGTGTGGTGAAAGAGCACTAATTTAGAATTGTCACACACTTACTCATAGGGAACTGCTATAGAAATGCATGTTGTAATAGCCTTCTGTATGAGAATACGGTAGAGTACTATAGGAT
This sequence comes from Pristiophorus japonicus, assembly GCF_044704955.1. Taxonomy (NCBI): domain Eukaryota; kingdom Metazoa; phylum Chordata; class Chondrichthyes; family Pristiophoridae; genus Pristiophorus; species Pristiophorus japonicus. The sequence continues at coordinate 68,136,892 of NC_091978.1, forward strand.
TAGTGACATATAAAATTCAGGATTAGAATTTAATTACCATACAGGTTAGTGTATACATACACAATTGGATTATTTGAATCTTTGGGCTCAATTTTCCCTAGTGATTTGCACCATTTTCTTTGGAGTAGGCTGCTTTTTTTGGCGTATTGAGTCAAATTTTTGGCGTATTTATTTTTTTCAAACTTTCCCCCTGCGATCTGTGCCAGCGCAACTGACTGAGTTACGATTTTTCTAGGCCAGATTTTTTTGTCGTTCCCTCCTGTCTGCGCCGGTTTTTTCAATTGTTCGCAGTTTGGTCAACATTTCTTTCTAATACGTTGGCGCATCTGGCCACTCCCGAAAAACCTTTTGGTGAGTTGAGAAAACCAGCACACATTCACAAATCTGCGCTGAAAGACGCCATTGTTTTTAAATCAAAGATTTTGGAGGGAGTCAAGAACACTGTCAAAATCAATAATAAAGTTCAACTTTTTTTTTAACCTGTCAACATAGAAGTGTAAATTTGTTGGATTTCACAAATTTTCCCTTTTTTACTCACACGCCACCAGCGAACATCTTGAAGAAAGCCTGGAGGGTTGTAGGTTTGGCTGGCAGAATCGGCCTCGCGTCCGGACACAGTGGCTCGGGGTTCGGCTACAAAACAAGCTGTGGGGGGCGGGCTTGGGTGGGGGGAAAGAGAGGAGAGGAGGGAGCGATAGCTAATCTTGTAGCTTGTAGGAGAGAGAGAGAGAGAGAGAGAGAGGGAACCTTACGGCTTGTAGCCCGGGGAGGGGGAGAGAGAGGTCATAAGACTCAAGTGGGTGGGGGGAGAGAGGAGACCCTGAGGGCTCACTGACAACTATTCCACATGGACATGTTTACTGTTTGGAGCTGTTCAGTTGTGTTAATGGAACATAGTTCAGTTTTAATGTAAAATATATTTTTTTCAAAAGTTTACAATAACTTAACTTAAATAAAATTATTCCTGTATCAAACTTCACTTTAAGCTCACTTTAAAAACTTGTAAATTTACATAACTTACAAAATACTTTTAATTTGAGAACAGTAACAATAATAATAACAACAACAATAACAACAGCAGCAAAGAAAGGCTGCACCCGTCTCTCATCCCCCTTATTCTCAGACCGCCCGCTGCGCTTGGTCTTTGATTCTCCACCACCTCTGCCCACAGGTGGTGGCACAGTGTTTCTGAGCTTGGTACCAAGCTTATTCCTTCTAACATCTCGGGTACTGCGCACCTCTTGAGGGTGGGGGGCATCAGCGTCAGGCGGTAAGTTGGAGGGCCTGGCTTTTAGGCTCTTCAGAGACTGGTGTGGGGATTGCAGTGGGAGTGGCAGTTGATTCTGTCAATGGGCGTGGGGTCTGGGCGTGTTCCATTATTGCAGCAGCTAACTCCAACATGCCGTCCCCCATGCACCCTGACAATGGCCTGCAACATCCCTCCCTAATGGCCAATTTCGTGGTTTGCACTACCTCTGACATTCCCTCCCTCATGGCCACTATTCCCTCACTGAAGGTCCCGGATATCGTTCCCATTTCGTGTGAGAGTGTTGTTACTTCTTCGGACAGTCCCGCTACCTCATCACTCACCCCACTGATGGTGTCCAAGAGTGATCGGGTAAGGTCAATGCTCTCCGCACTCAATGACATCATCTGAACCACACCTGTTGCATCCTGCACCTCAGGAGAATGTGCTCCTTCCCCTCCTCCCCATGGGTGTGGCTCGCACCCTAACACTGGGACCCGCAGCCTGGACAGTGGGGCCCTGGGTGTGCCTCGCTGCACCACACCACTGGGACCTGCAGCCTGGGATGGTGGGTCCCTGGGTGTGCCTCGCTGCACCCCACACCACTGGGACCCGCAACCTCGGGAGGTGGGAAACCATGGAATGTCCCACCAACACTCAGACCACTAGTCACGGAAGGAGCTGGCACCTCCATGAGCGGCACCTCCTCCATATTCAGTACAACAGTGAGAGCTTCATCCAGCTCCATCCCCTCCCCTCCCCCTCCCCCCATGTTCTTGGTCTGGAGGGTGGGATTGGATGATGTTCTCCTCTTCAGGCTCAATCTTGTCTGAATCTTCATCTGCATTGTTAGGGTTAGCCTCAAGTTCTGCAAAATATAACAGAACAGTCAAATGGTTGGCAGCAGAGAAGGGGGCCGGATGGGTTGCATGAGTAGGCTCACACAATGCAGACCAGACAGCAGGTTGATTTGAAGGGCCACGATGAATTTGCAGGACTTACCCTCTCCCTCAAGTGTGGGCCCAGCTTGTGCAGTGGTGGTTGCTTTTTTCCATCAAAGCAGCGACCCTCTCTTCCAACGGTGTCAGTGGATACAGATTTGCCGGGCCTCCTCCTGTTCGAGTTCTTTCCCTTTTGTTGTGTGCCACTTTCCTCTGCAAAGATGAAAATGCAATTTTTTAGAGAGGGTGTCTTTCTGCTAGGTGGGACATATACATCTGGTCACATTTACAATTGCATTAAATAAATGAAAATATTACTTACCCTAACTACTTGACCAAGGTCCTGCCATTTCTTTTTACACTGGCTTCCAGATCTCACGGTGTTCACCACTGCGCAGTAATCTTCTGCAACTTGGTTCCAGAGTTTCTTCATTTCTTTTGGTGAAACTTTTATGTGACTTCTGCTGGTGTCCAGTTCCTGCCGTCTGTTCTCAATCACAGTAACTAGTGCCTCCATTTCTTCCAGTAAGAAATTCTTGGTCCTTGTTCCGCGTTGCATCTTGTATTGCTCCAGCTGTGATTTTTTCCAATGCTCTCACAGCACTCCTTTCACACACACACACACGCTCTTTAAAAATGGCCGATTGCCAAATCCGAGCAGTACTGAACATGCACGTCCATTGGAACGATGCCAAAAACGTAACTTTTTTTCTGAAGATACGGCATTGTTTTTCGGCACAGACAGCAGGCTCCACCCCTCGAGGCAACTGGACATGCTGCGCGGTGCCAAATTCAAATGATAGATCGGAGAAAATTTCTGGTGCATTTCTGGCCTAGAAAACCTGGCGTAACTCTGGGCAATACGCCAGAAAACAGACTTGGGGAAAATTGAGCCCTATATGCAGTTATCAGGAAGCTGAGACTTTTTCTGCCTGTAATGATCCAGACTCCAACTCTAATGTGTTTGTTTATTTTCTCTGCCTCACTTTCACTCTATCCATGTCTCTCTTTCAAAGGTTCTATATACGAGCAGATTTTGGCAGGCTCCACAAATATCCCAGTGGATTTAGGCCCCAACAACAAACTGATCTAAATTTGGAAGTCTCATTTAGTGGGGGCGAAAAAATAGTCGTTTGGGAAAAAATTGCACCAGATGGTTTTCTTTCAGGATTGCAGTAAAGGGATATTATTGGGTTAAAGCCAATGTAATTTTTACTTCATTTACTGTGCTTGATCCTAACTGCGAGTGTTCAGAGCTGAAAGTTCCATTCCTCAGTGATCACTGAATTTGATGAAAAGAAAAATATTTTTAAAAAACACAGACAAGTGGACTGTAACTAGACTTGATTGTATAATGATCAGGATGTAGCTGGTGGATGTGCTTTGTGAAGGATCTCCCTAACGCCAATAGTGAGCCTATCTGATTTTGATTGGCTGAAACATTCTTTATTAAAATTGGAATGGAATATATCAGATTATATCACAATATACTACTATTACATCAGATGCTGTTCCTATAGTTTATTAGTGCAGCAATGATGTGTAGTTTCTTTAATTTTAAAATTTTATAACTTTTCAAATTTTTTCCACCCTGAATATGTCTTTCCAAATGACAATGACATGTGGATTTTGGTGGACTGAGTTGCATCAATCATTTTTGGTTCTGTTTTTATTCCAGGCTGACATACCCAATAGATTTGAAATGAAGCTGCATAGAGGCAACATTCTAGAGGAGTCTTACAGACGAATCATGTCCTTAAAGCGACCAGATGTGCTAAAAGCTAGACTTTGGATAGAATTTGAGTCGGAGAAAGGACTGGATTATGGAGGCGTAGCAAGAGAGTGGTTCTTCCTTTTGTCTAAAGAAATGTTCAATCCTTACTATGGGCTTTTTGAATATTCAGCCACGTACGTATGCAGTGTCTCTCATTTACATTCATGTGCCCTACTATTTATACATATAACAATATTTCAATAATTACCATGATACCTTGGAATTAAAGTTGGTCCATAGAAACAGTAGGCCATTCAGTTCCTTGAACCTGTTCTGCCATGCAGTTAGATCGTGGATGATTTGTATCTGCTTTGGTTCTGTAACCCTTGATACCTTTGCCTGACAAAAATCTATCAATCTCAATTTTGACATTTTCTATTGATCTTGCTTCAACAGCTTTTTGGGGATTTCCAGATTTCCACTACTTTTTGTGTGATATGCATCCTGATATCACCCTGCAACGCCCTAATTCTAACTTTAAGTTTATGCCTCCTTGTTCTAGATTTCACCACCAGAGAAAATAGCTTCTCTCTATCTACCCTATCAACTCCTTTAATCATTTTAAGCACCTCAAATTAGATCACCCCATAATTTTCTATACTCAAGGGGTTAAGTAACTGCTGTATAATTCAGTTAAGTACCCAAACTTGCTTAAATAATTCCTGCGTCAATGTTTAAAGTTTATTGGTTTTATGAAATTCTGAGCAGAAGTAGAGATACCGAACCGTTTTTTTTTTAAATCCAGTGATTAAATATCACTATTACACTTATGCAGGCTGAGAAGGACTTCATAAACTTGAGCGTCAATTTGATTCCATTTATGGTACTGTTTTCCCTCAGTCGGAAGGTTCAGAGTGCAAACCCTGCTATAACCTTGATCATATAATCTAGAATGATAGTCCAGTACAGTCCTAAGAGACTGCTGCATTGGTGGAGATGCCATTTTTCAGTTTAAATTAAGACTGCTCAGGTGGATATCAAAGCTCTCGGACACTATTCAAAAAAGAGTAGCTAAATCTTGCCAAAATTTTTCCCTCAATAAGCGCCACCAAAAAAATCCCAGATTATCCAGTTGTTTATTCATTTGCTGTTTGTGGACACATGCTGTGTGCATGTTGGCTGTCATATGTACCTATTATAATGAGAGTGACTGCAGTTGAAAAGTAACCCATTGAGACATTCTGACGACATAAGAACATATGAAATAGGAGCGGGAGTAGGCCATACAACCCTCGAGCCTGCTCTGCCATTCAATAAGATTATGGCTGAACTTTTACATCGACTCCATCTTCCCGCCCTATCCCGATATCCCTTGATTCCTTTTAAGTCCAAAAATCTATCTATCTTTGTCTTGAATATACTCGACGACTAAGCATCCACAGCTCTCTGGGGTTGAGAATGCCAAAGATTCACAACCCTCTGAGTGAAGAAATTTCTCCTCCTCTCAGTCTTAAATGGCTGACCCCTTATCCTGTGATTATGCTCCCTAGTTCTAGACACTCCAGCCAGGAGAAACAACCTCTCAGCATCTACCCTATCAAGCCTTCTTAGGAATTTTATATGAAATTATGAGGTGCTTTATATGTGTAATTTTCTCTTAACTTTTTGCTTTCTGAATATTTAAGACTTTATTATTACTAACAAATACCATTAATTATCTTAATCTAATCACTTCTGCTTTTATTCCATTTGAGTGTCTCTTGATTTGTAAATGGATAGTATTTTTTTATTTCTTCTTGTCTCTATACATGAATACTGATAAAGATATTTAAACATAAATCATTCTTTGTCCTAACCAGACCAAATTAATGCCTGAAGGTCTGAAATTCAAATCACTTGAGACTTGCCTGAAACTGATGTACTTAAACACGGGCCCCAAGTTTCCACACGCGGCAAAACAGGCGCCCCTCCGAGCTGGGCGCCCGTTTTTCGCGCCCAAAACGCGCCTGAAAAAAAACGCGCTATTCTCGAGCGCTTTGCAGCTCGATGTCTGCCTGGCGCGGAGCCTACCACTCGCGCCGATTTTGTAAGTAGGAGGGGGCGGGTACCATTTAAATGAGTTTTTTTCGTGCCGGCAACCCTGCGTGTGCGCGTTGGAGCGTTCGTGTACGCGCAGTGTGAAGGAAACATTGGCACTCGGCCATTTTTGTAGTTCTTTGTAGCTGTTCAATTTTTTACATTTTTTTAATAAAACCGCATTGCCCTTCCATGATCAGCACTGAGGCTTCTTGCAGCAGTGAGAAGGCTGCAGGAAGCCTCAGAAGTTGAGGCAGCCGTTTCCCGACGGGCCCAACCAACGGCAGGGGGGCCTCCCCCCCCCCCCCCCCCCCACCCCGCCGTCGGGAATGGCTGCCTCAACTTCTGAGGCTTCCTGCAGCCTTCTCGCTGCCTCCTCCCCCCCCCCCCCCCTGCTGCCGTCGGGAAAGGCTGCCTCCTCCCTGCCGTCAGTCAGTCGGGCCCTCACTGCCTCCTCACCCCTCCCCCCCCCCGCCGCTGTCGTCGGGAACGGCTGCCTCAACTTGTGAGGCTTCCTGCAGCCTTCTCCCTGCCTGAAGCACTTTCACACAGGTAGGAACATGGTTTATTTAATCTTTTCTTTGCTTATAAATTTTTATTCAGGTTGGAATTATTTGTATAAGTATAACTAAGGATTTATTGTAGAATGTTTTGACTTCCCTTCCCCCCAGCACCTTGTTCCGGATGCCTAATTTGTAACCTGCGCCTGATTTTTTAATGTGTAGACAAGGTTTTTTCAGGCCTACAAAAATCTTCACTTGCTCCATTCTAAGTTAGTTTGGAGTACGTTTTCACTGTGGAAACTTTCAAATCAGGTGTCAGTGGCTGGACACGTCCCCTTTTGAAAAAAAAATTCTGTTCCAAACTGTTCTACCTGACTAGAACTGGAGCAAACTAAATGTGGAGAATTGCGATTTCTAAGATACTCTGTTCTCCACCAGGAGCAAATCATGTGGAAACTTGGGACCAGGATGTCTCAACAGTTCAGTCTTTCATTTATCCAAATAACCCTTACTATATAATGCATGAGTATTTTCTTCAGTATTTTAAATTTCAGCTTTTAAAAATACTTTTCAAAACAGGGATAATTACACACTTCAGATCAACCCAAATTCTGGTCTTTGTAACGAAGATCATCTTTCTTACTTCAAATTCATTGGACGTGTGGCTGGAATGGCAGTGCACCATGGAAAACTACTAGATGGTAAGTTCGAGGTTTTGATTGTGGAGCAGTACTTACAAGTAAATATATGTTGACCAGGATTGCTAAATTACTGGGCTCAATTTTCCCCAATTATCTGCCCCGTTTTTTTGGCGTGCACCGTTTTTTTTGGAGTAAATTGAAATCTCCAAGTTTCCCCAAAGTTTCTGCGTCAGCGTAATTCACTTGGGTATGATTCTTTTTGCGCATGGTAGCATTACCTGCTGTCTGCACCAGTTTTTAACATTTAAGCAAGTTTGGCCAACTTAGATTTTTCCTATGATTGCGTATGACCACTCCCAAAAACCTTCTGGGCACTTAACAGAAATCGGCACACATTACAAAATCGGCGCAGAAAGACGCCATTGTTTTTAGCCGAAGTTTTGGAGGGAGTGAAGAAGGCAGAGAATATGCATCATAAATCTTCCTTTTTTTCAAAATCAAAAGGGAGAAATTGAAAGTGTAATACAATTCTTGAAGTTTTGATTTTTCTCAAAGTACCGCCCCACCACCAAACCTCTCCTCACCGGACTTGAGTGTCGGAGCGTCGGCCGGCAGAATCGCTCCCTTGTCCGGACACAGGACCTCGGGGCTTGGCTTCAAAAGAAGCCGGGGGGGGTGGCGGGGGCGGATGGAAGCCGAGTTCCGAGCCCCTGTGTCTGGATGAGGGAACAATTCTGCCGGCCAACGCTCCGACCCTCGAGACTGGTGGAGGAGAGGTTCAGTGGTGGGGGTGGTATTTTGAAAAAAATCAAAAATTCAAGGATTACATTACACTTTGTTGCCCCAGATATCTTCATTGAATGTCTAGCTTCCCATTGTAAGCAATCCTATTGCGCATGCGCAGACCAGGGTGTAGTCCATACTAGGGCGTCCACCTTGGAGAGAGAGAGGAAAGAAGAGATGTGAGTGCTTTGTGCTGCTGCTTTGAGATTGTTGCAAAGTTACAATTTAATTATGGGGGCAATATTGACAATGTCATACCTCGTGCAAGCCTTCTGCATAATGGTGCTGTGGAGGAGCAGATTGATTAGACAGCATCACCTGAGGAACCTCAGAGTACGTAGGATGATGGGCAGGAGACCTTACCCACATCAGGTATATTGAGATAGGCATTTATACCGACACCTGAGTGAGGCAGACTGTGTGAGAAGGCTGCGTTTCTGCAAAGAATTTGTAATCGAGATCTGTGAGTTAATAAAAGCAGACCTGCACCCTAGAAGCGTCAGGAGGACTGCTTTGTCAGTTGAAGTAAAGGTTACAGCTGCGCTTTCTTTTTATGCATCTGGATCATTCTAGGCCACAACTGGGGATGTGTGCGCCATTTCTCAACGAGCAAGACATAACTGCTTGTATTCAATGGAGTCCAGAAGAATGAGAGGGGACCTCATAGAAACGTTTAAAATTCTGACGGGTTTAGACAGGTTAGATGCAGGAAGAATGTTCTCAATGTTGGGGAAGTCCAGAACCAGGGGTCACAGTCTAGGGATAAGGGGTAAGCCATTTAGGACCGAGATGAGGAGAAACTTCTTCACCCAGAAAGTGGTGAACCTGTGGAATTCTCTACCACAGAAAGTTGTTGAGGCCAATTCACTAAATATATTCAAGAAGGAGTTAGATGAAGTCCTTGCTACTAGGGGGATCAAGGGGTATGGCGAGAAAGCAGGAATGGGGTACTGAAGTTGCATGTTCAGCCATGAACTCATTGAATGGCGGTGCAGGCTAGAAGGGCCGAATGGCCTACTCCTGCATCTATTTTCTATGTTTCTATGTTTCTATGCATTCAGCAAGCTGCACTATATGCTCGGAGGAATGACTACATAAAGTTCCCCATGACCACCCAGGCAATGTGTGACAGGGCTGTGGGCTTCTCCAGGATTGCTGGCTTCCCCAAGGTAGAGGGCTGCATTGATTGTACCCACATCGCCTTGCGAGCACCTTTGGAGGATTCTGAGATGTACAGGAACAGAAAAGGCTTCCATTCCATGAACATGCAGCTCGTCTATGATGACATGCATCGCATCATGGCAGTTGATGCAAGATACCCTGGGAGCACCCATGATGCTTTCATCCTATGCGTGAGCGCTATATCTGCCATGTTTCAGCAGCAGCTAGAAGGGCAGAGCTGGCTGCTGGGGGACAAAGGGTACGGCCTCTCCAACTGGCTCATAATGCGCCTATGCATAACCCGGACGGAAGCTGAGTGGGAATACAATATGTTGGACATTGTGACACGCAGCATAATAGAGAGGACTATTGGCATCTTGAAGCAGCGTTTCCGATGTCTGGACCTTTTTGGAGGCTACTTGCAATACTCCCTGGAGATTGTCAGTCAGTTCGCTGTTGTGTGCTGCATGCTGCACACTTAGCCATCATGAGGCAACAGCAGCTGGGAGTGGAAGACCCATCTGAGGTGAGAGTGGCTGATGAGGGAGATGCAGATGACTAGGAGGAGGACGAGGAAGCCATGCAACTACCGGAGCACAACGGCGGAGGAGGGCGGGCTGTTGTGCCCCTTTAATGATTGCTCGAGCCTTGCCCCAGCGGTTCATCCGTGAACGCTTTGTTGCCTGAAGTGGACCATGTTTACTGTTTGGACCTGTTCTGTAATGTTGTGTTGTGTTAATAATGGAACAAATAATTTAATGATTCAGTTATAATTTAAAATATATTTTATTCAAAATGTTAACACTTGTTTGTACTTACAAGAATATTTTTATTAAAATTAAGTTATCAAACTTTAAACTATTCAGTTAAGATCACTTACAAACGTTTAAACTTACATAACATTATTTACAAAAAACTTTTAATTTGACAACAGTTACAGCAGTAACAACAATAATAATAACAAAAATAGCAGCAACAGCAGCAAACAAAGGCTGCACTCATCTCTCCTCCACCTTATTCTAAGACCACCCACTGCGTTTGGTCCTGGTGACTCCACCCCTGCCCGCTGGCAGTAGTGCAGCGTTTCTCAGGTTGGTACCAAGCTTATTCTTTCGAGCATCTCGGGTAATGCGCACTTCTTGTTAGGGGGTCGTGGGCAGGTGGTAATGTGGAAGGCCCGGCTTGGGCCTCTTTAGAGGTTGGTCTTGGGATTGGAGTGGGAGTGGCAGTTGATTCCGTCAATGGCCACAAGGTCTGGGCGTGTTCCTTTATTGCAGCAGCTAACTCCAACATTCCCTCCCTCATGCCCCGACAGTGTCTCAACTACCTGCGACAGTCCTTCCCTAATTTTGCCGGACAGTGTTCCCATTTCTCGCGAGAGTGTTGTTACTTCTCCCTACAGTCCCGATACTTCATCACCCACCCCACTGTTCAGGAGTGATCGTGTAAGGTACATGCTCTCTCCACTCATTGCCATCATCTGAACCACATCTGTTAGATCCTGCACCTCAGGAGAGCACTGTTGAGCTCTCCTTCCCCTCCTCACACTGGGTGTGGCTCGCTACACCCCACTGGGACCCACAGCCTTGGACCATGTGAAACCATGAAATGTCCCAACACACGCACTACTCAGGAAAGGGGCTGACATCTCAATGGGCAGAACCAGCACCTCCTCCAGAGTGGGGAGAGCATTGACCTTACGCGATCACTCCTGAACACAAAGAATGAGGGCTTCGTCCTCCCCATGCTCTTGGTCTGGAAGGTGGGATTGGAAGATGTTCTCTTCAGGCATGTCCGCATCTGAATCTTCTGCATCAGCTTCAGCCTCGCCAGGGTTGGCCTCAAGTTCTGCAAAATATAACAGAACAGACAAATGGTTAGCAGCAGAGATGTGGGGCAGGGTGGCATGAGTAGGCTCACAATTCAGGCAGCAGGTTCATTTGAAGGACCATGATGAATGATAGCACATTGCATCAACTGAAGAGTAGCAGACGGCGACATCCCCATGAATCGAAGCATGGCTAGCCTACACATTACTTAACATTTAGCAAAGCCAGACTGTGGAATTTACAGGACTTACCCTCTCCCGCGAGTGTTGGACCAGCTTGCGAGTGGTGATTGCGTTTCTCCAGGCAGGACCCATCAAAGCAGCGACCCTCTCTTCCAAGGATGTCAGTGGGTGCAGAATTGCCGGGCCTCCTCCTGTTCAAGTTCTTCCCCTTTTGTTGTGTACCACCTTCCTCTGCAAAGACAAAAATATCACTTTTTAGAGAGGGTGTCTTTCTGCTGGGTGGGACATATACAGATGGTCACATTTACAATTGCAATTCCTGTGAATAAATGAAAATATTACTTACACTAATTTACTTGACCAAGGTACTGCCATTTCTTTTTGCACTGGCCTCTGGATCTTGGGGTGGTCACCATTGCACAGTGTTTCTTCATTTCTTTTGGTGAAACTTTTATTTGACCTCTGCTGGTGTCCAGCTCGTGCCATCTGGCCTCAATTACAGTAACCAGGGCCTGCACTTCGTCCTGTGAGAAATTCTTGATTCTTGAGCCACATTGCATATTGCAGCCTCCGATTTTTTCCACTCAGAATAAAAGTTCTCGCACACAACTGGCTCTTTAAAAATGGCTGAATGCAGACCGGGAAGTGTACTGGGCATGCGTGCCCATACCAGTCACGTAGAAAATCTCAATTTCTTTTTGCGCATGTCTTAGGCTCCACCGTCGCTCCTCCACCCTCCCTTACCCCCCCCCCCCTCCCCCCCCCCCCCAAAACTAAAGTGTGGCGCCAATTTCAAAAATTAAAACGGGGAAACTTTCAAGTTTTTTTTTGGCGTAGTCAGGACAAAATAAAAACGGGCATAACTCTTCAAATACGCCAAAAAACAGAATTGGGGAACATTGAGCTCACTGTGTCATTTGACTAGCTGAGACATTTAAATACATGTAGGTATGAATCACTAAAGGGCAATGATTCATAAAGCCAGGTGGCTCTAAATTTAACAGAATTTGGTAATGGAAAAGAATCCTTTTTGTCTCCCATTTGTCATCTATTACTCAGTTTGTTTTCAAACTTCAAACATGAAGCTTTTTATGCATTGAACAAACGAATCACATTTTGTTTGTTTGGACCAAGAGATTTGAAGAAGCAATGTTGCCATCAAAATGTTGTTGGTAAAGTTTTTAATATATGTGAGGGGTGTTATGTCTTTCACCTCACCAGTCATGTATTTCAACAACGAAACATATATAAGCAATTTTACATTAACTTACTTCAACTGCATCACCAAAACTCATCTTGCATTTGGTATCATTTTAGCTGCAGCACATAATTTTTTTGTGTGGCTAATGTGTCCCTAAAAGAGAGAATGCAAAACAGGTTGTTCCAGGTGCTGAGTCTGCTTGAAAAAGCCCTCAATATTGAACAAAGCCTCTTTAAATATAAGCATTAAAATTACAAACAAGGAAAGGATATGGCTGCAGAACAGGAGCTAAATTCTTCATTTTGGGATGAATGTGCAAGAATATCAACCAATGTATGTATAGAAAACAAATTAAATGCATTTTTAAACAATATGAAACATTAATGACTAATTTAGCAACCGTCAGCAAGTAATGCGTGTTTACTTGGAACAAATGCAAGTCAATGGAGAAGAGATCCTATATCTAATCAAAGAAAACCTGCTGAATTTGTTTACAATTGTAAAGGTGCAACAACTCGAATAATGGCATCCACTTGTGGTTGTATAGCCAAGAAACAGCCATTAAATCCAAGCCTGAACACCTCCCAATCCACTCAGCATTGGTGGAAAGGTGGCTGTTTGTGGGGGAGCAATCATCAAATGGCAGTCTGCATATAGCTTTTTTTAAATAGTGTATTGTATTTGCCTGCATATGATTTTGCTTTTTTAAATTAGATAACTTGCTGCAGAACCCTGTCCACTTTTGTTCATTCATCACTATCTTGATATCTGATTCCCCCACGACAGATCATTCTGTCCATCCCTTTGCCCACCCCACTTGTCCGCCATTGGGTGCAGATGTGATGATGTGTTGTGAGTCTTCATATCTTTCTTAAATGAAGTGGCTTGTTTATTTTTGACTAATTCTTCAATTTTATCCATTGTGATTGTATATTGTGTATATCGGGCTTTATATTGGTTTATTGTTAGATAGTGTTAAAATTGTTGGCATGTGTGACAGAAGACATGAATTCAAGAGTAATAACCAGCAGATATCAATGAGAGCTGGCAGGATAGCAGGGTCTTCTGGTATCTGTGTCCAACTGGGTTATGATGATATTTGATTAGTTGTCTTATGATTTCATGTTTTATTTAACCAACTTTCATAAAATAATAAAAGAATTCTGATACATTGCTAGCACGTAAGTAATCACCAAAGGATGTGTGATGTGAGATTTCTTCAATTGAGGCCACAGGAAAATGTGTTCCAAATACACTGTTCCAACATGTCAAACCACTACCTGGAGATTGGGGTAAATGAGGTGCTTTTCCAAGTTTCTGCCGCAGCCGTAAATCCTGGTGGGTGAATATTAATGTTGTTTTCACTGTCAACGAAAATCACAAAATTGAACATTTGCAGGTTTTGCTCCAAGTGCACCTGATAGCACCTGACTAATATTGTGGTGCAGCGATCTTTTGAGTTCATGTCCAGTTCATTCAGTTTGCTTTTATTTCAGGCTTCTTTATCAGGCCATTTTACAAGATGATGTTGGGAAAATCCATCACACTGAAAGATATGGAGTCAGTGGTGAGTACAAAAGCAACTTTACGAGTTACTGCACGTCATCCATTGGACAATGATAAGAAATCAGTCACTATCTGATCCACAAGCCCCTGAAGAGTTTCACTCTGAAATTTGTTGGAAATTCTGACTTTCTTTTCTCTCTCTCTCTCTCTCTCTCTCTTAGTGATACACGGTCACTGCTCATTTTCGAGTGCATGGATACACTGCAACGTGCTGTGCCACTGCATTGCTTATAGTTACATCACATTATAAACTATGCTAATAAATTTGATTTTACCCAAACTTTGATCTACAGCCTGGGTGGAGCAAGACATTAAAACTAGAGTTTTAATTTTTAAGACTGCTACCTCTTGTGGGAATTTTGTTTTTGTTTTAAGTAATATTTCTGAATACTATCGAACTAGATCTTGTTGCAAGTGGAATTAAGATTTCTCTCAGCTGCTATATGTACAAAACATCAGAGGGCATTTGACAATTCAGTATGCTAAGCAGATACAGTAAACTGAAAGAGATTTGAATGGCATCCTGTCTTATCAGCAAAGCATTAGTAGTTTATGTACATCCATGTATGAACAATCTGTATATCTTAGTTCTTTATTTTGTGAACGACCTTTTTTCAGTTGTGTTATAAGTCTTTTTATCTGCCTAGCAGCCACCATCATAACACTCACATTTTGTTGAGCAACTTAACATGGCATGACAGGAAGAGAGGAGTTTTACAAAATTTATACAGAGCGGTAGTGCAATGACATCAGTGACGAATGATGTGTTACTGAAAATAAATGTACCATTTAAATTGAGCCATTGATTTCCTATTCATAGTTATTTTTTTGTAGTAAAACTGCCTCAATGCATATATTCTTTCACATCATTACAAATATGTTAGTGGTTCATGACGTTTTATTTTACTGCATCATTTCTAATTTAGCATTACATGCTATTAGTGAAATGTATGCTGTTAACCGGACCATGTGTTTATCGTGTGTTTACTTTCTTAAATATTGTTGTATTTGGGGATGACCCATCCCAGTAATTGTTACAATCAGACTGTTGCCGCATACAGTTTGTTTTTGTCCTTCGTGCGCTCCATAAATCCTTTACATTCTTGTTGCTTTGTTTTAGGATGGCGAATATTTCAATTCTTTAAGATGGATTCTTGAAAATGACCCCACTGAGCTGGATCTCAGATTTTGTATAGATGAAGAAAATTTTGGGCAGGTATGCAGACTTCTCGCCTCTTAAGTTTCAAGAGTGCAGTATTTCAAGTTAATCATCCTAATGAAACTTATAATTAAACCATGTAAATTGAGCCTTGGAGAACTCCAGTAACATCAATTTACCAAAATTGAAACGAGTAATCTTGTGTGGTTCACCAGATTTTTTTTTCCCTTCAAATTTTAATGAATTGTCACGATTATTTCCTAAATGGACCGATGCCTTGAAAAGTCGCTAACTCTTGTGATATACCTGATGGGTTCCTGCAATGGCTTTTTGTCAAACAAGGGCAGTAGTGACCTTCATTACCATTGATAATGCTGTGCAGATGGCTCACCATCTCCTGACGCTTTCATGGAGCAGGTGATATACCTGAGTCATAGCCTCTGTCTGAGCCCCACAATGACAAGTCAGCTGATGTGTTACATCTGCTGACTTGGGGTAGTTTGCTCTCTGAGTGATACATCTCTGAGTCACCTTTGCGTGCGTTATTGACTTGCTGCTGCACAAAGCTACAATGACAGTAACAGCCCATTGCTGCATACCAGAAAGCTCTTAGTTGTGTGATTAATACTTTTAAGTATTTATTTTAATGTTCATTTCTTTAAAATAAATGGAATGTTACATGAGGTTTGAATGACAGTAATCACAGCTTGCTTTTTTTTTGTTTGAGTATCATCATCTTGCCAGCCTCTCTGTTGTGTAACTTTACTAATTTGGCTTGTCCTTTGTAGACCTATCAAGTGGATCTGAAACCCAATGGTTCAGACATGGTGGTTACTAATGAAAACAAAAGGGAGTATATAGAGTAAGTGCATATATACTTCATTTAACCATCTTCCCCTTTTCATTATTTTCTTTGTGCCCTTCCCCCACATATACACTGTTTTCTCCCAACTCTCGTTTTGTAACTGATTTTCTTCTGGGCTACTGTGAATTAGTACTTTAAATATTACGTTAATTATTTTGGAAATACGAATTAAAATAAAAGGTGTGTATGGAGGTTTGAATGGAGCCAGAATTTACAGCACATCAATGTCCCAAACCAACAGAAGGTTTAATGAGGCTTGTGCTAGTCCACAGCAGAGGCTCAAAAATGAAATTTTTCTTCTTCACAAAATGTGCTCCACTGTAATTCGAGCCTGCGTGCCTAACCAATTGTAATAACTAATTTTAAAATCGTAAAAAGATATAACAGAAATTGTCTGTTTACTGTTCCGGTTTAGGCTATTGCAACAATAAAAGTTTTACTGCTGTTTGGGTTGCATTTTACAATAACATAAGTCACAAAAATAATGGAGAGCATTTGGCCCAGATAGCTGATGCTTCCATTCTCCCACTGTAGTACCTAACTATCTCTTGAATGATACCAACGTTTTTTTTCCTTCACTAACCTACCTGGTGCATTTTTTTAAGGTATTAGTTATGCTTGGTATGAAGAAGTGTTTCTTAGTAACAGTCCTAAACTTGTCTTATACCAGTTTGTATCTATGTCCCTTTGTTCAGCAGTTGTTGTTTAACTTGAAATAATGCTGAAAATTAGCCTTTTCTATCTCGCTTACTATCTTGTATATCACGATAAAATCTCCTCTCATTTGCCTCCCTTTAGAGTTGAAGTCCAATCATTTCTAACCTTTCCTCGTAGTTCAGTCTTCTAACACTGGGACTCAACATTGTGGCCTCTCTCTGCACCATTTCAGTGTTTATTTCAATACTACAGCGTGTGAACTCAAAACTAGCAATCCGTTAGCCCAGAGAGGCTTTGTTTTCTCAAACTATTGAAACATTAAAAAGCTAAAGAGAAATAAAATTATGCAGTATTCTAGCCTGCCTCTGGGTTTATTTTTACTTTGTTTCTCCATACACAGCTTAGTCATTCAATGGAGGTTTGTAAATCGGGTGCAGAAGCAGATGAACGCCTTCATGGAGGTAACGGGTCGTTTTTGTAAAGTAGAACTGAATATTCATCTGGAATTGTTTCATATGCCAACAACTGTTAACCTATTCATAACTCGTAAGCTGTTAACTAGAATGAAATGTACACGTCAGGATCTCTAGTTGTGTATTTTGGAATTTCAAGTGCCCTGCTTTCCACAAGAATGTTTGTGGGATGAAATTTTATATTTTCCCTCCAGTGGAGTTTTATGTTTCCCCTCCCTGCAAAAACATGTCTTTTATGCAAGCTTTAAAGTTGTTTGAATAATTGTGCAGTTCAGTTAAATATTAACAGCCACTGGGAAAGGAGGCATGTGTGCAGTGGTTTACAAATACCACAAGGTGGTGCTCAGTGCACTTTACATCAAATATTTCACTTTGTGCAGGCAGCGTCGAACATAACTGACTTAACTATTTTAGTTTCAGCACAATGATTGTACAGTAATGTGGGCTAGTGGTCCCTGTGTCATCCAGAGTGTGCCAGCTCTTGAATGTTGATGTAGATAAAGAAGGTAAATGTATATTTGGAGTAAGCTGAACAAAGCAATGGTGTGCGCTGCTGATGTACAGTAACATAAGTAGACCATAGGGCCCCTTGAGTCTGCTCTGCCATTCAATAAGATCATGGCTGATCATCGACCTCAACTCCACAATCCCAGCCGATCTCCATATCCCTTGATTCCCCTAGACTTTCAAAATCTAGATGTAAACAATGGCCTTAATCTGTAAATATTTCTTTATACAGCGTAGTCAGTGCATTGCTGTAGCTCATTGAAGAGTTATGGAGTGGTAGAATGGGAGTTCACATTTTTGATTCCTCTTGTGGCCAGATGTAAGGGATGCTAAGCAGAGGCCAGGCATTTCCTCACAAGGAATTAGGAAAAAAAATGCTGCTTTTGTGAAACGTAACTTCCAGTTTTATGCCAAATTGGAAAATTAGCAGCCTACCTTATTCACTGGGAATAGTAAATTGTGTAAGGACCTCTGAGGAAAAAGCAGATGAATTTTCAAACATGTCCTTATTAATAATGCTTGTCTAATTTAGATCTCCAAATGTCCTTAACAACCAATAGTAGCTGTCAATAGGATTTAGATAGACAGGTTGAACCTCCCTTATCCGGAACTGTCGGAGCCTGGCCTGTTCTGGATAAGGAATTTTTCCAGACGAGGGGTGGTCACGTTAAATTGGATGGTACAGGTACTGAGCAAGGGGATATCAGGGCTGTCTGGCTTAGGGTTGGGAGTGCGGCAAAGCGATTATGAGGGCTGGGGGGCGGGGGGGGGGGGTTGGCGGTGGTTGCAGAAGTCGGCAGCGAGGAAGGACTTCAATTTGTTCGTGTCGGAGTTCTGCGCATGTGCCACCTGGTGGCCAGAAATGGTTCTGGATGAGGGGTGGTTCCGGATAAGGGAGTTCTGGATAAGGGAAGTTGAACCTGTATATATTATATAGGTTCAACCATATATAAATATATATATATATATATGAACTTGTTTGGTATAGTGTTCATAATGTTTTTGTACACATGTGGTGATACTTTTTTCTTTCATTGAAATCCATTTACAGGGCTTCACGGAACTCATTCCTATTGACTTGATTAAAATATTTGATGAAAATGAACTTGAGGTTAGTGTTTCTCACTTTTTCTCTCCAGTATAACTTTGAATTTCTTCCCCAAATTCCAATAATTTGGAAGTTTTAAAATACAGTCTACTGCTAATTTGGAGTTATTTTCTTGCAGAAGATTTAAATCATCCAGTGAATCAGATGAAGCACAGGAGCCATCTTTGCATAATTTCAATTCGAATCGATGCGATAATTCAAATTTAACAAGTTCACAGTTAGAGTAGGCTGTAGTCAAACTTCGTCTATATTCATGTTCACATTTAAAACACAAATTTGTTTTAGAAACATAGAAACATAGAAAATAGGTGCAGGAGTAGGCCATTCTGCCCTTCGAGCCTGCACCCCATTCAATAAGATCATGGCTAATCATTCACCTCAGTATCCCTTTCCTGCTTTCTCTCCATACCCTTTAATCCCTTTAGCCGTAATGGCCATATCTAACTCCCTCTTGAATATATCCAATGAACTGGCATCAACAACTCTCCACAGTTGGGAATTCCATAGGTTAACAACTCTGAGTGAAGAAGTTTCTCCTCATCTCAGTCTTAAATGGCCCACCCCTTATCGTTAGACTATGTCCTCTGGTTCTGGATTTCCCCAACATCGGGAACATTCTTCCTGCATCTAACCTGTCCAGTCCCGTCAGAATTTTATATGTTTCGATATATATCCTTCTAAACTCCAGTGAATAAAGGCCCAGTTGATCCAGTCTCTCCTCATATGTCAGTCCTGCCATCCCGGGACTCTGTCTGGTGAATCTTCGCTGCACTCCCTCAAAAGCAAGAACGTCCTTCCTCAGATTAGGAGACCAAAACTGAACACAACATTCCAGTTGAGGCCTCACCAAGGCCCTGTACATCTGCAGTAAGACCTCCCTGCTCTTATACTCAAATCACCTAGCTATGAAGGCCAACATACTATTTGCCTGCTGTACCAGTATACCAACTTTCAATGACTGATGTACCATGACACCCAGGTCTCGTTGCACCTCCCCTTTTCCTAATCTGCCGCCTTTCAGATAATATTCTGCCTTTGTGTTTTTGCCCCCAAAGTGGATAACCTCACATTTATCCACATTATACTGCATCTGCCATGCATTTGCCCACTCACCTAACCTGTCCAAGTCAGCGTGCAGCCTCTTAGCATCCTGCTCACAGTTCACACCGCCCCCCCAGCTTAGTGTCATCTGCAAACTTGGAGATATTACACTCAATTCCTTCATCTAAATCATTAATGTATATTGTAAATAGCTGGGGTCCCAGCTATTTTGTACTTGCATGCATAAATGTTTGCTGATGAGCTCACAATGATGGTTTAATACTAACTATAGGAGTTGATTTGAAGCTGCAGGATTGGGCCGCCTTCACTGTTACACTGCATAGAATTATGTTGAGTCTACAGCACTGAAACAGGCCGCTCGGCTCAACTTATCTATGCAAAAGTTTGTGCTGCAAACGAGTCTCCTCCTACCTCTCCTCATCTAACCCTATTAGCATATCCTTCTATTCCTTTCTCCCTCATGCTTATCTAGCTTTCCTTTAAATGCATCTATGCTATTCACCTCAACTCCTCATTCTTCCAATTCTTTGGGTAAAGAAATTTCTCCTGAATTCTCTATTGGATTTATTAGTGACTATCTTGTAAATAGGCTCCTAGTTTTGGTCTTTCCCACAAGTGGAAACATCTTCTCTGTGTCTACCCTATCAAACCCTTTCATAATCTTGAAGGCCTCTATCAGGTCACCCCTCAGCCTTCTCGTTTCTAGAGAAAAGAAACCAACTTGTTCAGCCTTTTCTGATAAGTATATCCTCTCCGTTCTGGTATCATGTGGTGAATCTTTTTTACACTTACTCCAGTACCTCTATCAAATGTTGTTTTATAACACTCCTGTGAAGCACCTCAGGACGTTTTACTATGTTAAAGGTGCTATATAAATACAAGTTGTTTATCATTTTTATAAAATGGAGATCAGAACTGTGCATAATGCTTCAAGTGTGGTTTAAGATGCAAGTTGTAAGACAACTTCTCTGTTTTTCAGTTCTATTATAGAAATGAAGCTCAGTGCTTCGTTTGCTTTACTTATGGCCTTATTAACATGCGTCGCTACTTTCTTTTACACTGATAGGCAATTAACATGGCAGAGTTTGTTTTTTTTAGTTATAGTTAGGTTTTGTTGGTTTCATTCTTGATGAGGTTAAATATATTAATATAACCTGGGCTTATGTTTTATTTAAGAAAAATCTGCCTACTTCAAATGGCAGAGAATAGTTTGACATTCAGTGCTGTAGAGAAGCTTCAGTTCTTAAACCATAATTTTTCCAATGTAATAGTATGACTGCAATTCTATTCAGAATTCTGGTGGATGCAGAAGTAGTATTGCAGTGTTTCTAATTAATACTTAATATTTTCTAATCAATTTGGTTTACTTGAAAAGCCCACATCTGATTACTGCCAGGCAAAGCTGATAAGGTGAAAACAGATTACAGGTTGAACTTCCTTTATCCGGAACCCTCTGGCCCTGGCCTGTTCTGGATAAGGGATTTTTCTGGATGAGGGTTGGTCATGTTAAATTGGATGGTACAGGTACTGAGCAAGAGGATACGGCTTGGGGGCTGGGAGTGCGGCAGAGAGATCATGGGGGGGGGGGGGTAGGGTGGTGGGCGGTGGATCGCGGGGTCAGGCCAACGATTGCGGGAGTCGGCAGTGAAGAAGGACTTCAGTTTGTTCATGTCAGAGTTCTGCGCATGCGCCACCCGGTGGCTAGGAATGGTTCTGGATGAGGGGTGGTTCTGGATAAGGGAGGTTCAACCTGTACTACTATTATAGCATTGTATACCAGAGTATTGTATTTCTGAACATCAAACCAGAATTTGAATTCCAATCCAATGTCTTTGTTGCAGCTCAAGAGGGACACATTGAATGATGTGTGCGTCAGCCTGATTATAGTGAGCTCCTCAACTTCCACCAAAAGATGAAAAGCCACTATGTGTCCGTGTACCTACATGCATGTACAGTCATGCAGCTAGTATAAATTGGTCAAGCAAATCAGCTGGGGTCATGTTCTAATGACACTGCTGCATAGAAATTGAATGGCTGACATCCTGATCTCGCGATGATTTGAATTCTGAGGTGTTGTATTAACAGTGCCTGTTACACTTAGTCCACACAATATTGATCTACCACCAGACTGCAGTGGTCTTGAGTGGATCAGAGTTAGGGATGGAGCCGAAGCAGTGTAAGATAAGCGAGACTCGAATATTTAAATATTGAATATATGCATCTGTGGGCAAAAAAATAGTTGACTAACTAGGGAATTAAATGACATCTACTTTCTAGCTTCCTTTAAGGGATATGTCTCTCTTTGTTTTGCATACCTCAAACAGTTGACTAATGAGTAGAATTCAGTCTGTCCTTGAGCAAAACTGTCTTGTTCTCCTAACTATAAGAAGGTAGCTTGATTGGATGGTGATAGCAACAAAACATTGAAGTAAAGAGCGGTTAATTTAGTGGGAGAAAGGATGGGGCTCTGTTGACTAGTATTAATTTTGATTCACTAACCAAGATAAATTGCTGAATTACACCCTTGATGTAAAGGAGTTCTCCTGCTGCTCTGGCCAACATGTATGCCTCAACTACCACAGTCAAATAGATTAACTGATCGCATAATCCTCCTGTGAAGTGCCTTGGGATATTTCACTATGTTAAAGGTGCTATATCAATACAAGTTGTTGTTGATCATTTATTTCATTCATTGTTTGTGGGACATCAGTATGAGGCAACTTGGCTACTGTTTGCCTGCCTAACTTCAAAGGTAGCTTATTGGTTATGGAGTGCTTTGAGACACCCTGAGGTCATGGATATTACTATATGAATGCAGGTTCTTTTTTTAAATAGTTTGAGAGTATTGAACTGTGAAGATGTCACTGCTTTTATTGTGGTGGGAGGAGCTTGTAGAAAGATTTCTGGTTTGATTCAAAAATAGTTTAACCTCTTGGCTTTTTTATGGTTTAAAAAAATTATTTCTCTTGCTTAAATGCTTCCTGCTAAATGCAATACCTTTAGTGTTGTTTTCCTGTCCTGAGTTTCCTGGTGATTCATAATTTTTCATAATAAATAAGATTAGGTGGAAGGGAAAGGCCACAAACCTTTAAATTGTGTTTAATTTTGAAAACGATGACCATTGAATTCATGATTGCTTTTCATTGAGGTTGAAAAGCTGAACTGGAAAATTAACTTTGTTGGCATTGAGACTTTTTTTTAAACAGACAAAGTGTATGTAAACATATTGCCTATGTTTTGGAACAGATTTAAGTTGTGACATTTATGTTAATGTGTATTTGGTTTTCTTTTAGTTGCTAATGTGTGGTCTTGGAGATGTGGATGTCAATGATTGGAGGCAGCACACGGTCTACAAGAACAGCTACTGTACAAACCACCCGGTCATTCAGTGGTACTGGAAGGTGATGTATAATAAAACAATTCAAATATAACAGCGAGCCTTAATTTTGTTCTCTGGAAAATATTTACAGACCTGTAAAATTGGACTTGCAGTAGTGTTTGCACCAGAGTTTACCGCTCTAAAATGTATTGATGTTTTTTTGAGAGTATAGAATATGGTTTATTAATAAACACTTCAATCGCAGGGATGCATTACTTTACCGGAGGATTGACATTAAACATTCCCCTGTATAAATGGATCTGCACACCAATATTTCTGTGCTACTAGCTAAATTAAGCAGAGAATCAAATTATAGGAGCTTAAAGCTGCTATTTACATGGAAGCAGTAGAACTATACTTGTTGTTGCATTGATGCCACAATCAGCATTCCTGGTGAGGAGTGGCGCTCACAAGGAGTTCAGGTCAGGAAAGTATGCACTCTCCTACATCTCAATTGGCAACCAATGTTCTCTATAAATTTCCTTTGTACTGGGCGGGCTACCCACTACTTTTTTTGTTCATGGGCAGTTTACATTTTAAAACCATTATCAACTGACGAAGTTGTGAGCGGCCTGTTTATTTCAATGCGCGGTATGTTCCAGATTGCTGCGCTGCCGTGCACATGCGCATCTGGCAACCCGATCTTGAAGCAGGTCTCGGGCATTGCAGTAATATGACATTCACATTACAAGTTGTTTTTTTTTTATGCTGGCTTAACAATGAGGTGGAAGACGATGGCTGCTCTTTCTCTGTCTCTTCCTCCCACTTGTCACCACCACGTGGATTGTGATTGCAAACCTGCTAGGCTATTCTCTGGCTGTCCACATAAAGGCCACATCTATTTCAGATCACAGCAGCTAACATGAAGGCTTCTAGATCAGTGTTGGCCAATGGAAATTGGCGACATCCACAGCTACGGCAGTACCATATTAGTTACACGCATTGTTTTACTAGAAAACCACCTTAATACGCTCACACAATACAGGTAAATATACTTCTCTTTTTTTTAACTTAACAAACATCTACCACCATTCAGTAACCAACGAAGTAAAACACTCGCACACTCTGCTTTTCATCTTACCATTTTATCAACAAATGCATAAAAAGGTTAAAGTACACATGCCTACGCCACACAATTATGAGTATTGAAATCATATGCCTAAGGACGATGTCTGTTTCTTAATTTACTGATCAGGACTGCAATTAGCCACATCTGGATTTCCAATTAGCTGTATGTAGCTCTTGGCTAATGTACTGGACAACACTGTTTTAGATCATGTTGTTTGGTAACAATGAAATGATTTTCTGGATCGCCAAAGCAACAGGTTAGCATGACCTCCACTAAGCAGGACTTTCAAATGTCCTTGGTCCAATCAGTTTTACACTCGCTGCCAGACCACGCATCCATGTATATGAAGAAAATATTTGAAAATTGTGTTGTATTATTTATAAAATCATTCATCTAACCTCGCATCTGAGGTTCTAGAGAATTTGGCCCCTGCAGATTCTCTTGGAAGGTGCTCCTTCAGTGAGTGCTAATATGATAGTGACATCAGTAACACTGACGTACTTTTTTGAAATGTGTGTCTAAATCCTGCATTGAGCTCTCTCACGACTAGCGGTGAGGATGACCCTTTGGGTGAGGGGGGAAAGGTAGAATTCTGGCTTGGTGCCCTGGCAAACTCAAAAACTTTGTGTTCTGTTGATAATGCAATGCCGTCCCCTTCAAAAAAATATATATTTTTAATCCTTTTTATTATATTAACTGTCTCAGATGTTTCGTGCTGGAACCATTTCCACACTGAACTTCCTTCTTCAGACCAGCAAAAGTATAAAACAGATTCATTGGACCGAATGGTCTACTCCTGTTCCTATTTTCTTGACACCTATGGAGATCGTTTGCCAATTTCTGTATTTACCTTTCGTGCTGAAAATGTTAATTCTCTTAGTGCTGACAGAAATTTATTGTCTGAATGTAAGAACCTTCTCCTGGCAAACTTCAAACTTCTGGTTCTTTATTATCTTTTAACATCTCTGTCCACTTCTTGAAATAAAGCTGCATAGGAATAGTTTCAGTCCATGTATTTTGAAGAGACTATACTCTCAAAACTGTTCACAACAGAGTGGCAGAAAACATTGGTTTGTCTGTTCTAAATCATCAAGTGCGTGGTATGGACGTACGGTGGTATGGTGGTTTCAAATATTGTCCTTTGAAATCTGTAACATGGGTTTGAATCTAATCCTGCATGAGGGCAAAAAAAAATTTCTGCCAATTCTAAGGATCCTTTCTAAAATTATTCATCTATTAAATCATTTCCTAGGGGTTGAGACTCCACATCATAAAAGTGCCATAATTTGACTCTAAATTGTGAATGTCAGTGAGGTGTTGAAAATGGCTTGTTTTGGAAATAGAAACGCTACACTGGTATGAGAATGTGGGATGGGAGGGGGTGAGGGGCAGGGAGAATGCTCCTTTCAAACGGGAATTAAAGGAATATGCTAAAATAACATCCCACAATTACACACAGCTTTGAAAATGCTGGGAATATAGCATTTCAATCAGGAGGAGAGCTAATCCTTGGTGAGTTTTGAAAACTATTAAAATTTCTGAATCATTTTTAAAATACTAAAGATGGATATTTTGGATCAGTGTATCCTGCAAATCCCCTGGAAGGACAGGCACACCAACATCAGTGTCCTCGTCCAGGCTAACATCCCCAGTACTGAAGCACCGACCACACTCGATCAATTTCGCTGGGCAGGCCACATAATTCGCATGCCAGATAATTCGCATGCCAGATATGGGACGCCCTAAGCAAATGCTTTATGCGGAGCTCCTTCATGGTAAACGAGCCAAAGGAGGACAGTGGAAATGTTATAAAGACACCCTCAAAGCCTCCCTGGTAAAGTGCGACATCACCACTGATACCTGGGAGACCCTGGCCGAAGACCGCCCTAGGTGGAGAAAGTACATCCCGGAGGACGTTGAGCTCTTCGAGTCCCAATGCAAAGAGCATGAAGAGGCCAAGCGCAGGCAGCAGAAGGAGCGCGCGGCAAACCAGCCCCATCGACCCCTTCCCTCGACGAATGTCTGTCCCACCTGTAACAGGGTCTGTGGCTCTCGTATCGGACTGATCAGCCATCAAAGAACTCACTTTGGGAGTGGAAGCAAGTCTTCCTCGATTCCGAGGGACTGCCTATGATGATGATGATGAGAGGCAGTTTTGATAAGTATGCAATGTGTACTGTTCCTAAGATGGAACAGGATACAAGTGTTCTATGTTGTTAACAGGTACAAAAAGTAGAAAACTTTCCATTCCCAGAACCCAATGGAAACAACATTTCACCAAGATATTTTTTGTGGCTAAGGGTATGTTCGCTCCTGGTACCAAAGACCACCAAAAGAAACCAAATTACAGGTTCTTCAACAAGAGTAGCAGCCATAATGTGGGCCAATATGTAATCTTTTAAGAGGAGCAAGTAATCCCACAGTTAAAAATACTCAAAATCGAAGAATTTCTCTCAGAACTCCATGGGCTTCACTTTATATTTTTAATTGTTCATATTTATGTTGTTTGCATTACAGAACTCCTGTGAGTTGATGCATTTAATTGTGCAAATGTTGGAAAGAGATGCAGTAGAGTAACACGAGCCAAAGGAATCCCTTTGCAGTGCCTGCTCTGTAAAACTGGTGTCCCATCGAATCCACTGCTCTCCCCCGCCCCCCCACTCTTGTCACTGCTAAATTTTGCCCATTCTCTTGACCTTCTATTCATTGTAAAACAAAATAGATTTTGAACTGTGTTAACTGAACAATATAGAACCTCGATTTCCATTTTTTGTTATGTGAATTTGATTTTTCAGTTTAATTTTTTTTTAATGAAATGAGCCATACAAAAGATGACATTCTGCCAGGAGTCAATAGGTTTGACTTTTATTTTGACTCGTGTTGCAAAATTTCAGTCCTGCATTCGCAATTTGGAGATGATCCTATCAGGGCTAGTCTGTATCTGAAAGGGCCGCAGTATTTATCTAAGCTTCAGGGTTCAGTGAGCTGAGTTGTGCAATAGTTCTTAATACAGCTCGCAATGTCAACTGTTGGTGACTGGAAACAATTTTTTTCTTAAAAGATCTTTTGTAGGGAAAATTAAGTTTATCTGTTAAAAGAACAAACTGAATATTCTCGTGCAAAATCATTGAGGTGAAAGCATTAATAGTGTTTAACAAAAGAGTCCTTCTCAACGTGCAGTGTTTCTTATTTTGGCAGACTGACTGAATTCACTTGTACTTTTTACACTGAGCCAAACACGTTCAGGAATTGACAGAATGATTGACCGCCCACTGAAACATAACAGTATCAAATGAAGCTTTGCCACATGCTACTGACTTGATAGCTTCTGCATTGCTGCTACCATTTGTCCAGTGTCTACATTTTTGTTCACCTTACTTCTTAACTATACTATCCTCACCTAAAGTGATAACTGAATGCCGAATCATCCCTTTACCTTCAGGCTTATCTGATTTTTGATATTCACAAATAAATACTGAAACAAAATAGTGAATCTAAACACTCTAATACTGCGTTGTTGTAGTTGTTTTAGTTCCAATAAACTCATTGTTCAAATCATTAAATTAATTCACTAATCACTTGAATTCACTAATTGGTTTGAATAAGTGCAAAACAATTTGGACATCAATTGCCATAGATTTTCCTTTGTTAGTTCAAACTAAATAATAAATAGAATAAAAGAACAACAGCCCAGCTTCTCTAATCTCTCCTCATAACTGAAGTCAAATCAAAAATAATTATAGTATTCAATTAAACATAGAAACATAGAAAATAGGTGCAGGAGTATGCCATTCGTCCCTTTGAGCCTGCATCACCATCCAATAAGATCATGGCTGATCATTCACCTCAGTACCTCTTTCCTGTTTTCTCTCCATATCCCTTTAGCTGTAAGGGCCATATCCAACTCCCTCTTGAATATATCCAATGAACTGGCATCAACAACCCTATGCGGTAGGGAATTCCACAGGTTAACAACTCTGAGTGAAGAAGTTTGTCCTCATGTCCTAACTGTCCCGATGTTGGGGAAGTCCAGAACCAGGGGACATAGTCTAAGGATAAGGGGTAAGCCATATAGGACTGAGATGAGGAGTAACTTCTTCACTCAGAGAGTTGTTAACCTGTGGAATTCCCTACCGCAGAGAGTTGTTGATGCCAGTATATTGGATATATTCAAGAGGGAGTTAGATATGGCCCTTACGGCTAAAGGGAATCAAGGGGTATGGATAGAAAGCAGGAAAGGGGTACTGAGGTGAATGATCAGCGATGATCTTATTGAATGGTGGTGCAGGCTCGAAGGGCCGAATGCCCTACTCCTGCAACTATTTTCTAAGTTTCTATGTTACCCCTTATCCTTAGACTGTGTCCCCTGGTTCTGGACTTCCCCAATATCGACAACATTCTTCCTGCATCTAACCTGTACAGTCTTGTCAGAATTTTATATGTTTTTATGAGATCCCTTCTCATCCTTCTAAACTCCAGTGAATACAGGCCCAGTCGATCCAGTCTCTCCTCATATGTCAGTCCTGCCATCCCAGGAATCAGTCTGGTGAACCTTCGTTGTACTCCCTCAATAGGAAGAATGTCCTTCCTCAGGTTGGGAGACTAAAACTGAACACAATATTCCAGGTGAGGCCTCACCAAGGCTCTGTACAACTGCAGTAAGACCTCCCTGCTCCTATATTCAAATCCCCTAGCTATGAAGGCCAACATACCATTTGCCTTCTTCACCACCTGCTGCACCTACATGCCAACTTTCAATGTCTGATGTACCATGACACCCAGGTCCGCTTTTCCTAATCTGCCGCCATTCAGATAATAATCTGCCTTCGTGTTTTTGCCCCCAAAATGGATAACCTCACATTTATCCACATTATACTGCATCTGCCATGCATTTGCACACTCACCTAACCTGTCCAAGTCACCCTGCAGCCTCTTAGCGTCCTCCTCACAGCTCACACCGCCACCCAGCTGAGAGTCATCTGCAAACTTGGAGATATTACACTCAATTCCTTCATCTAAATCATTAATGTATAATGTAAATAACTGAGGTCCCAGCACTGAGCCCTGCGGCACCCCACTAGTCACTGCCTGCCATTCTGAAAAGGACCCGTTTATCCCGACTCTCTGCTTCCTGTCTGCCAACCAGTTCTCTATCCACGTCAGTACATTACCCCAATACCATGTGCTTTAATTTTGCACACCAATCTCTTGTGTGGGACCTTGTCAAAAGCCTTTTGAAAGTCCAAATACACCACATCCACTGGTTTTCCCTTGTCCACGCTACTAGTTACACCCTCAAAAAATTCCAGAAGATTTGTCAAGCATGATTTCCCTTTCATAAATCCATGCTGACTTAGACCGATCCTGTCACTGCCTTCCAAATGCACTGCTAATTCATCTTTAATAATTGATTCCAACATTTTCCCCACTATGATGTCAGGCTAACCGGTCTATAATTATCCATTTTCTCTCCCTCCTTTTTTAAAAAGTGCTGTTACATTAGCTACCCTCCAGTCCATAGGAACTGATCCAGAGTCGATAGACTGTTATAAAATGATCACCAATGCATCCACTATTTCTTGGGCCACTTCCTTAAGTACTCTGGGATGCAGACTATCAGGCCCTGGGGATTTATCGGCCTTCAATCCCATCAATTTCCATAACACAATTTCCTGACTAATAAGGATTTCCTTCAGTTCCTCCTTCTCGCTAGACCCTCGGTCCCCTAGTATTTCCGGAAGGTTATTTGTGTCTTCCTTCGTGAAGATAGAACCAAAGTATTTGTTTAACTGGTCCGCCATTTCTTTGTTCCCCATTATAAATTCACCTGAATCTGACTGCAAGGGACCTACGTTTGTCTTCACTAATCTTTTTCTCTTCACATATCGATAGAAGCTTTTGCAGTCAGTTTTGATGTTCCCAGCAAGCTTCCTCCCATACTCTATTTTCCCCCTCCTAATTAAACCCTTTGTCCACCTCTGCGGAATTCTAAATTTCTCCCAATCCTCAGGTTTGCTGCTTTTTCTGGCCAATTTATATGACTTTTCCTTGGATTTAACACTATCCTTAATTACCTTTGTTAGCCACGGTTGAGCCACCTTCCCTGTTTTATTTTTACTCCAGACAGGGATGTACAATTGTTGAAATTTATCCATGTGATCTTTAAATGTTTGCCATTGCCTATCCACCGTCAATCCCTTAAGTATCATTCGCCAGTCTATTCTAGCCAATTCACGTCTCATACCACCGAAGTTACCTTTCCTTAAGTTCAGGACCCTAGTCTCTGAATTAACTGTGTCGCTCTCCATCTTAAAGAATTCTACCATATTATGGTCACTCTTCCCCAAGGGGCCTCACACCACAAGATTGCTAATTAGTCTTTCTCGTTACACATTACACAAATTTAAACATGCTGTGCATTTATAGCAATGATTGGTTAAATTACCGTTGCGACGTGACTTCCAAAATACCGTATTCCAGAAGTAAATTCTGACTGCTATTTTTATTTATTTAAGGGTACCACCTTTTCCTTTTCCTTCACAAAGCATAGAAAATGCAGTGTTTTCGCCATGAAAGATGTCCATTTTGCTGCCTGTGGCTTTGACGTTTATATTCATCAATCGCAGTTAGTTTTATTGCCTCGTGTGCCATCTCAAAATCAATTAAAGCATAATGCTTTATTTAATAAAAGCACATTCTATACTCCAGGTCAGAGAGGGGACTACAGTTCCAGGATTCAGCCACTGGAAACCACTTTTTGTGTCTTCTATGTTCTGAATATTGAAGGCAGTGTAGTCCATTGTGAGTACTGTACTCTTGGTTGATGAGGGAGACATAAGTGGCAAGTTCTCTTAAAATCCTTCAGCAGTAACCAGCCACAATCTACTTTAGAATCATGATACACCATACACTTTTGCTGCTGAAGCATTTCTGCTGTTTCCTGACTGGTGTTCCCCTGCCAGCAACTTTGCACTTAACCTTCATCCAGTGGGACAGTATGCTTTCCTCTGATAAGATACCTTAGTTGTGTATACACATACGTAGAATTAGGATTTAGTTTATTCTTGAAGTTTTTGGTTTCTTTTTACTTCTCGATCACTTGTAGACTTGTACTCTAGCTAGAAATAATGAAATGGTTAAAAGTTGTTCATTCCCGTGAAGGTTTAGGGTTTAATGTGTTAGAATACAATTTAGCTGACACTGTAGTTTAATAGTTTGCTGAAACCGCAGGATGTATGCTTCATGTCCTTTGACTTATTTTTGTGGCCACATTGTGAAACAAGATAGCCAAGGCAGTTTTGAGATAGGAAGTGGAACAGTGGAGACAGAATGGTAAACAGGTTGGCATCTGTTGTTTTGAAGGAAATTTTTCCTTTTTGGGGTCTTGTTCACAATAACATTTGTCATTGCCATAATGAATGCTATAAAGATCTTGAGCTTTTCTTAACAAGTTGTAGAGAGAGTCAGGTTTGAAGAGGATTGACAAGGTTACATCTCCACCTGGGGAAATCGCGGTAATGTTTATTTCTCTCTATGTCTACTGTTTAAAAACTGTGTGTGTGTCTGGACTTGGTCGAGTACAATAAATGGAGAATCATTGCAAAGCTATATTGGGTGTCGGAATCAAACTGAGTCTGACACTTGTAGTGTGAAGGGACCAATGAGGTCACCAAAGTGTCTTGCTCTAGGATTAAAGTTACAACAACATGGTAATAATCAAGTCATTGCTGATACAGTGTACCTCCTTATTTTTTTTTTCAAAACATTTAAATCCTTCCAACTTTTGGGGAATGAAAAAGTAAGTCAGGAAAAACAGTAGATGAATCAATTATGGCCAACATTGTAAGTTTTTTACTTTTGTGGATTAAAAATTAAATGTGCTTCCAACTTTCTTGATTCACTTCATTTGACCTCTGTTTTCTTCTAGGCTGTGTTACTGATGGATGCTGAGAAACGTATCCGACTACTGCAGTTTGTTACTGGAACCTCAAGAGTGCCTATGAATGGGTTTGCTGAGCTATATGGTGTGTTGCTATTTTACTTTGTATGCAAGCTTATCCCTTAAGTTTAAATTTGTGATTTAATTTTAATCTTTATTTGATGAGGACATTTCATTCAAAATGGCTGTTGCTGGCAAGCCCGGCATTTCTTGCCCATCTTAGTTGTCCTTGAGAAGGTGGTGGTGGGCTTTCTTGAACTACTGCAGTTCATGTGATGAAGGTACTCCCACAGTGGATTCCAGGATTTTGACCCAGTGACAATGGAAGTAATAGCAATATGTGTCTAAGTAGGGATGATGTGATTTGAAAGTGATGGAATTCTTGTAAACCCTTGTCCTTCCAGGTGGTGGAGGTCACTGGTTTGGGAGATATTGTTGAAGAAACCTTGGCGAGTTGCTGCCATGCATTCTAACATTATTAGAGCCCCATTACAATGGAGTGTTGTTTTACTCATCAATTTTCCATATCATAAAGTTGAGACTCCTTGTTGGGATGCAGACTGTGGGCACCTGAGTTCCTTACCCAAGTGGTCTTTGTATATATGGGAGCTTCAAAAGTAAGCTTTTGCAGACTGTAGTAGAAGGGCATCACAGCCAAGCCTGACAGCTATACATGCATATTTCTGATCAGGAGTGGCAAACTTGGCCTGGTGGCACTGAGATTAATGATGCTGCTCCTACCTATGAGTTGTTGAAGCAGCTAAAGGGATATAAACCAGAGATCAAACCTGGAACCTTCCTGGTCTTTTTTTGTTCAGTTACTCACTGAATAAACTTACTGCTCAGTGGAATATTTACTCACTCTGTTTTAACATGTTTAAGATGTCTTTAAGACGTTACAGAAGCTTGTTCTTAAAGACTCCTGTTATACTTTTTGGTATTTTACACAGGTTCCAATGGTCCTCAGCTGTTTACAATAGAGCAGTGGGGAACTCCAGAAAAGTTACCAAGGGCTCACACGTGGTAAGAACAATAATGTTATTAAATGCTTTGATTTTGAGCGCTTCTGTGATGAAGCACAAGCTTAATATTTAATGTTGAATTTTTCCCTCGATGTTGTCAGAGTATCTGCTGTTTTGTAATAACAGGAACATTATACCAGTATATAGTAGAGTTAATATTCTGTTGGTTTTGGATCCTGGTTTGCTTTCTGGCAGTGAAATAACATGGGTGATTTTAACTAACTACCTACCCAGTTTCTGCCAGTGGGTTAAAATCGCATCTCTGGGAGCCAGATTCAATGCTCCAAGCTTCTAACAGCTGGATAAATATTCTTGTCTCTTTCCAGGAGTGAGAGACTGGGGCATGTCATCTAGTCGCATTTATGCAAGGGAGCTTGAGGACTCTCATTCAGGACTGGGTGGGGGAGGGTTTATCGACATAGCCCAGGGATTCAATTGTGGCTTTATTATCTGTTGCTGTTTCCTGTTGATATTTATTAGGTACTAGCAGGTCCTCAATGACATAACTCATGAGTAATCTAACTCATGAGTAATCTCTGGTTTGGAGCACAGCTATGACATTTAATCTCTGCCTTTAATGTCAAAGCCAGATAATTGCAGTTATTTATAAATTGCAGGGATAAATTAGAAGTTAACTGCTTTTGAATTTCAGGCTTCAGGTCACGGACTGGCTTTCTCTTGTTTTTAGCATTGTTCTGCAACAGTAATGTTACGTGACAGACGGGCTGGATGCAATAGTTGCTTCTTGTATAGTTACTGGATGTTTCTGACCTGGAGCTTGAATCCAAGCAGCATTTTTCAATCTGCAGTTTTTGCACCAAATAGCAATAAAACTCTGCTTGACTTAAAGTTGCCTTGATGATAATTTACACGTTGTGGCCCTAAAGATAACTTCTTGGCTTTTGTACTCTATGCTTTTATTTATAAAGCCCAGGGTGCAATATGCTTTATGAACTGCTTTGTTAACCTGTCCTGCCACCTTCAAAGTTTTGTGCACAAGCACCCCAGGTGTCTCTTTACTTGCACTCCCTTTAAAAATTGTACCATTTAGCATGTATTTTGTCTCCTCATTCTTCCCACCAAAATATATCACCTCACATTTTTCTGCATTGAATTTCATCTGCTATGTGTCTACCCATTCCACCAGCCTGTCTAAGTCTATTACTATCTTCCTCAGTGTTTTGTGTCATCTGCAAATTTAAAAATTGTGGTCTGTACCCCCCCAAAGTCTACATCATTAATGTATATCAAAAACAGCAGTGTCCTAGTACTGAACCTTGGGGAACTCCACTGTATCGTACTACCCTCCAGCCAAAAACAGCCATTCACCACAACTCGCTGTTTTCTATCCCTTAGCCAATTTTGTATCCATACTGCTTCTGCCCCTTTTATCCCATGGGTTTCAATTTTGCTAACAAGCCTAGTATGTGGTATTTTATCAAATATCTTTTGAAAGTCCATATACACAACATACACTGCCCTCATCCACCCTCTATGTTACCACAACAAAAAACTCAAAATAAAACCTCAATCAAGTTAGCATGATTCAATGGACCCCAAGGAGTTATAATAAGGGAACCTCGGAGTAATGAGGGGGTCATCAGATTTTTGTCCATGATGCAGTTTCTGGACTTGTTGTTTTACTAATTTTACAAATATCAGCAAGCAAAGCACTGTTTTCCTTTGAGTAGCTGACACTCTCTTCTAAAAGTTAGTGTTCTGGGAATGTTAGTATTTGCAGGGGGTTCCACTGTAGGGAAAGATTTATAACATTTGGGCGAGGTAACCAAAACATTACTTAAAATGAACATTAGGGCTTTCCTGTACTTTTATTTAGCTCATATAACTTGAATGTCAGAGGAGAAATGAAAATAGCTGACCTCAACATCAAGACAACAATTAACCAAGATCCCTAGCAAAATTGAAGTCAGTGGGGGTCAAAGGGGAAACTCTGCGGTGGCTAGAGTCATCCTTGGCCCAAAGGATAATTGTTGTCATTGTCTGAGACCAGTCCCAATTTTACTTCGGTTTATAACATGAATGTTATAACTTGAGTTCTAGCTCATGAGAAAAATGCTTCAATAAAAAAATCTCAACCTGTGCTCCAGGTTCCTGGCTATCTGTGAGTGGAGACAGGATCAGGAGATCTAGGAGTTCTTTGAAGAATATCCAAATCTTTTTGATTAGCAGCCAGGCATCGACACTTCAGTACTGCAGGTCTCGCCGATTAGACGTTTAATGATTTGTATTTTTTTTCCTGTCTACAGCTTTAACCGCCTTGATTTACCGCCTTATGAATCTTTTGAAGATTTACGAGAGAAGCTTCTAATGGCAGTGGAAAATGCTGAAGGATTTGAAGGAGTAGATTAAATGGCTGCAATTGTGGTCAACAAGATGCTGCTTATAATTTTTTTTGTTCTTTTTTAGAGATAGGAACTTTACCAGTGATATCAATATAATTGCACAGTGACATTGGTACACGGAACAAATTCTTCTATGCTAATTCCTATTTCAAGTTTCTGGAAGGCAGGAAAATTAAAAGCTGACTCTCCAGACAATCGTACTAAAAGAAGAAAAGTGGATGATGTGTGGATGAGAAGTGCATTTCAATAGGACTTGACTGTATTAAAAAAAAATGTTCTTTAACGACACAATCTAAACATTTTACCAACTTTGTAATGAAAGTGAATGGAAACTATCACTTTCACAGGTATAGTATTATCACTTTGTTTACTCAATGAACTGCAAAATAGCCAGTTATATAGAGATCCTTGTAATATAACCCATCCAGTTAAAAGGCACGATCTGTAAAATGGGATAAAGGTTTGAATCGTGTTGTTCACACACGTACATATAGCAGTGCATTGACATTTTCACTGTGAAACGTTTGTGCCTCCTTTACCCACCAGTCATGATTAAAAGCATTTTTTTAAATTATTGATGACGTAGTTTAACACTTTCCTGGAATGTGAAAACTGAGATCAGTGATATTTTTATTTAACAGAATTGTTACAAATGACACTAAATGTGGTCTCAAAAGCAAATTACAGTTACATGCTGTCATCTTTATTTTTAACAATATATGTTTCGTTTAGTTTAGTAAACTAAACATGATTATCCATTGAGCATGCAATGAAATAACATCAGCATTGAGAGGACAGCCAACAAAAAAGTACTGGAGGTGTTCTCTTCAAATTAAAATGTTACCTGAATTTTCCTTTTTTTGAGCAAGGTAACGGCTATCTATTAGGGTAAAGCACATTACAGTAACATGCTTGCAGCATGCCTGTTTAAACCCTGCTGGTGGGTCCGGGAAATGATTGCTGGCTGGATCTTGAATTTTAATCTTGCTCACTGCAACAATAATATACAGTAATAAAGCTACACAAATATCAGGAGCAGCTTTATTATTGTAATACTGACTTTAACTTCAAAAATTAACATTTAAACATAATGTCAAACTAAAAGACATAGAAACACTTCTGCTCTCTCTCCTTTTTCTTTGCTCCTGTTGTTTTTTTTTCTTTTCATATACACACACTGCCCTATTTTTATTTTAGCTTTAATTTAACTTTTTGTTCTGATTTTATTTCTATTCCAACCTTTCCCCTCCCGTTTATTTACCTTTTTTTCTTTTGCCTCCCTTCTCACACCATCCGTTTTAGGGCCAGGAGTAACTTTTTTTTTAAATGGCCATTTGATTGGACCTGGTTTTAACCAATTGATAGCAAATACATGAAGATTACTGTGACCAGACGAATGACATAGAAACATGCAATTAACCAGGAAGAGGCTCTAACAACTGAGTATCTTCTGTGACAACACTCCCTCCCTTCCACTCAGATCATTTTATATTTGAAACTTTTAAAATGAAAGTTAACCACTATCAATCAAGCTTTGAATGACTAATGTATTTGTCTTATTATCAGTAGAGCTATGCTGATTTTTTTAAAAATGTGTTCTGTTGTAACACCAAGAAATCTAAGGGCACTTTATACATCGCATAAAGGTCATGGCTGTTTAATTGTTTTTAAATGTGTACATTTTTAATACGGAGTATGCTTATCCAGTGCAATATCTATCTGTACATTTTTGCTACTGATGATGCAACAACGAAACCAATGTGGAGCTGAACCGAACATAATCTCTCTTTTTCCTTTCTTCCCAATGTGCTTTTCCCTTTAAAAGCATACCATGCAATTTCAAAACTCACCTCAAATATGTAATAAAAAATCTGTCCTGAAATCCTTCTTTCCCAAGTAAATTCCCAGAAAATAAACTTTCCATATTAATGTTACAAATTTTGTAATTTGTATTTTATGCATATACATTGATGAGATTAAAAATATTTATCTAACTTAGCACAGTGATGAAGTGCAACAAATCCTTTGTTCCTGAAAATGTTTGAGACAACTTCTGTCTGATGTTTGTTGAAGCCTTTTATGAGAATCTTACAGCCATGTTAAAGATGGATTGACGTCTAAAATTGAGTTTTGTTCTATCATTTATATTTCTTTATCCCAATTTACATGATTTCCCCACAGGAGTGAGTAAAGTGCTGCCCATCATGCACTTTACATCCGGATAGATAGAATGTTCTAAGTTAATAATTCCATGCCCACACTTGGAGCTGCTCCATAATTAGTTGATAGATGCTGAACTTATAATATGGCGTACTGACTGTGTGTCTGCAACTGTACTTGTCAGGCAGTTTAGAAAATGAATACTTGTTCTCACAGCAGTGGTGCACAGCTCCTTATGATTGTGCAGCCATGAGTCAAAACTGCAACTGATTTGATGGAAAGCATGTGGTATACCATCTGTCCTAATGGGCCACTAATATTTAGTTTCACAACCAACATTGGTGCCAAAAGTATAAATATCTTTCAGAATTAACTATGCCACTTTTTTAAGCTGCATTAATAAAATTGCTATTTTTAAAAGAACTCAAATTTAATGACCTTCCAAAGTGCATTACAGCCTACAAAGTACTTTTAAATTGTCGTCACTGTTGTAATATAGGGAAGGACCCACAAAGAGCAATAGGATAAATGAGCAATTAAACTGTATTAATGATGTGGTTGAGGGATAAATGTTGGCCAAGAAACCATGGAGAACTCCCCTGCTCTTCTTCGAATAATGCAATGGGCTCTTTTATATCCACCTGAGAGGGAAGATGGGGTTTCAGTTTAATGTCTCATCCAAAAAGCAGTTCTTCAATACTGCACTGAAATATCAGCCAAGTTTATGTGCTCAAGTCTTTGAGTAGGGCTTGAACCTACAACCTTCTAACTCAGGTGGGAGTGCTTCCTCTCAGTCAAGGCTGACCTACTACAGCAAAAATATTGATCTTTGTGGCAAAGCTAGTTTGATTAGACATGGTTTTGATACTTTTGGTGTTGGATACTATTGATTGTGCACATTCAATTCTGGGCAGGTACTGTCAGTGTGAGCACAATGGGACTAATGGAACAGATGTTCTAGAGAGATGATGTTGAAGACATTTCCACAGAATGGAATGCTTACAAAAGCTTTGTTGGAGTTTGACAAAGAACAAAGATTTATTGCTGCCTAACGTACTTTATGCTGATGACATTAAATAATATCTTTTTCACTGATGTAAGGGAATTGAAGCTTCGACTTATTTCTGTATTGGTGGTTAGCTAATGTGATTCCTATACAGGTACAATGTCCCGAAAACCGGAATTGTCCAAAAACCGAACATTTGTTTAAAAAGCGCATTGCAGATGGAGTCGTCTGACATGCGATCGGTCCGAGCCTTGCCGAATGACCCTTGACCCGACTCACTTGTGATCCGACCCGACCTGACTCATGCGTGTTTTCATGTCTAACCCGAAATCCAGAAGAATACAAAAACTGGCATGGCCTCGGCCCTGAGGTTGCTGGATTCGGGACATTGGATTTTCTTCTCCGAAATCTGGAAAAATACAAAAATCGGCCCTGAGGTTGCCGGATTCGGGAAGTCGCATTTTCTTCTCCGAAATCCGGTAAAATACGAAAACCAGCCTGGCCTCGGTCCCGTGTTTGCTGGATTCGGGATGTCAGATTTTCGTCTCCAAAATCCAGAAAAACCCGAAAACTGGCATGGCCTTGGTTCAAAGGTTGTCTGATTCGGGACGTTGAACCTGTATTTAAAAAGGGAGCTGGAACAAGTCCAGGGAACTATGGACCAATTAGCTTAACATTAGTGGTAAGGAAGATAATGGAATCCTTACTCGAAATGTAATAGAAAAACATCTCGAGACTGAAAATATAATAGAGTAGGAAACATGGATTCCAAAAGAGAACATTATGCAACGGCATTTCAGGAGAAGTTTCTTTGCCCAGAGAATAGTTGAGGTGAATGACATAGTTGCATTTAAGTGGAAGCTAGAAATGCACACGAGGGAGAAAGCAATAGCAGGATATGTTGATGGGGTTAGATGAGGAAGGGTGGGAGGAGGCTCATGTGGACTATAAAGACCAGCATGGACATGTTGGGCCAATTGGCCTGTTCTGTGCATTTAATACTTTGTAGCATTGACCACTGGTGTTCTCGATATTCATGACTTCTTCAGTGAGAGATTTTGTAAGTTAACAGCTTTGAAATTGGATTTAAAAAAGTAAGAAAATAAATCAGAAATATCTGTCATCAATTGAAATGAAATAAAAACAGAAAATGTACAACAGGTAGATCAATGATTTTTCTTGAGAACTGAAGCACCTGAAAGACAATCTTGTCTTTTTCTTGCTTACTTGCCTTTTCATTTTGGATTTTTATTTCAGATTTCTGTTTATCTCAATAATATAATTGATTCGTATTACTTGCAACGACATATGATGCTGCAGGGTGTTGATACACTTGCATTGAAAAGCACATCTATCTGTGACCACTTACCAAAACCATGTGTAGAAACAAGGCTTATAAACTTAAGCTGGGAAATAGTAAATTTATAATGAGAAATTGATTAAATTACATTTTCATTGTAAAATTTCTGTCTGAAGCTGAAAGAGACAAAGTCTAGTTTAGCATGAGTACTGAATTGCTAAACATAATACAAGTATGCTCATTAAAAGAATGATTTATTATAGTCTTGTTAACTTTTTTGAAGAAAGTAAATGCTCTCTGCTCTTTCCATTTTCTTAAACTACCCCATTCCACCCAGTGGACTGACCAGGTATTTCCCTGCAGATGTGTACATTGAATTTTGTCGACTTTTATTGAGCCAAAAATGAGAAATTTGTGTTAAAGAAATATCTTAACTATTTTTTCCACTCCTCGTTCAATTGTATTTTTTCTCATTTTAAATTTCCTTAGGTTCACTGTTAATCTCGTCAGTTAGCTCAACTTGTGTTTTATGCATTAATACAAATACTTTGGATTTCTTGGCTTTTATCCCCAGGAATCGAGAAGTTTGAATGAAATGCACTCTCGTGCATGCTATGTAGAAGAAAGTCCATAAAACGCTGAGTTTATGGTGGTGATTACAGCTTTTGTGTAGTAATGTCAATGTTATTCAGTGGTACCAGACTATAATATATTTGACTTGGAATTCCTGATAATTATTGACTTTAATTATTGACTTGGAGTAAAGTTTGAAGTCCCTGGTTTTTGAGCTATTAACCCATAATACCCCATCCAATGCATTGATGGAATGCTCATCTTGGCATTGCCATGAGTGCAATAATTGTCAATAACTTGGTGATGAAGATGCTGAATTGAAGCTTTGTATTTTACAAAATGCTGTGAGATAACATTGAGTACTCTCACTCCACTTCTGTTTCATTGCACTGCTTGCATATATTACAATTGGTAAAGTAGAACAATTGAACTGCTTTTGAAGTTTTTAAACTTCATTTTTAATCTTTTTAGTGTTGTGGAATACCCAACAGTTTGACCATCTATTTGCTAACATTAAAATTTGAATAACATCAATGAACAGAGGTTTGTAGATGCAAATTGAGCTTTATCTGACTGGAGCAGGATGAAAAGCTAGTGATATTTTCTGGTCTTTTATTTCTACTTTACCCTTTGAAGGTACAGCACTGACGGTATAACTTCACTCTGCACTATTGCAAATGAGGATCAGTGACGTTGTTCCTTTTGTGGGAATCCATAAAACCTATATTTACACAATATTGTGTTCTGATCTTGCTTGAGCAAAATTATTACTGGGAAATGAAGTTGTTTATTACACATACAGAAACAGCACCCTGAATAATAAAACATTTGCAGAAACTTTCAACTTCAACACTGGTATAAAACAGGCACGTTCGAATCGGTCACCAGTTATACAACCTGTCCGAATTTTCTTTCCAGCTGGAACTTTCGATTTCACTAGTGTAAAAGTGACAATATAGGATCAACCACCCATTTATGTACCCTGCATAACTTTCCTTTAAATTCGAGAGTAACGGGCGGCCAATTCAATGTCTACCATTTTACATCCACATGGAAGTTGATATTTCTGCCCATTATTTCAAATCCAACCTTTCATATTAAGATTTTTTTTTAAGTACTCTACATATTTATGTTAATAAAATGGACAAGCTTTCTGTGTATTTAATGCACGTTAACTTATTGAGTAGGAAAGTTTCAAAACTGTATTTGGTTGGAATTCCACTGAGGGCTATAAAGTGACTGGCCTCTAAGCCGCAGGGCTGGATTTGTTGCCTTTCACCCATCCTTCAGGGCATTTTATTTTTATTTTTTGTTTCAATTTTATCTTTTACTATTCTCTCATTCATCCACCTGTCCTGAAGGTGGCCAGTCTTCCACTTGTGAGAATGGACAGTGAAGTTGGGATGCTTGGTGATTGGATGATCTCAGCTGTGTCAGGAATAAAAGTTGTAGCATAGGTTACTAGATAATGGGGGGGAAAATTGGGGTCGGAGGCTTCCTTCAGACGAATGCCTCCGACCGAAATTATTTTTAATGAAAATACCTGCTGGTCAAGGAGGCACCTACGATTGCGGTCAGAGGCCTTCATTCGCTATGCAGCGTACGGGGAGATGACTTCTCCGTATGTACAGAAATGCTGGAGTCACGTGGGCCTGGACCACCAGTCACTAGGTAGTATTCTCATTGATAAAAATGGAAACTCCGTTTGTGCAAGTTCCCATTACTATCAATGAGAAAACCCTCCGAAAACAAGAAACACAGCGTAAAAAAAACACCTCGCGTATTTAAAATGAATTGGAATTCAATATTTTCAAAAAAAAATCTTATTTTGTAATTTTTTTTAATGGACTAGAAATTCATTAATATTCCACCCTTTTACCACCCATATAACACTGAAGCACTTTACCGCCCAAAACTGTTTGAATAGGCTTAAAAATAAACTTACCTTAATGGACAGGGTTTTTAACATGAAAATGAATGATTAAATGTAATTTTTTTGTTTTAAAACTCTCATGCTGGCAAAAGTAAGCTATGCGCCTGCTTTTACCAGGCATAAAAGTTTGAAGGACATTCGCTGGGCATGAGTTGGACAAAAAGCCCAATCTCTCCTGCACGGATGTCCTTCTCCCAGGGACATGGAGGATCTTGATAGATTGGAAAAACTAGTCTTGGTGCATTGCGCCCCGAAAACCGGATTTTGCGAGGCTTCGCCAGGTCCGTGCGCACTTCATACGTGGTAAACGTGGCAAGTTTTTCACCCTTCCCTCTCGCTCACTTATGCTGAGGCTGTTTGTGCCTGCAGCTGCCCCACCTGCAATTACTTAACTCAACATAAACCAAGAATCGAACCAAGAACTTTCCTGATTTTGTAATAACTTACTACTGCACCATGTGTTGTATTTAAAAAAAAAAGTATTGGGCCTGAATTTGTGGTCTGAGGCTTCCCGTGGTGAATGCCTCCGAACTGCAATAAATCCAGAACTGATGGCCCCGGATCCACGGGGACCCGCGCTCCTGGCCCTCTACGAGTAGGCATGCATTAAGATTCATGTATCCAAGGAGTACATGCAGTTCGCAAGCGTCCCTGGGATCACATGGGTCAGCCCAACCAATCAGAAAGGTGATTGCCATTGTGCTTATGGGGATTCCATTTACATACGGCATCCCCATAAGCATGAATAGGAATCAGCCAAAAAATAAACGTACACAACATTGACTGAAGTAAAAAAAATTACATGTTGAAAATTAATTAAAATACAATTTCATGAAACATTTAAAATAAAAAAAATTTTTTTTTTTTGAGAAATAAAGGTAAATAGCCTAACCTTATTTTACAGGTTTTTGAATGTTAAAATTATTTTTTTTAATTATATTTATTTAAACCCTTTCGCTGGTAATGTAATAACCAGATAAATCACCCTCATTATAAGTGATTGTTCACAGCAATATACAGGGGAAGATAATAATTGATGTTGCCATTGTCCTGGATGTTACGGTAATAAGAGCGAGGCTATTGGTGCTCACATTACTATGGAGTAACTTCCGACATCCACACATGCAGTAAAACATGGAAATCAGGAAGTTGCTATTCGAGATGACCTGCTCCTCGACAAGTTGCACTACACTGGTACTGTACCGATCGATTTGACATTAAAATAAATGAAGGATGTTAAGTTGCGGTACTTAGCCACTATACACGCCAGAAAAAGTTAGAACTTTTCCATTCAAGTGCAAGTGAATTTTTAATGGCGTGATAAGTCTTAATTATTAAGAAACAACTCTCGGGCACTGAAACTAACTTTTAAAATTATGGAGTCTCATTTCTTCAGATTTTAATTCATGGAGATTTTTTTTAATTAAATTTTTTTCTATCTCATCTCTCTCAATCCCATCCTCTCTTTTGCTTTCTGTACATGATTTTTATATTGAATTAAATATTCTAACTTACACTTCCTGGTTCAAACTCTGCGTGTCTCAGTAAGGATACCTCAATCTGATTGGTTGAAGAGACATGCCCCAGATCCCCTGTAGAGGGCACCATTCTGAAATGGCTCTCTAATTACTGTAAGTTACCACGCAAAATCCACAAAGTCTGCGGGCAGCTGTAACCATAATGAATGCTGTTCATTCGCCACTGACAGCAAAATCCAGGCCATTGTATATAAAGTAATTTTCACGTTTTTAAACAGTACACTTTTGGAAGGCAAAAAGAAAGCATAATCTTTTGAAAATAATTATATAAAATCAATGGAGAGAGAAACCGAGTTAACGTTTCAGGCCGATGACTTTTCGCCA
The DNA here is from genome assembly GCF_044704955.1 of Pristiophorus japonicus. Taxonomy (NCBI): domain Eukaryota; kingdom Metazoa; phylum Chordata; class Chondrichthyes; family Pristiophoridae; genus Pristiophorus; species Pristiophorus japonicus. Next base: position 68,181,172 of record NC_091978.1, read on the forward strand.
GAACTGGAAAAGAGATGTAACAGATCATCTTCTGTTACTTCTCTAACTTTTTCCAATTCTGACAATTGGTCATTGACCTGAAATGTTAACTCTGTATCTCTCTCCAGATACTGCCTGACCTGCTGAGCATTTCCAGCACTTGTTATTTTTATTTCAGATTTCCAGCATCTGCAGTATTTTGCTTTTGTATGTAAAACCAACTTATTGTTCCATCAACGCCATATGAATTTCAGCTCTATTGGAGAATATTGCAATATATTAAATAACAAAGGTCACCATCAAAGTTTCTATTCTGAGTGAGCAGTAAAATACCCTGTGTGCTGCTATGGAAATAGAGAAATAGGATGTATTGTAATAGGGCCATTTTATGAATACAGAAGTTTAATGGCAACTTGCTTTACGGTTCTTGATTTCCTAACTAGATGCTATTAAAAGTTTTCTCTCTGAAGGAGAACTAATTGAAACAATTTATTCCCCAATTCACTTTCAGGTTGAAGTTTTTCCAGTTTCAAATTGCAGCACTGGTGTCAGTGTTGCAAGAACCGCTTTCCCATTTTGCCTGTCCAGTCTCTCAACTGAATGGTTTCCAGGGGCTGTCTCAAAAGATGCACAGAATTCCCTTTTCTTCAACTCAGTTTGTTGAGCAGTGTTATACAGTGAGTCGGAATACTATAAATGTGGATTTAAATTGGTTCTGAGTCTTGTATTAAAAAACTGAACTGATATTGATTCTGTGATAGATGGAGCCTGAGTAAAGTGGTGCAGGTCACCATATTGTTTGCTTGTCCAATTATTAATTTTGAAATTTTTATGAATGACATCCACCACATTTCCAATTTGTTAAATATACTCAGCATGTAGTGTAATAATATCTCATGTATTGGCAGTGAAACCTATTGATTCTGCACATCTAGCATTTCAAAATATCTCATTCTAGTTTTGCTATCATCACCAAGACACAAAAGTAGTATGAATTCATCAGTTACAAATGTCACAGTTGCACTATATTTGGTCTCGAGAGATCTGTGATGTCTGTATTGCATACCTTGCCTTTTATATGTATATTTGCCAAGCACCTGCTTTTTGCTGATTAGTTTTTTTGGCATTAATGTATAAATTTCATTATACATATACCTGGTGTACATTTTAATTATGAAGGGAAAAATCCATCAGCTTTCTTTGTTTTCTGCATGTTGATTCTTAACAATGGTTAATTAATATGGTTCATTGCCTTTAGCTTGAAAATAGAAACATAGCTAACAATGAAAATAACTCAATTTTTAGCATAAATCTTAAGGAAAATAAATGTTAATTTATTGACTTAATAATTGATCGCGAATAATTCCATTGTTGGAATATTTGGAATGTTTCCACGTTTCACAAACTATTTGCATAAGAATTCAGCGATGGCGCTAAATGAAGATTCTCTTTGTTGTGCTCTGTCCTTCATTCTTTTAAATAGTGTCACAGCAGCTGTAATTATCTTGCACACTTCGATATACTGAAAAATAAACAAGTTTGCATGTATGGCAATAGTTTCCTGTTTCTCTCTTACATTAGTAGATAAATAAGTTTACTTTTATTTCGCTGCTAATGGGAAAACTTTCGATACCTTCATGACTGAAAGGAGGGCATCCTCACTATGATGATGATGAGGAATACATTCTGGATCCAGATGGCTAATTTCATCATTCATGACAGAGCATGCATTAAATGTCATTAATCATCATCATAAGCAGTCCCTCAAAATCGAGGAAGACTTGCTCCCACTCAAAGTGAGTTCTTGGGTGACTGAACAGTCCAATACGGGAATTACTGTCTCTGTCACAGGTGGGACAGATGGTCGTTGAAGGAAAGGGTGGGTGGGAAGACTAGTTTGCCACACACTCCTTCCGCTGCCTGTGCTTGCTTTCTGCATGCTCTCGGCGACAAGACTCGAGGTGTTCAGCACCCTCCTGGATGCTCTTCCTCCACTTAGGGCAGTCTTTGGCCAGGGACTCCCAGGTGTCGGTGGGGATGTTGCATTTTATCAAGGAGACTTTGAGGGTGTCCTTGAAACATTTCCTTTGCCCACCTGGGGCACACTTGCCGTGTAGGAGTTTGAGTAGAGCGTTTGTTTTGGGAGTCTTGTGTCAGGCATGCGAACAATGTGTCCTGCCCAACGCAGCTGGTTGAGTGTGGTCAGTGCTTCAATGCTGGGGATGTTGGCCTGATCGAGGATGCTAATGTTGGTGCGTCTGTCCTTTCAGGGGATTTGCAGGATTTTGCGGAGACATCGTTGGTATTTCTCCAGTGATTTGAGGTGTCTACTGTACATGGTCCATATCTCTCAGCCACACAGGAGCGTGGGTATACACTACAGCCATGTAGACCATGAACTTGGTGCCTGATTTAAGACATTAAATATATCTATAAACTGTTAGCGATAATTAAGAGTTTGAGATGGGAGATGCTGATTTTGAAATCGTCTAGCATGAGTTGCTTCTGGTGAAATTTTGAATCTTGGTGCTATTTTTACTTTGTCATCTCGCCCCTAACAAAAAGCTCTCCACTGGCACTACTTCTGTGCTGCAGTATACTTGTGACAAACATATTTTTGTTTAGTCTTAGCTTGCTGGCTGTCCCTTTTTAAATACACTCGCAGTATATAAGGGGTGGTACTTCGCAAGGATTTGCTCCACTAGATTCTGCGGGAGGCTTACCAGAAATAACAGGCACGTTGCTTGTGATTTTCTTCCATTAACGTTCGTGGGTGATACATCGGGAACTAAGCATCTGCAATTTTCTGACCAGTGACCTGATAGTGTAGAACCTTGGAAACTCCAATCCAAGGAATTTAAAAGTAAGTACTTAAATTCCATGTTTCCAGCCTAAATCAAAATAAGTGTTGAGATTTGTTTTTTGTCTTCAAGGTTACAGGTTTGTGAAAGAAACCAAGCCACATCATTCAAATATAGACAGTGCTGTGGGAGATTGGTTCAGTTATGTGTAGGAGTGGTAATTTCTTTCTGAATTGAATTGTCAGTTATTTAAATTGATGGAGCCTTGGTAACTATGTTGTCTCCCTTCACCCTGAGAAGAGACCCACTCCCCTCCACCCCCCCCCCCCCACCACCACCCCCAAAAAATGCCTCAGTGTAGCATTACTATTATTGTTGCCATTATTATATCAGAGGTGATTAGTACTAACTCTTTCCCATTTCAGTTCCCTTGCAACCCCCCTTAGTTAGAAAAGAATTCCTTCACTGTGCAAAGTAATAAGTTGGAATGGCATTGTAAGTGGTCTCTTCTTCAAACCTTATATTGATGTAATGAAATTCAATATTACCATTGATTCTGTTTGTGATCATCCCTTCATTTGTTACTGTTTTCATTGCTGCCACCAGGATGCTGATATAGTCAATTTGAGCAACTTCACATTTTTCTATAAATGTCAGGAAATCCAATCCTTAATCCAACCAGTACCATCTCTCTTCACTCTGAAAAGAGCACTCCTCCCAGTTGTCTCAGTGTGTTATTTCCATTTTTCAACACCAACCATCCTTGTTCTATTTCTATAATTGTATACTCTTGTCTTCATTTGTTCAGTTATTTCAAAATTTCAATTCAGATTATGTGTGGTCTTCAGAAATCATTTTGTTAGCTCTTTTAGTCATCATCGCTCATTGACTTAAAACCTGGTACTTCCTGTGACTTTTTATGAATCATTTCTGATATCCTCTGATAAGTGCAGGGACCACTGGGCACAATATTTATCATGTAGTCTTATTGATGCTTGATAAAAGTCACAGGCTTATCTGTTCAAACTTGTACTATATCAATGTACTTATGCCCTAACATTCTCTTTGCCTTGGTAACTGCTTCTATACCATGGGGTGATAAGTTTTCATGTTTGCTCAACTAATACCCTCAAATATTTTTGCACTGCATGTTAATACTACTTCATGTTATTTACTACTTCTATTTCTCTATGTATTGATCATTACTTCAATTTCTCGATACTAAATGCCATTTGTATTTCATTTGCCCAGTTAATTCCTCATAAATCCCTAAATGCTGCCTGTTTCCACTGAATGTCCTGGTTTTGGCCCAATCACAACCTGATTGGGCCGAATGGCTTGTTTATGTGTTGTAATTTCTACATAACTCTGTAAATACTAATCTTGTAAAAATTCAGAAGGCAGTTCAAACTTTGGGTTCAAAAGATTTTTCTCTTTCTTCCACCAACCCCTGCCCTCTGTAAACCAGCACCATCCTTTTGGACCTCATAACCAGGAAAGATACACACCATGTGTTTAAGACTTGCTTTTATGAATTCTGTGCTCCTTAAGATAAATTATTTTGCACTGGGGCATGGAGCATTTCCAATTTTGTCCCATCCACCCACCCACCTCCATGGCACGAACCTGGTATTGCAGTACTTCCAGGAACGGTGCAGTGTCTCTAGGCCTTTTGGCTTAGAGCATTGGCGCAGAGTGATCCTTGACAGGTGCAGGGTGACCTCTTTGTGATTTGACAAAGAATTGGAAAGATTGGCAACGAATAAAAAATAAATAAATAAAAAATAAAAATAAAAATTCCAATTTTGGGCACCAGGTTTGATGCATGGTTATATGCATAGTAAAACTCCTTGTAATTCTCCTCCATTGGAACAGAAGTAGGCCATTCAGAGCCTTAAGGCTGTTTCACCATTCAATTAGAAACATAGAAAATAGGTGCAGGAGTAGGCCATTCGGCCCTTCGAGCCTGCACCACCATTCAATGAGATCATGGCTGATCATTCACCTCAGTACCCCTTTCCTGCTTTCTCTCCATACCCCTTGATCCCTTTAGCCATAAGGGCCATATCAAACTCTCTTGAAAATATCCAATAAACTAGCATCAACAACTCTCTGTGGTAGGGAATTCCATAGGTTAACAACTCTCTGAGTGAAGAAGTTTCTCCTCATCTCAGTCCTAAATGGCTTACCTCTTATCCTTAAACTATGTCCCCTTGTTCTGGACTTCCCCAACATCGGGGACATTCTTCCTGCATCTAACCTGTCCAGTCCTGATGGAATTTTATATGTTTTTCTGAGATCTCCTCTCATCATTCTAAACTCCAGTGAATACAGGCCCAGTTGATCCAGTCTGTCCTCATATGCCAGTTCTGCCACCCCGAGAATCAATCTGGTGAACCTTCGCTGCACTCCCTCAATAGCAAGAACGTCCTTCCTCAGATTAGGAGACCAAAACTAAACACAATATTCCAGGTGAGGCCTCACTAAGGCCCTGTACAACTGCAGTAAGACCTCCCTGCTCCTATACTCAAATCCCCTAGCTATGAAGGCCAACATACCATTTGCTTTCTTCGCCGCCTGCTGTACCTGCGTGCCAACTTTCACTGACTGATGTACCATGACACCCAGGTCTCGTTGCACCTCTCCTTTTCCTAATCTGCTGCCATTCAGATAATATTCTGCCTTTGTGTTTTTGCCACCAAAGTGGGTAACCTCACATTTATCCACATTATACTGCATCTGTCATGCGTTTGCCCACTCGCCTAACCTGTCCAAGTCACCCTGCAGCCTCTTAGCGTCCTCCTCACAGCTCACACCGCCACCCAGCTTAGTGTCATCTGCAAACTTGGAGATATTACACTCAATTCCTTCATCTAAATCATTACTGTATATTGTAAATAGCTGGGGTCCCAGCACTGAGCCCTGCGGCACCCCACTAGTCACTGCCTGCCATTCTGAAAAGGACCCGTTTATCCTGACTCTCTGCTTCCTGTTTGCCAACCAGTTTTCTATCCACGTCAGTACATTACCCCCAATATTATGTGCTTTAATTTTGCACACCAATCTCTTGTGTGGGACCTTGTCAAAAGCCTTTTGAAAGTCCAAATACACCACATCCACTGGTTCTCCCTTGTTCACTCTACCAGTTACATCCTCTCAAAATTCCAGAAGATTTATCAAGCATGATTTCCCTTTCGTAAATCTGTGCTGATTTTCCAAATGCGCTGCTATTTCATCTTTAATAATTGATTCCAACATTTTCCCCACTACTGATGTCAGGCTAACCGGTCTATAATTACCTGTTTTCTCTCTTCCTCCTTTCTTAAAAAGTGGTGTTACATTAGCTACCCTCCAGTCCATAGGAACTGATCCAGTCGATATACTGTTATAAAATGATCACCAATGCATCCACTATTTCTAGGGCTACTTCCTTAAGTACTCTGGGATGCAGATTATCAGGCCTTGGGGATTTATCGGCCTTCAATCCCATCAATTTCCCTAACACAATTTCCTGCCTAATAAGGATTTCCTTCAGTTCCTCCTTCTCACTAGACCCTCGGTCCATTAGTATTTCCAGAAGATTATTTGTGTCTTCCTTCGTGAAGATAGAACCAAAGTATTTGTTTAACTGGTCCGCCATTTCTTTGTTCCCCATTATAAATTCACCTGAATCTGACTGCAAGGGACCTACGTTTGTCTTCACTAATCTTTTTCTCTTCACATATCGATAGAAGCTTTTGCAGTCAGTTTTTATGTTCCCAGCAAGCTTCCTCTCATACTCTATTTCCTCCCTCCCAATTAAACCCTTTGTCCTCCTCTGCTGAATTATAAATTTCTCCCAGTCCTCAGGTTTGCTGCTTTTTCTGGCCAATTTATATGCCTTTTCCTTGGATTTAACACTATCCTTAATTTCCATTGTTAGCCACGGTTGATCTGTACTTCAACTCCATATTACTTAGCAAAAATCTATCAATCTCAGTCTTAAAAATATCAATTGACCCAGCAATCAATACCTTTCCAGCAGTGGAGCGGGGGGAGTGCTTCCTGATTTCACTCAAATAGTCTAGCTCTAATTTTAAGATTATGGCCTCTTCTTCTGGTTTCTTCCACCAAAGGAAAACATTTCTCTGCATTTACCCTATATAATCCATTTTTCATTTTAAACATCTGTCAGATCAAGAAAGAAAGACTTACATTTATATAACGCCTTTCATGACCACCGGACATCTCAAAGCACTTTACAGCCAATGAAGTACTTTTGTCGTGTAGTCACTGTTGTAATGTGGGAAACGCGGCAACCAATTTGCGCACAGCAACTCACACAAACAGCAATGTGTTAATGACAAGGGGTACTGAGGGAATGATCAGCCATGATCTTATTGAATGGCGGTGCAGGCTTGAATGGCCGAATGGCCTACTCCTGCACCTATTTTCTATGTTTCTATGTTTCTAAACTGTTTCTGTTATGTTTGAGGGATAAATATTGGCCAGGACATGGGGGTTAACGCCCCTGCAGTTCGAAATAGTGCCACGGGATCTTTTATGTCCATTTGAGAGGGCAGACAGGGCCTCGGTGTAACATCTCATCCGAAAGACGGCACCTCCGACAGTGCAGCACTCCCTCAGCACTGCACTGGTGTTATCTTAGATTTATGTGATCAAGTCCCTGGAATGGGATCACCCCTCAACCCAGTAAACTCAAGAAAATACAAGCTAAGTTTACGCAACGTGTCTTCATAATTTAAATCTCTTAATCCCTGGTATCATTCTGATGAATCTGCGCTATTCCTCTTCTAAGGCCAATATATCTTTCATGAAGTTTGGTGTTCAAAACTGAACACAATATTCCAAATGGGCTCTGACCAAGGCTCTGTACAACTGATGCATCGCTTCCTCAAACCCCTTGAGATAAAGACCAACATTTCATTAGCCTTTTAAAATTTATTTTTCTACAGATCCATACTGAACTCCACTTGTCACATCCCGCCAAACAGACAATGAACCATTTATCCCTACACTCTGTGTCCTACCTCCCAACTAGTTACCGACCCACGTCACTCGGTTACCTCCAATTCTGTGCACTCTAATTTTGCTAATAATCTCTTCTGCAGGATCTTATCAATGTAGACAACATCCATAGACACTCCGCTATGATGACTGGGGGGCAGTGCTGTGTGGCGGTGTCAGGTTGGTGGAGGACCTTTGTCTTATGGATGTTTAGTGTAAGGCCCATGCTTTCGTACGCCTCGGTGAAGGTGTTGGTGATGGCTTGGAGTTCAGCCTCTGTGCGCAGATGCAAGCGTTGTCCATGTACTGTCGTTCGATGATAGAGGATGGGACGACCTTGGATCTAGCCAGGAGACGGCGAAGTTGAACAGCTTCCCATTGGTTCTATAGTTTAGTTCCACTCCAGTTGGGAGCTTGTTGAGAGTGAGATGGAGCATTGCAGCAAGGAAGATCGAGAAGAGCGTTGGTGCGATGATGCAACCCTGCTTAACCCTGGTCCGGACGTGGATTAGGTCTGTGGTGGATCCATTGGTCAGGATCACGGCTTGCATGTCATCGTGGAGCAGGCGGAGGATGGTGAAAAATTTTGGGGGCAGCCGAAATGGAGGAGGACGCTCCATAGTCCATTGGGTGGGCTGCATGCTCGATACGAGACTCCCTAAGCAAGCTCTCTACTTGGAACTCCTACATGGCAAGCGAGCCCCAGGTGGGCAGAGGAAACATTTCAAGGACACCCTCACAGCCTCCTTGATAAAGTGCAACAACCCCACCAGCACCTGAGAATGCCTGGCCCAAGACTGCCCAAAGTGGAAGAAGAGCATCCAGGAGGGTGCTGAACACCTCGCGTTTCAACACCGAGAGCATGCAGAAATCAAGTGTGAACAGTGGATGGAGCGTACAGGAAACCAGGCTCTTCACCCACCCCTTCCTTCAACCACTGTCTAGCCCATCTGTGACAGAGACTGTAATTCCCGTATTGGACTGTACAGTCACCTGAGAATTCACTTTGAGTGGAAGAAAGTCTTCCTCGATTTCGAGGGACTGCCTATGATGATGATGATGACACTCCGCTATCACCATGCCAGTGACCTCCTCTCAAAATTATACGAGCTTAGTCAGACATGATCTACCCTTCATAAATCTATGCTAACTCTCTGGATCAGATGATACGTGTCTGTGTGCTCATCATTTTATCTGTGATGATAGATTCCAGTAATTTTCCCACAATTGATGTTAAACTGACAGTTCTGTAGTTTCTTGGTTTCTCCTTCCCTTAAGTAATGGAGTGGCATTTGCAATTTTCCAATCCAAAGGCACAATTCCAGAATCTGGAAAGCTTTGGAACATTATGACTAATGCATGTGCAATTTCCTCCTATTTCTTGTAATAACCTGGGGTGGAAACCATCAGTTCCTGATCATTTGTATATCTTAAGTCCCACTATTTTCACCATTACTTTTATTTTACTTATATTAAATTCACTAAGTTCATCCCTTCATTTATGTTTACATTCCCTTGTACAGCAGGTATTTTGTACTCTACCTCAATGATGGAAATGATTCAAAGTATTAATTTAAGAAGTCTGCTATTTCCTTATTATTTGTTATAGCCTTGCTTGCATTTGTGTTTAATGGGCCCACCTTTCTGTAAACAATCTTTTTTGATATATTTATCAAAACATTTGCCGTTAGCTTTGATATTCCTTGCAAGTTTATTTCATATTGCTTTTTGAACTTCATATTTTTCAAGTATTAATTTGTTGCTTTTTATAGTTTTCCCGACCTGCTGAATTTTGACTCGTCCTTGCATTTGTATAAGCTTTGTCTTTTAGCTTGATATTGTTTCTTTCCTTGTTTGTTGACTGTGGTTACTTAACTGCATAAGTGGGGCACATGCCTTTTAGGGGTACGTACTGGTTTTGTATTGAGAAAAATAATTAAAATCTGGTCTTGTATGAACACTTGAAAGTTAATAGGTGTATGTATACAAAGCTAAATTTCTAGGGTCTGGGTTCAGGTGGAAGTCTATCCTTGTAAGAGAGTAGCAAGATTTGGATATTGAGATGTGGAAATATTCACGTCATATTCTATTGATTAAATATATGGAAGAGGATAAGGGCGATTCAGTATGTCAAATCCACTTCTAATATACATAATTTGCAGTTTCTGATTCTACCTAATTTATTTAATACCCTGAGTGCATAACATCATGATAAAATAAAAATGTTCCTAAAGTCCCTTCCTGACTTTTGAAGACAATACACTGAACTCTAGCATAATCATAATTCAACCTGCAAGTCGATGTTATCCAATGATTGAGACCAAAGTGTAAGATATTTGACCAAAACAGATGCATGAACATCAATAATTTCCAGGATAAAAGGATGAGACAAAATTCTAATTCTCGGTATTCGGTGATGGTAACTCTTGCTTTAAATAATGCATATTACGGAAATGGGGAACCAGGCTACAAACAGGACCAGAAAGCTCGATGAATATCCTCACCCTCAACCATGATGGAGTCTAACCTGTGAATGCAAGAGACAAGGCTGAAGTGTTTGCCAGTGTCTTCATCCAGAATTGCTGAGTGGATAATCATACTTGGCCTTTTCCCAAGGTTCCCACCATCTCAAAGATGACAGTATCCAGCTAAGTTGGTTCATTCCATGCACAATTAAGAAGCGACTGAGTGCACTGAACACAATGAAGGCTTTGGGTCCAAACCACTACCTGTTAAAACCTGTATTCAGAGCTAGCGGCTGCCCTAGCCATGCTATGACACTAATATTTACCTGACAATGAGGGAGATTGTCCAGGTGTGTCCTATCCACAAATAACGAGATAAATCTAGTCCAGCCAATTACTGTCCTGTGGCTGGAGTCATAACTGGCAGAAAGGAAGTTGGTCATGGTTGTCGCAGGTCAGTCTTCACAACACCAATACATCACTGCAGGAGTTCTTCAGAGAAGCATCCCTGCCCCAAATATCTTCAGCAGTTTCATAGATCATCTTCCCTCAATCATAAGGTAAGAAATGGGTGTGTATGCTGAGAGGTTTACTGTGCTCATCATCATTCATAACTTCTCTTAAAAGGAAAGTAGCATGCTATAGACCGAGCTTAGCAACCCCATAACCAATGGATCAGAACAAAGCTCTGCAGTCCTGCCACATCTAGTCATGAATGGTGGTGGACCATTAAACAACTGACGGGAGGAGGAGGCTCCATGAACATCCCCATCCTCCATGATGGCGGAGCCCATCACGTCAGTGCAAAAGACAAAGCTGAAGCATTTGCAACACATCTTCAGCCAGAAGGGCCAAGTGGATGATCCATATCAACCTCCTCCTGAGGTCTCCACCATCACAGCAGTCAGCCAATTCGATTGTCATATCAAGAAACAGCTGAGCGCGCTGGATACAGCAAAGGCTATGGGCCCCGACAACATTCTAGCTGTCGTGTTGAAGACTTGTGCTCGAGAAGTAGATCAGCCTCTAGCGAAACTGTTTCAGTACAGCTACAACACTAACATCTACCCAACTATGTAGAAACTGCCCGGATATATCCTGTCCACAAAAAGCAGGACAAATCCAATCTGGCCAATTACCGCCCCATCAGTTTATTCCCAATCATCAGCAAAGTGATGGAAGGTAATGTGGACAGTGTTATCAAGTGGCACTTACTCACCAATAACCTGCTCACCAATGTTTAGTTTGGGTTCCACCAGGACTACTTAGCTCCAGACCTTGGCCCAAACATGGGCAAAAGAGTTGAATTCCAGAGGTGAGATGAGAGTGACTGCTCTTGACATCGAGGCAGCATTTAATCAAGTGTAGCATCAAGGAGACCTAGTAAAATTTGTCAATGGGAATCGGGGGAAAAAAACTCCATTAGTTGGAGTCATACCTCACACAAAGGAAGGTGGTTGTTGGGGGCCAATCATCTTGGCCCCAAGACATCGCTGCAGGAGTTCCTCAGGGCAATGTCCTTGGCCCAATCATTTTCAACTGCTTCATCAATCACCTTCCCTCCATCATGAGGTCAGAAATGGGAATGTTTGTTGTTGATTGTACAGTGTTCAGTTCCATTTGCAACTCCTCAGATAATGAAACAGTCCATGCCCGCATGCAGCAAGACCTGGACAACAGTCAAGCTTAGTCTGATAAGTTACAAATAACATTCGCGCCACACAAGTGCCAGACAATGACTATCCCCTACAAGACAGCATCTAACCACCACCCCTTGAGATTCAAAGGCCTTTTGATCACCGAATCCCCTACCATCAACATCCTGGGGGTCATTGACCAGAACCTAACTGGACCAACCACATAATTACTGTGGCTACAAGAGCAGGTCTCACCACCTGACTCCCCAAACTCTTTCATAGAATCATAGATTCGTAGACATTTACAGCATAAAAGGAGGCCATTCGGCCTATCGTGTCCGTACCGGCCGAAAAACATAGAAACATAGAAAATAGGTGCAAGAGTAGGCCACTCAACCCTTCGAGCCTGCACCACCATTCAATAAGATCATGGCTGATCATTCCCTCAATACCCCTTTCCTGCTTTCTCTCCATACCCCTTGATCTCTTTAGCCATAAGGGCCATATCTAACTCCCTCTTGAATATATCCAATGAACTGGCATCAAAACTCTCTGCGGCAGGGAATTCCACAGGTTAACAACTTTCTGAGTGAAGAAGTTTCTCCTCATCTCAGTCCTAAATGGCCTACCCCTTATCCTAAGACTATGTCCCCTGGTTCTGGACTTCCCCAACATCGGGAACATTCTTCCCGCATCTAACCTGTCCAGTCCCGTCAGATTCTTGTACGTTTCTATGACATCCCCTCTCATCCTTCTAAACTCCAGTGAATAAAGGCTCAGTTGATCCAAAAAAGAGCTATCCAACCTAATCCCATTTTCCAGCTCTTGGTCCGTAGCCTTGTAGGTTACGGCACATCAAGTGCATATCCAAGTACTTTTAAAATGTGATGAGGATTTCTGCCTCTACTACCTTTTAGGCTGAGAGTTCCAAACCCCACTACCCTCTGGGTAAAAAAATTACCCTCAAACCCCCTCTAAACCTCCTATCAATTACTTTAAATCTATGCCCCCTGGTTGCCGACCCCTCTGCCAAGGGAAATAGGTCATTCCCATCCACTCTGGATGGAAATTACCTTTTTCGCTTGGCAGAGGGATTAACAACCAGGGGGAATAGATTTAAAGAAATTTTATACACCTCAATAAGGTCTTTCCCCCATATTGACGAACTGGCATTATGGTGCGCATGATCATTCTTGCTGATGCCCTTGCAAGCATCAACAATGCCGAGAAACGTGGAAAACGGCAAGTTCTCATCCGACCATGCTCCAAAGTGATTGTGAAATTCTTGACTGTAATGATAGCTACATTAGAGAGTTTGAGATTATCGATGACCACAGGGGTGAAAAAATTGTTGTTAATCTCGCAAGCAGACTGAACAAGTGCGGTGTCATTAGCCCCAGATTTGATGTTCAAGTAAAGGAACACGAAAGGTGGCAAAATGGTCTCCTGCCTTCCCGTCAGTTTGGGTACCTCATTCTAACAACCTCAGCTGGCATCATGTTACCTTGGAAGAGGCCAAGCGAAAACATACAGGAGGAAAAATCCTAGGATTCTTTTTCTAAAATGTGAAACCAGCCTATAATAAAGCATTCAATAAGGTCTCCCCTTAGCCTCCTGTTTCAAAGAAAACAACCCCAACCTATTCAATCTTTCCTCATAGCTAATATTCTCCAGTCCAGGCAATATCCTCATAAATCTTCTCTACCTCTCTAGTGCAATCACATCTTTCCTGTAATGTGGTGACCAGAACTGCACACAGTACTCTCGCTGTGGCCTAACTAGTAATTTATACAGTTCAAGCATAACCTCCCTGTCCCTGTATTCTATGCCTCGACTAATAAAGCCAAGTATTCCTTATGCTTTCTTAATCACCTTATCCACCTGACCTGCAACCTTCAGGGATCTGTGGACATGCACTCCAAAATCCCATTGTTCCACTACACATGTGTGTCTTACCATTTATTGTGTATTCCCTTGCCTTGATAGCCCTCTCCAAATACAGTACCTCACACTTCTCTGGATTGAATTTCATTTGCCACTGTTATGCCCAACTGACCAGTTAATTGATATCTTCCTGCAGTTTATAGCTTTCTTCTTCATTATCAACCACACAACCGATTTTAGTATCATCTGCAAACTTCTTAATCATACCCCATATATTCATGTCTAAATCATTGATAATATACCACAAAAAGCAAGGGACCTAATACTGAGCCCTGCAGAACCCCACTGGAAACAGCCTTCCAGTCACAAAAATATCCATCAATCATTACCCTTTGCTTCCTGCGTCAGCCAATTTTGGATCCAACTTGCCACTTTGGCTTGGATCCCGTGGGCTTTTACTTTTAGTTTGCCATGTGAGACCTTATCAAAAGCCTTGCTAAAATCCATATAGACCACATCAACTGCACGACCCTCAATGATATAGAAACATAGAAAATAGGTGCAGGAGTCGGCCATTCAGCCCTTCGAGCCTGCACCGCCATTCAATAAGATCATGGCTGATACTTCACCTCAGTACCGCTTTCCTGCTTTCTCTCCATACCCCTTGATCCCTTTAGCCGTAAGGGCCATATCTAACTCCCTCTTGAATATATTCAATGAACTGGCATCAACAACTCTCTACGGTAGGGAATTCCACAGGTTAGCAACTCTGAGTGAAGAAGTTTCTCCTCATCTCAGTCCTAAATGGCTTACCCCTTATCCTTAGACTGTGTCCCCTGGTTCTGGACTTCCCCAACATCAGAAACATTCTTCCTGCATCTAACCTGTCCAGTCCCATCAGAATTTTAGATGTTTCTATGAGATCCCCTCTCATCCTTCTAAACTCCAGTGAATACAGGCCCAGTCGATCCAGTCTCCTCTCATATGTCAGTCCAGCCATCCCAGGAATCAGTCTGGTGAACTTTCGCTGCACTCCCTCAATAGCAAGAATGTCCTTCCTCAGAACTAAATATTCCAGGTGAGGCCTCACCAAGGCCCTATACAACTGCAGTAAGACCTCCCTGCTCCTATACTCAAAACCCCTAGCTATGAAGGCCAACATACCATTTGCCACCTTCACCGCCTGCTGTACCTGCATGCCAACTTTCAATAACTGATGTACCATGACACCCAGGTCTCGTTGCACCTCCCCTTTTCCGAATCTCCCACCATTCAGATAATTTGCCTTTGTGTTTTTGCACCCAAAGTGGATAACCTCACATTTATCCACATTATACTGCATCTGCCATGCATTTGCCCACTCACCTAACCTGCCCAAGTCACCCTGCAGCCTCTTAGCGTCCTCCTCACAGCTCACACCGCCACCCAGCTTAGTGTCATCTGAAAACTTGGAGATATTACACTCAATTCCTTCATCTAAAGCATTAATGGATATTGTAAATAGCTGTGGTCCCAGCACTGAGCCCTGCGGCACCCCACTAGTCACTGCCTGCCATATTGAAATGGACCCGTTTATCCCGACTCTCTGCTTCCTGTCTGCCAAGCCATTCTCTATCCACGTCAGTACATTAACCCCAATACCATGTGCTTTAATTTTGCACACCAATCTCTTGTGTGAGACGTTGTGAAAAGCCTTTTGAAAGTCCAAATACACCCCATCCACTGGTTCTCCCTTGTCCACTCTACTAGTTACATCCTCAAAAAAATTCCAGGAGATTTGTCAAGCATGATTTCCCTTTCATAAACCTGTGCTGACTTGGACTGATCCTGTCACTGCTATCCAAATGCGCTGCTATTTCATCTTTAATAATTGATTCCAACACTTTCCCCGCTACTGATGTCAGGCTAACCTGTCTATAATTACCTGTTTTCTCTCGCCCTCCTTTTTTAAAAAGTGGTGTTAGATTAGCTACCCTCCAGTCCATAAGGACTGATCCAGAGTCGATAGACTGTTGGAAAATGATCACCAATGCATCCACTATTTCTGTGGTCACTTCCTTAAGTACTCTGGGATGCAGACTATCAGGCCCCGGGGATTTATCAGCCTTCAATCCCATCAATTTCCCTAACACAATTTCCTGCCAAATAAGGATATCCTTCAGTTCCTTCTTCTCACTAGACCCTTGGTCCCCTAGTACTTCCGGAAGGTTATTTGTGTCTTCCTTCGTGAAATCAGAACCAAAGTATTTGTTCAACTGGTCTGCCATTTCTTTGTTCCCTATTAAAAATTCACCTGAATCTGACTGCAAGGGACCTACATTTGTCTTCACTAATCTTTTTCTCTTCACATATCTCGAAGCTTTTGCAGTCAGTTTTTATGTTCCCGGCAAGCTTCCTCTCATACTCTATTTTTCCCCTCCTAATTAAACCCTTTGTCCTCCTCTGCTGAATTCTAAATTTCTCTGTCCTCCGATTTGCTGCTTTTTCTGGCCAATTTATATGCCTCTTCCTTGGATTTAACACTATCCTTAATTTCCCTTGTTAGCCACGGTTGAGCCACCTTCCTCGTTGTATTTTTACCCCAAACAGGGATGTACAATTGTTGAAGCTCATCCATGTGATCCTTAAATGTTTGCCATTGCCTATCCACCGTCAACACTTTAAGTATCATTTGCCAATCTATTCTAGCCAATTCACGTCTCATACCATTGAAGTTACCTTTCCTTAAGTTCAGGACCCTAGTCTCTGAATTAACTGTGTCACTCGCCATCTTAATAAAGAATTCTACCATATTATGGTCTCTCTTCCCTAAGGAGCCTCGCACAACGAGATTGCTAATTAGTCCTTTCTCGTTACACATCACCCAGTCGAGGATGGCCAGCCCTCTAGTTGCTTCCTCGACATATTGGTCGAGAAAACCATCCCTAATGCACTCCAGGAAATCCTCCTCCAGGGGTATTGCTACCAGTTTGATTAGCCAAATCTATATGTAGATTAAAGTCACCCATGATAACTGTTGTACCTTTATTGCACGCCTCCCTAATTTCTTGTTTGATGCTGTCCCCAACCTCACTACTACTGTTTGGTGGTCTGTACACAACTCCCACCAGCGTTTTCTGCCCCTTGGTATTCCGCAGCTCCACCCATACAGATTCCACATCATCCAAGCTAATGTCCTTCCTTACTATTGCGTTAATATCCTCTTTAACCAGCAACGCTACCCCACCTCCTTTTCGTTCCTGTCTATCCTTCCTGAATGTTGAATGCCCCTGAATGTTGATTTCCCAGCCTTGGTCACCCTGAAGCCATGTCTCCATGATGCCAATTATATCATATTCATTAATTGCTGCCTGTGCATTTAATTCATCCACCTTATTACGAATACTCCTCGCATTGAGGCACAGAGCCTTCAGGCCTGTCTTTTTAACACACTTTTCCCTTTTGGAGTTTTGCTGTAATATGGACCTTTTTGATTTTTGCCTTGGGTTCCTCTGCCCTCCACTTTTACTTTTCTTCTTTCTATCTTCTGCTTCTGCCCCCATTCTTCTTCCCTCTGTCTCCCTGCAGAGGTTACCTCCTCAAAAAAATTCAATCACGTTAGTCAGCCACGACCTTCCCTTAACAAATCCATGCTGAATGTCCTTGATTGATCTGTGTCTTTCTAAATGAAGATTTATCATGTCCCTCAGAATGTTTCCAAATTATCCACCATCAAGGTTAGGCTGACTGGCCTGTAATTACTCAGTCTATCCCTTTCTCCCTTTTTAAACAACCGTACTGTTATGTATGGAGAAAGAGTCAGACTGAACACTGAGCTCAAAGTAAAGTGTGACCTTAGTTATTTATTGCAGGTCTCCAGAGTGCCTGTCCAATCTGTGTGGCCTCCTTAAATATCTGTGCTCCCAAGGGATTATGGGATCCCTTGGGACTCCAGGGGATGAGCCCTCTGATGGCTGTACAAAGTAAATACAAGTTTACATATATAACACCTACAATGTTTACAGTCCTCCAGTCCTCCGTAACCACACCTGTCGCCAAAGAGGATTGGAAAATGATAGTAAGAGCTTCTGCTATTTCTTCTCTTGCTTCTCTGAACAGTCTGGGATGCATTTCATCTGGGCCTAGGGATTTATCTGCTATGTTTATTTCATTTAATATTCCACACTCCTCCTTGATTGCAATGTCGGCATCGCCCCTCTCTTTGTGGAAACAGACGCAAAGTGTTCATTCAGAACCATACCCACATCTTCCGTCTCCACACACAGATTACCTTTATGGTTTCTAATAGGCCCTACTCTTTCTTGAGTTATTCTCTTGCTCTTAATGTATTTATAAAACATCTTTGGGATTTCCTTGATTTTACTTATAACATTTTTTTCATGGTGTCTCTTTGCTTTCCTAATTCCATTTTTAATTTCACCTCAGCACTTTCTATACTCTAGGGTTTCTGCAGTATTGATCCCTCGATATCTGTCATAACCCTCCCTTTTTTTCTTTATCCTACCCTGTATGCCCCTTGACATCCAGGGGGCTCTAGATTTGTTAGCCCCACCCTTTTTCTTGAAGGGAACATACTTGCTCTAAAACCTCACGATAGCTTCCTTGAATGCTCCCCACTGCTCTGACACTGATGTACCTTCCAGTAACCGTTTCCAGTCCACTTTGGCTAAATCATATCTCAGTTTAGTAAAACTCGCTTTTCCCCAATTAATAACTTTTTTATTTTCGGACTATCTTTTTCCTAGAAACATAGAAAATAGGTGCTGGAGTAGGCCATTCGGCCCTTCTAGCCTGCACCGCCATTCAATGAGTTCATGGCTGAACATGCAACTTCAGTACCCCATTCCTGCTTTCTCGCCATACCCCTTGATCCCCCTAGTAGTAAGGACTTCATCTAACTCCCTTTTGAATATATTTAGTGAATTGGCCTCAACAACTTTCTGTGGTGGAGAATTCCACAGGTTCACCACTCTCTGAGTGAAGAAGTTTCTCCTCATCTCGGTCCTAAATGGCTTACCCCTTATCCTTAGACTGTGACCACTGGTTCTGGACTTCCCCAACATTGGGAACATTCTTCCTGCATCTAACCTGTCTAAACCCGTCAGAATTTTAAACGTTTCTGTGAGGTCCCCTCTCATTCTTCTGAACTCTAGTGAATACAAGCCCAGTTGATCCAGTCTTTCTTGATAGGTCAGTCCCACCATCCCGGGAATCAGTCTGGTGAATCTTCGCTGCACTCCCTCAATAGCAAGAATGTCCTTCCTCAAGTTAGGAGACCAAAACTGTACACAATACTCCAGGTGTGGCCTCACCAAGGCCCTGTACAACTATAGCAACACCTCCCTGCCCCTGTACTCAAATCCCCTCGCTTCATAACTATCCTAAATCTAACTTTCCACCATCTACAAGGCACAAATTAGACGTGTTATGGAATACTCTCCATTTCTCTGGATGAGTGCAGCTCCAACAACAGTCAAGAAGCTCGACACCATCCAGGACAAAGCAGCCCGCTTGATTGGCACCCCTTTCACCACCTTAAACATTCACTCCCTCCGCCACTGGCGCACCGTGGCTGCAGTGTATACCATCTACAAGATGTACTGCAGCAACTCACCAAGACTTATAAGAACATAAGAACTAGGAGCAGGAGTAAGCCATTTGGCCCCTCAAGCCTGCTCTGCTATTTAATAAGATCATGGCTGATCTGATCATGGACTCAGCTCCACTTCTCTGCCCGCTCCCCATCGCCCTTTATTCCCTTATCGCTCAAAAATCTGTCTATCTCTGCCTTAAATATATTCAATGACCCAACCTCCACAGCTCTCTGGGCCAGAGAATCCCATAGATTTACAACCCTCTGAGAGAAGAAATTCCTCCTCATCTCAGTTTTAAATGGTCGGCCCCTTATTCTGAGACTATGTCCCCTAGTTTTAGTTTCCCCTATGTGGATATATCCTCTCTGCATCCACCTTATCGAGCCCCCTCATTATCTTATGTTTCAATAAGATCATGCCTCATTCTTCTGAACTCCAATAAGTATAGACCAAACCTACTCAACCTATCTTCATAAGTCATTCCCCTCATCTCCGGAATCAACTTAGTGAATCTTCAATGCAAGTATATCCTTCCTTAAATACAGAGACCAAAACTGTATGCAATACTCCAGGTGTGGCCTCACCAATATCCTGTACAGTTGTAGCAGGACTTCTCTGCTTTTATACTCTATCCCTCTTGCAATAGAGGTCAACATTCCATTTGCCTTCCTGATTACTTGCTGTAATAGCATACTAACTTTTTGTGTTTCATGCACAAGGATGCCCAGGTCCCTCTATACTGCAGCATTTTGCAATTTTCTCCATTTAAATTATAATTTGCTTTTCTATTTTTTTCTGCCAAAGTGGATAACCTCACATTTTCCCACATTATACTCCATCTGCCAAATTTTTGCTCACTCACTTAACCTGTCTCTATCCCTTTGCAAATTTTTTGTGTCCTCCTCAATTTGCTTTCCCACCCATCTTTGTATCATCAGCAAATTTGGTTAAATTACACTCGGTCCCTTCATCCAAATCATTAATATAGATTGTTATAGTTGAGGCCCCAGTACTGATCCCTGCGACACCCCACTAGTTACTGTTTGCCAACTGGAAAATAACCCATTTATCCCGACACATTCTTTTCCGTTAGTTAGCCAATCCGCTATCCATGCTAATATATTGCCCTCAAACCCGTGAACTTTTATCTTGTGCAATAACCTTTTATGTGGCGCCTTATCGAATGCCTTCTGGAAATCCAAATACACCACATCCACTGGTTGCTCCTTATCCACCCTGCTCGTTACATCCTCAAAAAACTCCAGCAAATTTGTCAAACAAGATTTCCTTTTCATAAAACCATGCTGGCTCTGCTTGATTGAATTATGCTTTTCCAAATGTCCTGCTACTGCTTCCTTAATAATGGACTGCAGCATTT
Organism: Pristiophorus japonicus; assembly: GCF_044704955.1. Lineage (NCBI taxonomy): Eukaryota > Metazoa > Chordata > Chondrichthyes > Pristiophoridae > Pristiophorus > Pristiophorus japonicus. The sequence goes on from NC_091978.1 coordinate 68,201,917, forward strand.
TCCCAATGACCAATGTTAGGCTAACTAGCCTATAGCTCCCTGCTTACTGTCTGCCTCCCTTTTTAAATAGGGGCGTTACATTTGTGGTTTTCCAATCCGCAGGGACTTCCCCAGAATCCAGGGAATTTTGGGAGATTAGAACCAATGCATCCACTATTTCTGCAGCCACTTCTTTTCGGACCCTAGGATGCAAGCTATCAGGTACAGGGGACTTGCCTGCCTTTAGTCCCATTTATTTTACTGAGTACGACTTCTTTAGTTATAGTGATTATATTAGTGTTTCTCCCTCCCTTTAGCCCATTGATTATCCACTACTGGGGTGTTTTTAGTGTCTTCTACCGTGAAGACCGATACAAAATATTTGTTCAACGTCTCTGCCATTTCCCCGTTCCCCATTATTAAGTCCCCAGTCTCGTCCTCTAGGGGAGCAACATTTACTTTAGCCACTCTTCCTTTTTGTGTACCTGTAGAAACTCTTACTATCTGTTTTTATATTTCATTCTAGTTTACTTTCATCATCTATTTTCCCTCATTTTTTTTGTCATTCTTTGTTGGCTTTTAAAAGTTGCCCAGTCCTCTGGCCTCCCACTAGTCTTGGCCACATTGTATGCCCTTGTTTTCAATTTGATACCATCTCTTACTTCCTTGGTTATCCCTTCTCTTGCAGTCTTAACTGTGCAAATAGATGTTAACAAATATGATGTGATTGGGATTACGGATACGTGGCTCCAGGATGATCAGGGCTGGGAACTCAACATCCAGGGGTATTCAACATTCAGGAAGGATAGAATAAAAGGAAAAGGAGGTGGGGTAGCATTGCTGGTTAAGGAGGAGATTAAGGCAATAGTTAGGATGATGTGGAATCTATATGGGTAGAGCTGCAGAACACCAAAGGGCAAAAAACGTTAGTGGGAGTTGTGTACAGACCTCCAAACAGTAGTAGTGATGTTGGGGAGGGCATCAAACATGAAATTAGGGGTGCGTGCAATAAAGGTGCAGCAGTTATAATGGGTGACTTTAATATGCACATAGATTGGGCAAACCAAACTGGAAGCAATACGGTGGAGGAGGATTTCCTGGAGTGCATAAGGGATGGTTTTTTAGACCAATATGTCGAGGAACCAACTAGGGGGGAGGCCATCTTAGACTGGGTGTTATGTAATGAGAGAGGATTAATTAGCAATCTCATTGTGCGAGGCCCCTTGGGGAAGAGTGACCATAATATGGTGGAATTCTGCATTGGGATGGAGAATGAAACAGTTAATTCAGAGACCATGGTCCAGAACTTAAAGAAGGCTAACTTTGAAGGTATGAGGCATGAATTGGCTGGGATGGATTGGCGAATGATACTTAAGGGGTTGACTGTGGATGGGCAATGGCAGACATTTAGAGACCGCATGGATGAACTACAACAATTGTACATTCCTGTCTGGCATAAAAATAAAAAAGGGAAGGTGGCTCAACCGTGGCTATCAAGGGAAATCAGGGATAGTATTAAAGCCAAGGAAGTGGCATACAAATTGGCCAGAAATATCAGCGAACCTGGGGACTGGGAGAAATTTAGAACTCAGCAGAGGAGGACAAAGGGTTTGATTAGGGCAGGGAAAATGGAGTATGAGAAGAAGCTTGCAGGGAACATTAAGACAGATTGCAAAAGTTCTATAGATATGTAAAGAGAAAAAGGTTAGCAAAGACAAACGTAGGTCCCCTGCAGTCAGAATCAGGGGAAGTCATAACGGGGAACAAAGAAATGGCGGACCAATTGAACAAGTACTTTGGTTCGGTATTCACGAAGGAGGACACGAACAACCTTCCGGTTATAAAAGGGGTTGAGGGGTCTAGGAAGGAGGAGGAACTGAGGGAAATCCTTATTAGTCGGGAAATTGTGTTGGAGAAATTGATGGGATTGAAGGCCGATAAATCCCCAGGGCCTGATGGACTGCATCCCAGAGTACTTAAGGAGGTGGCCTTGGAAATAGTGGATGCGTTGACAGTCATTTTCCAACATTCCATAGACTCTGGATCAGTTCCTATGGAGTGGAGGGTAGCCAATGTAACCCCACTTTTTAAAAAAGGAGGGAGAGAGAAAGCAGTGAATTATAGACCGGTCAGCCTGACATCGGTAGTGGGTAAAATGATGGAATCAATTATTAAGGATGTCATAGCAGTGCATTTGGAAAGAGGTGACATGATAGGTCCAAGTCAGCATGGATTTGTGAAAGGGAAATCATGCTTGACAAATCTTCTGGAATTTTTTGAGGATGTTTCCAGTAGAGTGGACAAGGGAGAACCAGTTGATATTTGGACTTTCAGAAGGCTTTCGACAAGGTCCCACACAAGAGATTGATGTGCAAAGTTAGAGCACATGGGATTGGGGGTAGTGTACTGACATGGATTGAGAACTGGTTGTCAGACAGGAAGCAAAGAGTAGGAGTAAATGGGGACTTTTCAGAATGGCAGGCAGTGACTAGTGGGGTACCGCAAGGTTCTGTGCTGGGGCCCCAGCTGTTTACACTGTACATTAATGATTTAGATGAGGGGATTAAATGTAGTATCTCCAAATTTGCGGATGACACTAAGTTGGGTGGCAGTGTGAGCTGCGAGGAGGATGCTGTGAGGCTGCAGAGTGACTTGGATAGGTTAGGTGAGTGGGCAAATGCATGGCAGATGAAGTATAATGTGGATAAATGTGAGGTTATCCACTTTGGTGGTAAAAACAGAGAGACAGACTATTATCTGAATGGTGACAGATTAGGAAAAGGGGAGGTGCAAAGAGACCTGGGTGTCATGGTACATTAGTCATTGAAGGTTGGCATGCAGGTGCAGCAGGCGGTTAAGAAAGCAAATGGCTTGTTGGCCTTCATAGCAAGGGGATTTGAGTACAGGGGCAGGGAGGTGTTGCTACAGTTGTACAGGGCATTGGTGAGGCCACACCTGGAGTATTGTGTACAGTTTTGGTCTCCTAACCTGAGGAAGGACATTCTTGCTATTGAGGGAGTGCAGCGAAGGTTCACCAGACTGATTCCCGGGATGGCGGGACTGACCTATCAAGAAAGACTGGATCAACTGGGCTTGTATTCACTGGAGTTCAGAAGAATGAGAGGGGACCTCATAGAAACATTTAAAATTCTGACGGGGTTAGACAGGTTAGATGCAGGAAGAATGTTCCCAATGTTGGGGAAGTCCAGAACCAGAGGTCACAGTCTAAGGATTAGGGGTAAGCCATTTAGGACTGAGATGCGGAGGAACTTCTTCACCCAGAGAGTGGTGAACCTGTGGAATTCTCTACCACAGAAAGTTGTTGAGACCAATTCACTAAATATATTCAAAAAGGAGTTAGATGAGGTCCTTACTACTAGGGGGATCAAGGGGCATGGCGAGAAAGCAGGAATGGGGTACTGAAGTTGAATGTTCAGCCATGAACTCATTGGCTAGAAGGGCCGAATGGCCTACTCCTGCACCTATTTTCTATGTTTCTATGTCTATGTTTCTATGTTTCCTACTCATTGGGATATATTTTTGTTGCGATTTGTGAAATATCTCCTTAAATGTCTGCCACTACTCATCAATCATCCCATACTTTTTAATCTATTTTTCCAGTCCACTTTTGCCAACTCTGCCTTCATACCTTCTTAGTCTCCTTTATTTAAGCTTAGGACACTGGTTTGAGATCCAACGTTCTCACCCACCAACTGAATTTGAAATTCAACCATGTTATGGTCACTCATTCCTAGAGGATCCTTTACTAGGATGCTTCTTCGACAGCACCTCCCAAACCCATGACCACCGAGAAGGACAAGGGCAGCAGGCGTATGGGAACACCATCACCTGAAAGTTCACCTCCAAGTAATCGTCCAGAACAAAGCAGTTCTCTTGATTGGCATGCCTGTCACCATCCTGTCAATTATACCGTTGAGCCAAACATCCTCCAGTCCCATCACCACTCTAGCCCTGAACCATCATCTGTCTAACTTCTCCCCATCCCATCCTTTCTGAGCTCATCTTATAAGACCACTCTCCTGATCTATCCATCCAATTCCCACTAACCTGATCACTCTTTTCCTGAACCATATTTTAGCCAATATTCTAAATAGTTCGCTCTCCTCAGATACTGTGCCTCTACTATTCAAAACCACCATCATCCCTTCCTCAAAAAAACCCCTTTGTTCTCATTAATGACGAGCCCATCTCCAATCTTCCTTTCCATTCTAAGATACTTCCTAGATCCATGACCATCTCTCCTGCAACTCTCTGCTTGAATCCTCTGAGTTAGGTCTCTGTCCCTCACTCAGCACTGAAACAGCCCTAATCACATTCATGAATGATATTCCATGTGCATTGTTGATTTCAAGTTCCTTGACCTCTCTACAGCCTTCTACATAGTTAACCACATTATCCTCCTCTAATGCCTCTCCTCTGTTTATTATCACTTCTGGACTGCCAATCTAATTGCAGCCAGAGGATCCCTAGCAATGAGGTCACTTCCCATCCCTGCATTAACGCTTCTGGAGTGTCCCCAGGAGCCATCCTTAGTTCTGTCTTGTTCCTTATCTACATGCTGCCCCTTGACCAGATCTTCTGAAATCATGGAATCAACTTCCAAATGTATGCCAATGATACCCAACCCAACATTTCCATGACCTCTTTTAACCCTCCACTGCTTCTGTCTTGTCGGACTGCTTGTCTGATAACTGGTCATGGATGAGCCATCATTTCCTCCAGTCAAACTCTGAAGACCAACACTATTATCTTTAGTTCTCACCACAAACTTATTACGCCGATTCTATCCCTTTCATGGCCACCTGCTGAGACAGCTTATTTGAGTAGCTATTGGCCCAGAATTTGCGGTTGGAGTGATGGTGAACTGTCTGTGTTGGCTGTCATTCCACCTTTGAAACTGACTGCAGCTTCGGGATTTGCTGCAAGCGCAGGCGCATATGGTAACACCGAAGTTGCGGTCAGTCACTGATAGCTCTGAAACAGGCTACGCTGTGCCTCACCCCCTCACAGAGCCAGCATTCTGTGTAATCAGTCAAATCCTTGAAACTGATGAAAACTTTTGCTCTTCCGCAGTAAGTACGCTGTTAAGTTCCCCAATAAAAGTTAGACACAAAGGAATCTGGTGTAACTGGGATTTTGACAATGTTATTCCAGGTTGAGTGTCCAAAATCCGGAGTTACGGAATCCGAACTCCAGACCGATTTGGTGGCAGGGTCGTCCAGAATCCGTAAAATGTACTGGAATCCAGACCTGCCGACCTCAGGGCCCCACCGCTGCCTGACCTCTGGCCTCGCCTCCACTCTCCTCACCCTGCTCGCCGCCGCTGCCCTTGCCTCGGGGCTTCCTCACTGGCCCGCCCCAACACATCCTCTGTGACGGGGTCCACCGGCCAGAACACTCCCTTGGCGGTGGGGCCCACCCGAACACCTCCATAGCAGCAGGGCCCCGCCTGACGACCTCCTGAACGGGGCCGGCAACTGGAACAGCTCCTTGGAGAGCAACTCCACCCCCCTTTCTAACGTTCTGAAATCTGGAAATACCCGAACCTGTGCTCGGGTGTTTCCGGATTTCAGATAACACGTTCGGAAGTCCGGAAAAACACGAAAACCAACTGGGCCTTGGTCCCGAAGTTGCTGGATTCAGGGCACTCAACTGTACTGCTAAATAAATGTTAAGGGCCTGGAAAATTAATTGTAATTTTGGGCAGTATGAAATTTGTCTATTTTAATCATCTTCAATTTTGCTCTCTCAGTATTTTTAAAAAGCTATAATTTTAGGGCTAGAATTTCCCCACATAAGGATATCACCGTTTTTTGACGTTATTCACGATGAACGGCTTTTTTTCCCCGCCGAAATAACACCAAAAAATAAAGGTTTAAAATTTGCCAAACATTTTGTAACGTTTGGCGAAGCATTAAAAAGTGTCGTTTTTAACGACAAAAACTAACTTTTCTGCGATTTAAAAAAAAAAACGCCCGTTCTGCGCATGCACGGGAAAAAAAAACATTTCTCCCCCCCCCCCCCCCCCCCGTTTTTCACGTGACGCGTGCAGCCGCGCATGCACAGTACACTTCCAGGTCTGAATCAGCCATTTTTAAAGGGGAATTAAATTCCAGGAGAGTGCTCCATACTTCAACACAGGTGCTGCAAGAACAAAGATGCAGGATGATTTGGGAAGGAAGAGGGCTAGGAAGTTTACCCAGGTTGCAAATGAGGCCCTGGTAGGTGCTGAAGAGAGAAGATGGGGCCAGATTGGAAAGAAGGGGAAAGGAAAACTGCACCCATCTGCAATGGCAGAAGTGTGGAAACATGTGGCCGAGCAGGTTTTCTTTGTGCTCTCTGTCATGAGAACACATCCCCAGTGCAGGAAGAGGTGGCATGACCTTTGCGGGACAGCCAGAGTAAGTAATATTTATATTTATGCACTCCAATTACTTAAATTGTAAATGTGACACATCTTTGTATCGCTAGGCTTCTGATCGTCACACATTATAAAGACTGCTTTTTTGCTGCACTGCACTTCGATGTTTTCGTGATGAACAATGTGCAAGTAAAGGGACATGAAACAGATCACTTAATTAAATGCACACAGTATGGTATCAGCTTTGATGACTATCTGTGTCTGCCACAACAGCAGAAGGCCCCTCTCTTAAAAAATTTTATTGTCATCTTTTCAGAAAAAGTTGGCCCGTAACCGGTGGCGGTCCGGCAACACTGCTCCCACTCACTCATCGGGAAAGTTGTGTGGCAGGTCTGATTGGTCGCAGAGATCGACTACCCATGCGGATGCTGAGCCCACATTGGAGAGTGAGGGTAAGTCCTGCAAAATCCACCGTCATGGTTGGCTCAATGTTAAGTACTGTGCTAGGCTTCGGTTTATGCGATGTGCTATCAGTCATCGTGGTCCTTCGAATGAGCCTGCGTTTTGTGAGCCTACTCTTGTCACCGTGCCCCCCCTCCCCTGCTGCTAACCAGTCATCTGTTCTTTTATATTTTGCAGATGATTCAGAAACATCCAATAATGGAGGAGACCCCGCCAGCTCACCAGAAGCGGCATTGGAGGGCACCGACCTCAGCCGTCCTGATCAACCTCCACAGGAGGAGGAGGAAGAGGAACAAATGGATATGGTGGGGGGTGTTGTTGAGTGTGGAGGAGGGCACGCAGGCACAAAAGCCTTCATCTGCAGCCAGCAGTATGGAGATGGGGGGGTCCGGGACATTCATACCGGTTGCACAACATCCGAGATCGCAGGTTCCAGTGGGTTGCAGCAAAGCACACCCAGGGCAGCAGCAGGTCGTCTGCCATCTGTGCGGAGGTTGCGTCGGCAAGACCGCTCTGCTGAAATGCAGGCTGAACGAGAAGTAGTAGATTTGATGGGAATGACTGGGGAGAGCGTTCAGCTCACCAAATCGTTCCTCGAGGTCATGGGCGGGATCTCAGGAAGCATCGCAGCACTATCTACTGACATTAGGGAGGGCATGGCGGAAAGCATTGCAGCACTATCTACGACATTAGGGAGGGCATGTCGGGAAGCATTGCAGCACTATCTACAGAGATCAGGGAGGGCATGTCGCAGATAGTAGCTGCAATGCACAACAACACCGATGCCAATTGACGGTCTCAACTGATGCCACTCCAATCCCCAGACCAACCTTACCAGTCAGTATGCAGGGTGAAACACACCAAAGCTGGGACATCCACAGCCCCAGCTTCTCCAGGACATCCATTGCCGTCTCCTTTGTCTGTCCCCCAACAAGCGCAGCGTCCTTCCTGCTATAGTAATAAAAAATAGCTTGGCATCACCAGTCACTGCGGTTACGGGCAAGACTAATGCCAAGGGCAAGAGGGGGCGGTGGGAGCATGGAGGGTGGGGGTATGGGGGGGGGGGAGGAGCAGGGAGGGTGGGGGGGCGGGGAAAGGAGCAGGGAGGGTGGGGGTATGGGGGGGGGGAGGAGCAGGGAGGGTGGGGGTGTGGGGGTGTGGGAGGAGCAGGGAGGGTGGGGGTGCGGGGAAAGGAGCAGGGAGGGTGGGGGTGTGGGGTGGGGGGGGGAGGCAGGGAAAGAGGTGGCTACAGCTGAAGTTTGTTTGCTGCTGTGGTTGTTGTTGTTTTCTGTTCTTTTGTTGCTGTGGTTAGTTGTTTGCTTTATTATTACTTAAGTGACATTAATTTAAAAGTTTAATATATACTAACATTTTTTATTAAAATTAAGAAAGTTGCTTTTACGTACAAGTGTCCAAATGTTTCATAAATTTCAATTTATTTTGTTAACTAAACCAAACTTATGCACTTTTGCATTTTCAATGTCCTCAAATGTCCTTAAAACCGAAGTAAAAACTCACAAGAAGCTCAATCTGTCATACTCAGCCTTTCTGCCAAAAGCTTTCATTCACTGTAGCTCTGTTTTCCAAGATGGCGCCGTTATCGACGATGTCAATCCGACTCGACCAGGTAAGACGAGCTTTTTCTGTGCGGTATTTATCACGGTCCTTAAAATCATCATCAAAGACAGTCCCTCGGAATTGAGGAAGACTTGCTTCCACTCTAAAAATGAGTCCTTAGTGTAAAGATTCACATGAGGCATGTAGTGAAGTCAAAGTCACTCTGGTCCTGCACCTTTATTTCACAGCTCTGGAATGCTGCACTTGCCTGAGACCTGTCCTTATATACCTGTCTTTTGCAAGTGCACCCCTGGTGGTAAGGTATGCTGGTGGTTACAGGTCATATCTTATTACAGTCATGTATAGCATGTTAGGATACAGTTATATATAATAATATAAGATACATGACATCACCCTTCCCCAAGGTCATATTGTCTTTATAGGTTCTGTCTCTCAGGTGGTCTACGCTCTCGCGTGGAGCGTCTGAGTTGTGATTCAGTTGTTTGCCTTGGTGTCCGTTTTTCTTTGGGTGTGGTTGCTGGTATCTCGCCTGGGCTGTCTGTTCCGATTGGTGTGATTGTTGTTGACTCGCCTGGGCTGTCGGGATTGCCCTTTCCTCAGGTTGTTCCCTCTGTCTGTCCACCAGGTGTGGTGCGAGTTCCACATTGTAGTCTGCCTCTGGTTCCGCAGTGTTGTTGGTAAATCTGCTTTTGACTTGGTCTACATGCCTCCGACAGGTTTTGCCATTGTCCATTTGTACTACCAGTAGCCTGTTTCCTTCCTTGCCCGTTACTGTCCCTGCAAGCCATTTGGGACCCCTGCCATAGTTTAGTCCAAACACTTTGTCCCCTATCTCATTCCATCTCCCCCTCAAATTTCTGTCATGGTACTCAGTCAGCTTACGGTGCTTTGCCTCAACGATTTCGTGCATGTCTGGGAGGATTAATCAGAGCCTTGTTTTTAAAGTCCTTTTCATCAACAGTTGCGCGGAGGGGCTCCCAGTCAGTGAGTGCGGACGAGATCTGTATGCCAGCAGCAGTCGTGACAGGCGACCCTGCAGCGTGAGACCTTGGATTTTAAGCATGCCTTGTTTAATGATTTGCACTGCTCTCCGCCTGGCTGTTGGAGGCCGGCTTGAACGGTGCCGTCTTGACATGATTTATGCCGTGGTCAATTATAAGGTCTTGGAATTCTGCGCTGGTGAAGCACGGACCATTGTCACTGACCAATATGCCAGGGATTCCATGCGTTGCAAACATGGTTGCGAGGCTCTCCATAGTGGTGGGGGTTGTGCTCGAGTTTAAAATGGTGCATTCGATCCACTTTGAAAATGTATCGACAACTACGAGGAACATTTTGCCCATGAATGGGCCCGCATAGGCTACGTGCACCCGTGACCACGGTTTGGTAGGCCAGGGCCAGGGGCTCAGTGGAGCCTCCCTGGGGGCATTACTGAGTTGGGCACAAATGGTGCACCTTCGGACGCAGAGCTCCAAGTCCGCATCAATACCAGGCCACCAGACGTGGGATCTGGCTATGGCCTTCATGAGAACGATCCCCAGGTGCTCGCGGTGGAGCTCCCGGACAAATGCCTCTCTGCCTCACAGAGGCATGACTACTCGGCTGCCCCACATCAGGCAGTCTGCTTGTAGTGATAGCTCATGCATGCGCCTGTGAAAGGGTTTTAATTCCTTGGGGCAGGCATCGCGAGCCTCTGCCCAGTCACCGGTTAGGACATATCTTTTTACTAAGGATAACGTGGGGTCGCTGGCCATCCAGGCTCTGATTTGGCGAGCCGTCATGGGCGAACCTGTGGACTCAAAGGCATTGATTGCCATGACCATCTCACAGTCCTGTTCGTCAGACCCTTCCATGGTCACCAGGGGTAGTCTGCTGAGCGCGTCGGCACAATTGTCTGTGCCTGTGTCTTATGGTGTAGTCGTAGGACGCCAGCATGAGTGCCCACCGTTGAATTCGCGCCGAGGCGTTGGCGTTTATTGCCTTGCTCTCGGATAGGAGCGACGTGAGGGGCTTGTGGTCGGTTTCTAACGCTAACTTGGGCCCGAAAAGGTATTGGTGCATCTTTTTGACACCGTACACGCATGCGAGCGCCTCCTTCTCTACCATTCCGTACCCACGCTCCGCCCGCGAAAGTGACCTGGAGGCATAATCTATGGGTTGTAATTTGCCCGCACTATTGACAAAACGCACCCGACCCCATATGCTGACGCATCGCATGTGAGAACTAGCTTTTTACCTGGGTCAAAGAACCACAGAAGGTTGCGTGCCTTATTGAAGGCGCGTTCCTGGGTGTCCCACCAAAACCAATCGCACCCCTTCCTGAGTAGCACGTGGAGAGGCTCCAGCAGCGTGCTTAAGTTCTGCATAAAGTTCCCAAAGTAATTGAGTAGCCCGAGAAACGCGCGTAGTTCTGAGACATTCCGGGGCCTGGGTGCCAGGTGAATTGCTTCTGTTTTGGACTCTGTTGGGCGGATTCCATCAGCGGCAATCCTTCTGCCCAAAAATTCAACCTCGGGTGCGAGAAACAGGCACTTGGATTTCTTGACTCGTCGGCCTACCCGATCCAACCGCTTTAGTACTTCCTCCAAATTACGGAGATGGGAGTCGGTGTCCCTGCCCGTGATGAGTATGTCGTCTTGAAATACAACCGTCCCCGGGATGGACTTGAGCAGACTCTCCATGTTGCGCTGGAATATGGCAGCTGCCGACCTGATGCCGAATGGACATCGATTGTACATGAAAAGGCCTCGATGTGTGTTGATGGTGGTGAGTAGCTTGGATTCCTCGGTCAACTCTTGCATCATATACGCAGATGTGAGGTCTAATTTTGAGAAAAGTTTACCTCCAGCCAATATGGCAAATAAGTCCTCCGCTCTGGGCAGCGGGTACTGGTCCTGTAGCGAGACTGTTTCTGGTAGATTTGTAGTCCCCACAGATTCGTACAGATCCATCAGGCTTCATGACTGGGACGATGGGACTTGCCCAGTCACTAAATTCCACAGGTGATATAATGCCTTCCCACAGAAGCCTGTCTAGTTCGTGTTCAATCTTTTCCCTCATCACAATAGGGTACAGCTCTGGCCTTGTGATGGACCGGTCTAGCATCCTGTGTGATGTAGAGTTTGACTTTGGCCCCTTTGAAAGTGCCCACACCTGGCTGAAAGAGATGTTCAAATCGCTTTATAACTGTTGAGCAGGAGGTCCATTCCTCTAATGACATGGCATGGACATCATTCCATTTCCAATTTAGTTTTGCCAGCCAGCTTCTCCCCAGCAGTGCTGGAGGGTCTCCGGGGAAAATCCACAGGGGAAGTAGGTTCACTGTCCCTTTGTGTGTGACAGAGAGCATGGCGCTGCCGAGGACTGGTATGATTTCGTTGGTATCGGTCATTAGTTTGGTGTCGACCCTTGTGAGTTTTGGTTTGTCTCTTTTATGCGGCCACAGTTGTTCAAATTGTTGAGCGCTCATGAGAGATTGACTCGCTCCCGTATCCAGCTCCATGTTGACACATATCTCGTTGAGTAGGACCCTCATCATTATAGGAGGCGTCCTGTTGTAGGAGCAGCGGCCATTGATCGTGTTGACCCGCTGTACATCGGTGTCCCGGGTACTGTCCCCACCGTCTTCTGGTCCGCTTTCCGACCCACCCGATTCGTATACCAGCCGAGCTGCTGTTTTTTTGCACATGCGGGCCAAATGTCTTCTATATTCACAATTTCTGTAAACGGCCTGCTGAAATCAACATCCCCTTGACGAGTGCCCACCCCCACACCTCCAGCACAGACCTGTTCCATTGTTCCAAGTGTTCCCAAAGAATGAGCTGCGTCTGGCTGATCTCTCTTGAGCTTCTCTCAGTTTGTAGTTGATTGCTCGCATTGTGGGTTGATGAGGTGAGAACGACCGTTCCTGTGGCCCTTGATGGCTTCTGCCTGCTGTCGAGAGCCTGTTCTCCCAGTTTTGTCTGTGTGTGGGGGTAACAGCTTGTTTCGTGCTGTGAGCTTCTTGTTCCGATATTTCGTTAGTTGTCGTACCTGCATTGTAAATCAACCTCGTTGTTTCTTCCCCTACCAAGAATGTCTGTGCAATCAGTGCTGCTGCCTCTCAGGTCAGGTTCTTGGTCTCTATGAGCTTTTGGAATATGCCTGGTGGCCTATTCCTTCAATGAAAAAGTCTCTCAGCATTTCTCTCCTCAGTTCATCGGAGAACTCACATAAACTAGCTCACCTCCGAAGTTCCGCCACGAAGTCGGGTATGCTCTGGCTCACACAGCGTCTGTAGTTGTGGAACCTGTGTCTGGCCATGTGTAGGCTACTCGCTGGCTTCAGGTGGTCTCTTACCAGTGTGCTCAATTCTTCAAACGACTTGCTTGCTGGTTTCTCGGGTGCCAACAGATCCTTCATTAAAGCGTATGTTTTCGAGCCACAGCTGGTCAAGAGATGGGCTCTTCTCGTGTCTGTCTTATCGTCGCCTAACCAGTCTTTGGTTACAAAGCTTTGCTGGAGCCTTTCTATAAAGTCCTACCAATTGTCGCCCGCATTGTACTTTTCATCTGATCCGTTGTTCGCCATTCTGTGGATTCTGTAATCCCGTAACTCGTCGCCACTGTAAAGTCCTGTCCCCTCAGTACAGATTCACACGATGCATGTAGTGAAGTCAAAGTCACTCTGGACCTGCACCTTTATTTCACAGCTCTGGAATGCTGCACTTGTCTGAGACCTGTCCTTGTATACCTGTCTCTTGCAAGTGCACCCATGGTGGTAAGGTATGCTGGTGGTTACAGGTCATATCTTATTATAGTCATGTATAGCATGTTAGGATACAGTTATATATAATGTAAGATACGTGACACTTAGGTGGCTGAACAGTCCAATATGAGGACCACAGTCCCTTTCACAGGTGGGACAGATAGTTGTTGAGGGGAAGGGTGGGTGGGACTGGTTTGCCGCACGCTCTTTCCGCTGCCTATGCTTGATTTCTGCATGCTCTCGCCGATGAGACTTGAGATGTTCAGCACCCTCCCGGATGCACGTCCTCCACTTAGGGCGGTCTTTGGCCAGGGACTCCCAGGTGTTGCACTTTATCAGGGAGGCTTTGAGGGTGTCCTTGTAACATTTCCTCTGTCCACCTTTGGCTCGTTTGCTGTGAAGGAGTTCCGAGTAGAGCGCTTGCTTCGGGAGTCTCGTGTATGGCATGCGAACAATGTGGCCTGCCCAACGGAGCTGATCAAGTGTGGTCAGTGCTTCAATGCTGGGGATGTTGGCCTGGTCAAGGACGCTAACGTTCATGCACCTGTCCTCCCAGGGGATTTGCAGGATCTTGCGGAGACATTTCTCCAGAGACTTGAGGTGTCTATTGTACATGGTCCATGTCTCTGAGTCATACAGGAGGGCGGGTATTACTACAGCCCTGTAGACCATGAGCTTGGTGGCAGATTTGAGGGCCTGGTTTTCGAACACTCTTTTCTCAGGCGGCCGAACACTGCACTGGCGCACTGGAGACAGTATTGAATCTCGTCGTCAATGTCTGCTCTTGTTGATAAGAGGCTCCCGATGGGAAATGGTTCACGTTGTCCAGGGCTGCGCCGTGTCCTTTGTCTTACGGATGTTTAGCGTAAGGCCCATGCTTTCGTACGCTTCAGTAAATACGTTGACTATGACTTGGAGTTCAGCCTCCATGTGCGCAGACGCAGGTGCTGTCCGTGTACTGTAGCTCGACGGCAGAGGATGGGGTGGTCTTGGACCTGGCCTGGAGACGGCGAAGGTTGTACAGGTTCCCACTGGTTCTGTCGTCTAGTTCCACTCCAGCGGAGAGCTTGTTGACTGAGGTGGAGCATGGCAGCGAGGAAGATTGAGAAGAGGGTTGGGCGATGACTTAGCCTTGTTTGACCCCAGTCCGGATGTGGATTTGGTCTGTAGTGGATCCATTGGTAAGGATCGCGGCCTGCATGTCGTCGTGGAGTAGGCGGAAGATGGTGATAAATTTTGGGGGCATCCGAAATGGAGGAGGACGCTACATAGACCCTCGCGGTTGACAGTGTCAAAGGCCTTTGTAATGTCGTTATTGGCCAAATTCACAAAAATGGCGATAGTTATTTTTGATGCTAAGTGACGTCACAAAAATGGTTTTGAAAAAAGCCGGTCGTTATTTTTTAACGACGGCGTTATACCACTGGTCAAATTAGCAAAATGGCATTACATTTTTTTAACGACAAAAAACCACTTTTAATGTGAAAAAATGGCGTTAAAACATTCGTTAACCTGGCCAAATTCTGGCCTTACAAGCTTACTTACTTCCTTGTTCACTGTGGGAATTCTGGCTTTTGATTGGCTGCTTAGACAACCTCTTGACATCACGGCAGTTCCTCAATACAGTCCGGTGAATTGAACTGAATAATGAGGCTTTGGAAAAGTTTGATTTTCAATTTAAAACACTGGTGCAGAATTTGTGAGCCTTCGTTTTGCTGCTGACCGCAAATTCTGCACCATTGTGTTTTAAACTGAAAATCAATCTTCTCACCCACTTCTGAACTGTTTCTAAAGCCATAATATCCCCCACCATGTTAGGAGACCATAACTGGACATAGTATTCTAAATTAGACCTAACCGTAGACTTGTACAAAGACAAAATAGTTATATTTTGTTTGATAGTGAATTGTCCTGTGAATGGAGGAGGACACGCCATAGTCCCTCGTGGTTAACAATGTCAAATATCTTTGTAAGGTCAAAGAAGGCCATGTACAAGGGTTGGTGCTGTTTCCCGCATTTCTCTTGCAGTTGTCACACCATAAAGATCATGTCCATTGTTCCCCGTAGTGGACGGAATCCACACTGTGACTCCAGGAGGAGCTCCTCAGCTGCAGGGAGAAGACGGCTGAGGAGAATTCTAGCGATGACCTTCTCAGTGGCTGATAACAGGGAGATTCCTCTGTAGTTGCCGCGCTCAGACTTGTCCCCTTTTTTAAACATGGTCACGGACCTCAAATCTGGCACCATGTTCATGGTCTACAGGGCTGTAGTGATACCTGCCCTCCTGTGTGGCTCAGAGACATGGACCATATAGAGTAAACACCTCAAATCGCTGGAGAAATACCATCAAGGATGTCTCCGCAAGATCCTGCAAATCCCCTGGGAGGACAGACGCACCAAAGTTAGTGTCCTCGATCAGGCCAACATCCTCAGCATTGAAGCACTGACCACACTCGACCAGCTCTGTTGGGCGGGCCGCATTGTTCACATGCCTGACACAAGACTCCCAAAGCAAGCGCTCTACTCGAACTCCTGCACAGCAAGTGAGCCCCAGGTGGGCAGAGGAAACGTTTCAAGGACACCCTCAAAGCCTCCTTGATAAAATGCAACATCCCCACCGACACCTGGGAGTCCCTGGCCAAAGCCCGCCCTAAGTGGCGGAAAAGCATCCAGGAGAGCGCTGAGCGCCTCAAATCTTGTTGCCGAGAGCATGCAGAAAGCAAGTGCAGTCAGCGGAAGGAGCGTACGGCTAAACCAGACTCCCCACCCACCCTTTCCGTCCCACCTGTGACAGAGACTGTAATTCCCATATTGGACTGTTCAGTCACCTGAGAACTCACTTTTAGAATGGAAGCAAGTCTTCCTCAATTTCGAGGGACTGTCTATGATGATGATGAATGCACGCTTAGTACACTGTTTGCTTTAGATATAGCTCATGCCATTGTTTGTGAACCTTTAGAGAGTTATGCACTATAACACCTAGATATATCTCTTTCACAGAAAATGCTGGAAATATACAGCAGGTCAGGCAGCATCTGTGGAGAGAGAAAGAGAGTTAATGTTTCAGATCATCAGAACTGGGAAAAAAACATTTGCATAAAGCACCACTTTTCTAAGTTAAACATAATTTGTGAAACATTGGACGATTCCCCCAACATCGCAAGATCTACTTGCGGTAATTTAGCATCATCTTCACTCCTAACAGTCACATACAGCTTTGTATTGTCCACAAACTTGACGATCATTCCCCCAATACCTCCTTCTAGGTCATTAATAAAGATAGCAATGAGCAGAGGCCCTAACACCAATCCCTGGGAAACACCAATCCCTGGAAAACACCAATCCCTGGGAAACACCACTGCGAACCAATCTCCAAACAGATCTAAATCCATTGACAACAACTTTTTGCCTGCAGGCATTCAATCAATTCTTAACTCCCCACAGCAGATTATCACTAATTCCATAAATTCTATCTTGTAGAGTAGTCTTTTTGTGAGGTACCTTATCAAAGACGTTCTGAAAGTCCCTCTACCCGGTTGCCCTCATCCACTAATTTAGTAACTGTGATCTAATTCATAAGACATTACTTTCTTTTCCAGAAGCCATGTTGGATTTCCTTGGTCACAGCTTTTCCATCTAAGAGGTCATATAGGGCAACTCTTATGCTACCTTCAAGCATCTTACCTATTATTGAAGTCAAACTAATGAGCCTATAGTTACCTCGGCTTAGCCTTATCACCCTTTTTAAAAATTGAAGCTCTATTAGCATCCTTGCAGTCTGAGGGAACAGTCCCCAACTTTAGTGAGCTATTAAAGAGCTATTAAAGCAAGGGGCTTGCATTGCACCTATCCCATTTCTTTATATAAAATGGAAGAGAGTGACTAAAGTAAATGTTGGTCCCTTAGAAGATGAGAAGGGGGATTTAATAATGGGAAATGTGGAAATGGCCGAGACCTTAAACAATTATTTTGCTTCGGTCTTCACAGTGGAATACACAAAAACCATGCCAAAAATTGCTGGTCATGGGAATGTGGGAAGGGAGGACCTTGAGACAATCACTATCACTCGGGAGGTAGTGCTGGACAGGCTAATGGGACTCAAGGTAGACAAGTCCCCTGGTCCTGATGAAATGCATCCCAGGGTATTAAAAGAGATGGCGGAAGTTATAGCAGATGCATTCGTTATAATCTATCAAAATTCTCTGGACTCTGGGGAGGTACCAGCGGATTGGAAAGCAGCTAATGTAACGCCTCTGTTTAAAAAAAAAAAAAGGGGCAGACAAAAGGCAGGTAACTATAGGCCGGTTAGTTTAACATCTGTAGTGGGGAAAATGCTTGAAGCTATCATTAAGGAAGAAATAGCGGGACATCTAGATAGGAATAGTGCAATCAAGCAGACGCAACATGGATTCATGAAGGGGAAATCATGTTTAACTAATTTACTGGCATTCTTTGAGAATATAATGAGCATGGTGGATAGAGGTGTACCAATGGATGTAGCGTATTTAGATTTCCAAAAGGCATTCGATAAGGTGCCACACAAAAGGTTACTGCAGAAGATAAAGGTACGCGGAGTCAGAGGAAATGTATTAGCATAGATAGAGAATTGGCTGGCCAACAGAAAGCAGAGAGTCAGGATAAATGGGTCCTTTTCCGGTTGGAAATCAGTGGTTAGTGGTGTGCCACAGGGATCAGTGCTGGGACCACAACTATTTACAATATACATAGATGGCCTAGAAGAGGGGACAGAGTGTAGTGCGACAAAATTTGCAGATGACACTAAGATTAGTGGGTAAGCGGGTTGTGTAGAGGACACAGAGGCTGCAAAGAGATTTAGATAGGTTAAGCAAATGGGCTAAGGTTTGGCAGATGGAATACAATGTCGGAAAATGTGAGGTCATCCACCTTGGGGGAAAAAAACCAGTAAAGGAAATATTATTTGAATGGGGAGAAATTACAACATGCTACGGTGCAAAGGGACCTGGGGGTCCTTGTGCATGAATCCCAAAAAGTTAGTTTGCAGGTGCAGCAGGTAGTCAGGAAGGCGAATGGAATGTTGGCCTTCGTTGCGAGAGGGATGGAGTACAAAAGCAGGGAGGTCCTGCTGCAACTGTACAGGGTATTAGTGAGACTGCACCTGGAGTACTGAGTGCAGTTTTGGTCACCTTACTTAAGGAAGAATATAATAGCCTTGGAGTGGGTACAGAGACGATTCACTAGGCTGATTCCGGAGATGCGGGGGTTACCTTATGATGATAGATTGAGTAGACTAGGTCTTTACTCGTTGGAGTTCAGAAGGATGAGGGGTGATCTTATAGAAACATTTAAAATAATGAAAGGGATAGACAAGATCGAGGCAGAGAGGTTGTTTCCACTGGTAGGGGAGACTAGAACTAGGGGGCACAGCCTCAAAATACGGGGGAGCCAATTTAAAACCGAGTTGAGAAGGAATTTCTTCTCCCAGAGGGTTGTGAATCTGTGGAATTCTCTGCCCAAGGAAGCAGTTGAGGCTAGCTCATTGAATGTATTCAAATCACAGATAGATAGATTTTTAACCAATAAGGGAATTAAGGGTTATGGGGAGCCGGCGGGTAAGTGGAGCTGAGTCCACGGCCAGATCAGCCATGATCTTGTTGAATGGCGGAGCAGGCTCGAGGGGCTAGATGGCCTACTCCTGTTCCTAATTCTTATGTTCTTATGTAGACCCTTGGGTGAATGTGATCTGGGCCAGCAGCCCAGTCTATTTTAAGATTTCTTATTCTGTTTACGACCATATCCTCATCTATTTTAAGTAGTATAGTGTTTTTTTGACACAAAAGGGAAAAGGTCACGGTGAAGAAAGTTGGTGTCTCAGTTGGCCTATTCCTTGGGACATAAATTGCTGTAGCAGAGCATTTTAACGATATCTGCTATTAGTTAGACTGGCTCTTGCAACTTTAAGTTTTTTAATTTTTTGCATGGAAAGTTGCTGAAAGTGCGAGCTAATAACATCGTAGCGAGGGAAACCGAGCATCTGGGACCTGAGTGAACAGGAAAAGCAACTGTGTATCATCTTAACCAATCAGATTGAAGGATTGTGAAATTAACAGCCTGAGAAGGAAGTGTAACTTAGAGTGGGTGAATTCAATGACAAATCAAGAACAGAAGGTGAAATAAGGAGAGGTAAAGAAAGATAGGATTAAAAGAGACAAAGGATAAGTAAAAACAAGATTAATAATGTTAAATTTTTTAAAATCTCCAACAACATTTAAAATCTGAAAGACTCCACACTTGTAATTATTAATTTTCAGTGCCAGAGTGGTTGACTGGTAGTAATTAACACACTTACTATGTTGTTAAAAGGGTACTTAGACTTGAAATGACTTGATTTTCTGTGGCGAGTTTATTTCTATCTCTCGTGCAAATACAACAACTTCATGTTATTCAATACATTTTCATCATCATCATAGGCAGTCCCTCAGAGTTGAGGATGATTTGCTTCCACTTTAAAAGTGAGTTCTCAGGTGACTGAAGAGTCCAATGCGGGACCTACAGTCTCTGTCACAGGTGGGGCAGACAGTGGTTGAAGGAAAGGGTAGTTGGGGAGCCTGGGTTGATGCACGCTTCTTCCGCTGTCTATGCTTGGTTTCTGCTTGTTCTCGGCGAGATCCAACTCTGCCTCCAGTGCGCCAGCGCAGCCTTCGGTCGCCTGAGGAAGAGAGTGTTCGAAGAGCAGGATCTCAAATCTGGCACCAAGCTCATGGTCTACATGCTCGTAGTGATACCCGCCCTCCTATATGGCTCAGAGACATGGACTATATACAGCAGACACCTTCAAGCACCGGAGAAGTACCACTAGCGTTGCCTCCGCAAGATCCTGCAAATCCATTGACGGGACAGACGCAACAACATCAGTGTTCTCGCTTAGGCCAACATTTCCAGCATCGAAGCATTGACTAGGCTCGATCAACTCCATTGGGCGGGCCACATCGTCCACATGACTCCTAAAGCAAGTGCTCTATGCGGAGCTGTGACACGGCAAGCGAGCCCCAGGTGGGCAGAGGAAACGCTTCCAAGACCGCCCAAAGTGGAGGAAGAGCATCCAGGAGGGCGCTGAGCACCTCGAGTCCTATCGCTGAGAATGAGCAGAAACCAAGCGTATACATTTTAATGGTAAGGCAGACAACGAGAAGCTGTTTTTATGAATCTAACGACGGAGCGATGCAACTCGAACAGCAACTTCCAGATATCCGCGTTTAACCGCGCATCTGTCTTTGCCTGAAGTTGCAGTACGATTTTTGCATAAATAACAGTGAGCGCCAATTAGCCTCACCTTTACTTTGACAGCAAAATCTTGACCAATACTTCATCTGAAGGACAGCACCTGTAACAATATAGCCTTCAGTATTGCGTTATCAGCCTAGATTATGAGCTTTAATCCTGGTGAGGGTCTTGAAACATCCAATCTTCTGAACCAGAGATAAGAATGCTACCAATTAAATGTAATTTCTGTCAGGAAAGTCAGTCAGGCATGTGTTGATCATAGCTGCTGCTGACTGATTAATAGGTGAATGAAAGGAAGAGGGAAATGGGGAGATGTATAAGTTTGGAAATTACATCCGCATACTGAGCCTGAGATCTGACTGAAATATTAAAGCTTGCCTTTGTTGGCTCCTGTATGAGGTACTGATTAGCACAAGGACATTCATCAAATAAAAAGGGACTTTGAACCCTCGTTTAAAGTTAAAAAATAACAGAACTAACAGCCAGTCCAATCCTTCAGCCACATTTACTGGTACTAAAGCAAGAAAGAAATTGTTTTTGTTTGAAAACAAGAATCTCATAGTCAAATTGGATCAAATCAACACCATATGAGAAAATCTATATGAATTTAAATTCCAATATGATTTTGCTCTGTTTCTTGAACTTCATTGTAATAAAAATATACAGGCAACAAATTATAAGTCGACCTGAGCTGCTAATTTGAAATATAAAAATACATGGTCTTTAAGACCTTAAACAAAGTGATTTAAAAAAAAAAAAAATTAATGAGGACAGGAAGGGCCACCATCAAAAAAAATCATTTTGTGGTTCCTGGTGAAAGAAACTTAGTGCATTCAGATAACAAGCATGATAGTTATCAGCACTTAGAATGAGCAAACAAGTAACAGAGGAAGGTTTGGGGTTCATATTTACTCTCTCAGATAACTTTCTTTGCAACACTTCATTATATTTTGAAATGTTGTGACACCAAAGCAAAGGTTTGTAGGCACTCAGAGGCTACCCGTACTAAATTGATCCTCTTTGCTACTTTTGCAGCATTTAAAGAGATTAGTGGCCCGCCATTGGTCCATTACTTTATCAGTATTTTTTAGGTTGCCAGGACAACAGCCTTGTGATTATCCATCTAACATCAGCCCACTCCTTACGTAACTGCCCATTGACAAACTTATTAAAAATACAAGAATACATTTCTAATGTCACCAACATGAGGGGAGATTTTCGGGACGCTTGCGCTGTCTCATTTTAGTATTCTGCCTACATCTAGTTAAATAGGTTGAGTGAGGCACAATGGTAAGTTATCAGTTTAATACACTATGTTCTTTTTGGCAATGATAACCTTTGTGCACGCCAAAGCATGTTCTATCTTTTATCTAGAAGGGGCAGCATCTGTTCAAATAGTTTGTTTTAGGAGATAAGTGGCATGGCATTTGTTCTGCAATGGAGTCTGTTGACCTCATGATTAGGCTTCGTGTTAGCCATACTAATATGACCTTGATTAGCAATTGAAATGGAGGATTAAAAACGATGCAAATAGAGTACTTTCTTCATTATTGTACAAACAGAGAATCAGCAGGATTTGAGAGCATTGTGAAATTGGACTGTGAGCAGAGAAAGTCATGACTGTTGAGTGAGAGAGAGTTGAAACGTGGTATCCACTTTTTTTTCAAAGCACCTGCTTGCACCTCTAGGCACCAGCCAAAGTCACAGTTGTTATTGTTAGTTGTCAAAGAAAGATGTTTTGAAACTTCTCTGTAAAGGTGAAGAGTAGAGAAAAATCATATGACAGTCCTTTGTTTTGTGGCAAAATGGGACCCTTTCTAGCTCTCCTGATGGCTTAGTGGAGAAAGGCATTGCCAGGTGTAATACTGATCCATCCAGCAGCAAGATCCCAGGTTTCATCCTGGTCTGCTGTGAATTAGGTGATCTGAGCTGGGATAGCAGTTGGCTGCTACATTTCGTCATCAGTGCCCCTAGGCTAGTCAGGGGAAATAATCAGCCGGGATTCCCATTTCTGAATGCTATCCTATGACTCTTGTTGAAAAGTGCGTGTGTGTGGATGTCCGGTAAAGGTAGCATCAGGATCCGTGGTAATGGCTGCATGGTCAAATACCTCACAGCACTCAGTGTCTAGGCTCACACATGAAGGATGACGGTTGAGTGAATAAAGGACAGCTTGTGCCTGTGGAACTATAGCCTGGTATAAGTGAATTTGTTCAGGAGAGGATGGGGAAAAAGTGAATCTTTTTTCTTGGTAAGGGAGTTCATTTCTGGATGGGGCATTTCTCTCGCTCATCCACAATAACTTCAGCAGAAGAGCAGTGGAAATCTGCTAAGTGTCTACTTTGTGCCTATATCCAAATGTTTCAAGTACATATTATACCTTTAAAACATGTCTTCCTTTGGTTACAGACAAATAGAAAAACATTTTTCTTACCATGGCTGTGATTATTTAAAGCTCAATTATCACTGGAAAAATAATCAGCCTGACACAGCGAGGTAAATTTAATAAATCTGAAAGCAATTCAGCAGTGGTCTTTGCATAGTTACAGTGGTCTTTGCATAGTTACAGTGGGCTTGAACAGTTTACTGAAATAAAATTGAAATAATATTTCAAAGAAAAATTGTGAGCTGTGAGAATTACCCTATTTCAATCTCCGGTATATTGCCTGACTCTCTTCCTGCCTCAGCTCATCTGCTGTTGAATCCCTGATCCATGCCTCTAAGCAGTTACTTCTAGACTTGACCATTTCAATGCATTCCTGGCCAGTCTCTCACATTTTACCCTCTGTAAATTTGAGGTCATCCAAAACTCTGCTCACCATTTCCTAACTTGAACCAAGTCATGTTAACCCCTCTTCTCCCTGACCTACATTGGCTCCCAGTTAAGCAATGCCTCGATTTTAAAATTCTCATCCTTGTTTTCAAATCCCTCCATGGCCTCGACCCTCCCGGTCTCTAATCTCCTTTAGCCACACAACCCTCTGGAATATCTGCGCTTCTCTAATTCTGGCCTCTTGAGCATGTCCGATTTCAATCTCTCCACCATTGGTGGCTGTACCTTCAGCTGCCTAGGCCCCAAGCTCTGCAATTCCCTCCCTAAACTCTCCACCTCTCTTTCCTCGGTTAAGACATTGTTTAAAACTTAACTCTATGACAAAGCTTTTGATCATCTGCCGTAATATCTCCTTATGAGGCATGGTGTCAAATTTTGTTTCATAACGCTCCTGTGAAGTGCCTTGGGATGTTTTACTACATTAAAGGCGCTATATAAATACAAGTTGATGTTGAAATATAAATGGGATATGGATTAAGAACATTGGCAAAATATTGAAAACTTCTTATGCATTAGGACAAGAGTTGGATAATCACAAGTAAATGGTATAATAATACAGAATTTAAACAGAATATCCAGGCAGGGGACTGAAGAAGAATGGAGAATATGTAGCAGTGAAAGACAACCAGTGAATAAATAAAAACCTACATTTTCCTCTGTTATCTCTTTCTCTCTCTCTCCCTCAGCATGCAATATTCTCTTGCCAAGAAAGGAGGCAGCCAATTCCTCTGGACTAAAGAAGGGAAATTACCTTCCAGTGACTGTTGGAAAGTGCATACATAAGAACATTGTCATGTATGTATGCTTGGGGTTACTAGCCACCAAATAGCGCCACTGTTGGAGGTCATTGGGCTGTACGCACGTGTGTACGGCCCAGGTATAAAAGGCAAGTCATCATGTAATGTAATCACTTTGGGCCCTAATAAAGCAGAGCCAGGTTTGTACCTGTGTTAGTTTGCAGTATTCAGTCTATCGAGTTATTACATACATAATATTTGGCGATGAGGTAAATTAAGAACCTTCACATGCAAAAATGAGCACAATTGGAATTCTGGAGAGAGGGGAAGTCGTTCACTAAACTGAATCTGACGTCGGCCTACATGGCACAGGAGTGGTTGAGACATTGAAGAAACTTACGTGCATCAACACTCATAAAAGACTGTTTATCTACAACAGATGTCCTTTCGGAATTCGCTCAGCTGCAGCCATATTTCAGAGGAACATGGAGAGTCTACTGAAGTTCGTCCCTAGAACCGTTGTGTTCCAAGATGACATCCTGGTCACGGGTCGTGACATCGCCAAACATCTGAACAACCTGGCAGAGGTTCTACATCATCTGAATAAAGTGGGACTCAGACTGAAACGTTCGAAGTGCGTTTTCATGGCACCGGGAGGAAAATTGCTGCTGATGGCATCAGGCCTATGGACTTGAAAACCAAGTTTATCAAAAATGCACCCAAGCCTCAGAATGTGATGGAGCTGTGTTCGTTCCTTGGTCTACTCAACTACTTCGGTAATTTCCTACCTCGATTGAGCACTTCATTTGAGCCACTGCACATGCTGCTAAGAAAAGGCGACAACTGGGTTTTGGGTGCGTCTCAAGATAGAGATTTTGAGAAAGCTACTAATCTGCTTTGCTGTAACAAGCTGTTGGTACATAACGATCCCGTGTAAGCGACTAGTGTTGGCCTGTGATGCTTCATCATATAGAGTTGGTTGCATGCTCCACCAAGCTAATGAGTTGGGTAAACTACAACCTGTTGTGTGTGCTACTCAAAGTTTGTCAAAGGTGGAAAGAGCCTGCAGCATGGGAGAAAAAGAAGCATTAGCCTGTGTGTATGGGGTTAAAAAGATGCATCAGTACCTGTTTGGTCTTCGGTTTGACCTGGAAATAGATCACAAGCCACTCATTTCATTGCTTGCGGAAAACAAAGTTATAAATACTAATGCATCGTCCTGCATCCAGAGGTGGGCATTGACATTATCTGCCTATAATGATGTCAGTCGCCATAGACCTGGCACTGAGAATTGTGCCCACACCGGAGGTGGAGACACCACAACCTGCAGACCTACTGTTAGTTATGGATGCTTTTGAAAGTGAAGGAACCCCTGTCACGGCTCAACAAGTTAAAACCTGGACCAGCCAGGACCCGATATTATTGGTTGTGAAACGTTGTGTCCTTAGTAGTGATTGGTCTGCCATACCCAAGAAAATGGGTGATGAGACCGAATCTTACAACCCTCGCAAAGATGAACTATCCATTCAGTCAGATTATTTACTGTGGGGTAATCATGTTGTTATGCCTAAGAAAGGCAGAGAGAAATTTGTACATGATCTACATAGCACTCATCCCGGTACTGTCATGATGATAGCCATTGTCAGGTCTCGTGTATGATGGCCTGGAATTGACTCTGATCTGGAATCATGTGTGCATCAGTGCAACACTTGCATGCAGCTAAGTAAAGCACCAGCGGAATCGCCGCTGAGTCTGTGGTCATGACCATCTGAACCATGGTCCAGGATCCACATCGATATTGCAGGTCCCTTCCTGGGAAAGATGTTTTTAGTTGTGGTGGATGCATATTCCAAATGAATAGAGTGTATAATCATATCATCCAGTACATCCCCAGCTACCATTGAGAGCCTTTGTGTCATGTTTGCCACTCATGGTCTGCCCGACATCGTTTTAAGTGACAACGGACCTTGCTTCACTAGTCTGGAGTTTCAAGAGTTCATTAAACTCAATGATGTAAAACATGTGAGGTCAGCACCATTCAAACCCGCATCTAATGGTCAAGCACTACGTGCTGTCCAAACCATCAAGCAGAGTATGAAACGTGTAACTCAAGATTCACTGCAGACTCGCTTGTCATGCATATAGCTTAGTTACAGGACAAGACCCCACACGCTTTCCGGGGACCCCCCTGCTGAACTATTGCTGAAGAGAGGTTTCAAGAGCAAGCTCTCTCTTGTCTATCCTGACTTGAACGATCATGTTGAATACAGATGTCAAAATCAGCAGTGGTATCATGATCGCGCTGCTGTGTCACGCGACATTTCTGTTAACGACCCTGTGTATGTACTAAATTATGGTTAAGGTCCCAAGTGGATCACTGGTACTGTTACGGCCAAGGAAGGTAACAGATTGTTTATCCTCAAGCTCAAGAATGGGCAAACATGCAGGAAACATGTTGATCAGATAAAGCTGCGGCACACGGATGAACCAGAACAGTTGGTGTCTTCCTCAATCAGTGACCAACCAATCTACCCTCAGTCATCAGAGGACTCCACTGTCATCAATGAATCTTGACTTTCAATCCCTGACATGGTCACTGCCACTCCCATCAGATCGGCTCCCCAGCCCCCAGTCATAACAGACTCAGAACGCTCGCCCAAGGCTGATGTTGAACTGAGACGTTCAACTTGGGAACGGAAAGCACCGGACTGTGTCAGTTTGTTAAAAGACTGTTACTAATATCTTAAAAGGGGATATTGTCATGTATGTATGCTTGGGGTTACTAGCCACCAGGTGGGGCCACTGTCGGAGGTCATTGGGCTGTACGCACATGTGTGCAGCCCCTATAAAAGGCAAGCCATCATGTAATTAATCACTTTGGGCCCTAATAAAGCAGAACTAGGTTTATATCTGCTAGTTTACAGTATTCAGTCTATCGAGTTATTACATACAAAACAAACATAAGAAATAGGAGCAGGAGAAGGCCATATGGCCCCTCGAGCCTGCTCGGCCATTTAACACGATCATGCCTGATCCGATCATAGATTCACGTCCACTTCCCTGCCCGCTCTCCATAACCCCTTATTTCCTTATCATTTAAGAAACTCAATTTCTGTCTTAAATTTATTCAATGCCCCAGCTTCCACAGCTCTCTGAGGCAGTGAATTCCATATATCCACAACCCTCAGAGAAGAAATTTCTCCCCATCTCAGTTTTAAATGGGTGGTCACTTATTCTAAGATTATGCCCTCTAGTTCTAGTCTCCCCTATCACTGGAAACATCCTCTCTGCATCCACCTTGTCAAGCCCCCTCATAATCTTATACGTTTCGATAAGATCACCTCTCATTCTTCTGAATTCCAATGAGTAGAGGCCCAACCTCCTCAACCTTTCCTCATAAGTCAACCCCCTCATCTTTGGAATCAACCTAGTGAACTTTCTCTGAACTGCCTCCAAAGCAAGTATATCCTTTCGTAAATATGGAAACCAAAACTGCACGCAGTATTCCAGGTGCAGCCTCACCAATACCCTGTACAACAGTAGCAAGACTTCCCTGCTTTTATACTCCATCCTCTTTGCAATAAATGCCAAGATTTCATTGGCCTTCCTGATCACATGCTGCACCTGCATACTATCCTTTTGTGTTTCATGCACAAGTACCCCCAGGTCTCGCTGTACTGAAGCACTTTGCAATCTTTCTCCATTTAAATAATAATTTGCTCTTTGATTTTTTTCTGCCAAAACTTTCCAACATTAGACTCCATCTGCCAAATTTTTGCCCACTCACTTAGCCTGTCTATGTCCTTTTGCAGATTTTGTGTGTCCTCCTCACACATTGCTTTTCCTCCCACCTTTGTATCATTAGCAAACTTGGCTACGTTCCTTCCTCCAAGTCGTTAATATAGATTGTAAATAGTTGTATGTATGTGTAGACAGGATCGGCTCAGCTGTGAACCCCCTCCGACCACAATAAATGGATAGCCTGCCAGAGTTCATGAACCATTCTCCAGCATAAGAACATAAGAATCACATTGCATTCAAGAGAGGAGAAAATAAATCTCCATTATTATATATGCAAGTTCTAATTGGATAGTATACTTTTCTTTCTTTCTCAGATGGAAAACAATCTCCCTAAGTCATAGTGTTTTTTTTACACATTATGTGCATATTGAAGTTAGATCTGTTAGTTGAGGGATTTAAACAGAGAAAGGCTTGCATGGAATTTTACACCACAGAAACAGGCTAACAGGTTTATGTTGGTGTTTAAGTTCCGCACGATTTGTATTTATTTCATAGCTTATTTCATGACCTCGGGACATCCCAAAGCTTTTTACATCCAATGAATTACTTTTTTGAAGTGTCATCATCATCATAGGCAGTCCCTCAGAATCGAGGAGGACTTGTTTCCACTTCTGAAGTGAGTTCTTTGGTGGCTGAACAGTCCAATACGAGTGCCACAGACTCTGTCACAGGTGGGGCAGACAGTTGCCGAGGGAAGGGGTGGATGGGACTGGTTTGCTGCACGCTCCTATCGCTGCCTGCACTTGATCTCTTCACACTCTCGGTGATGAGACTCGAAGTGCTCAAAGCCCTCCCGGATGTACTTTCTCCACTTAGGGCAGTCTTTGACCAGGGATTTCCACGTGTCAGTGGTGATGTCGCACTTTACCAGGGAGGCTTTGAGGGTGCCCTTGTAACGTTTCCACTGCCCACCTTTAGCTCATTTACCATGAAGGAGCTCCACATAGAGCACTTGCTTTGGGAGTCTCGTGTCTGGCACGCGAACTATGTGGCCTGCCCAGCGAAGTTGATCAAGTGTGGTCAATGCTTCTGTTATGTATGGAGAAAGAGTCAGACTGAACACTGTGAGCTCAAAGTAAAGTGTGACCTTAATCTTTCATTGCAGTTCTCCAGAGTGCCACTCCAAGGAAAGGTAACTTCGACAGTATGAGGCGTGAATTGGCTAGAATAGACTGGCAAATGATACTTAAAGGGTTGACGGTGGATAAGCAATGGCAAACATTTAAAGATCACATGGATGAACTTCAGCAATTGTACATCCCTGTCTGGAGTAAAAATAAAACGGGGAAGGTGGGTCAACCGTGGCTAACAAGGGAAATTAAGGATAGTGTTAAAGCCAAGGATACAAAAGCATACAAATTAGCTAGAAAAAGCAGCAAACCTGAGGACAGGGAGAAATTTAGAATTCAACAGAGGAAGACTGAGGGTTTAAAAGTAGAATACGAAAGGAAGCTTGCAGGGAACATAAAAACTGACTGCAAAAGCTTCTATAAATATGTGAAGAGAAAAAGATTAGTGAAGACAAACGTAGGTCCCTTGCAGTCAGATTCAGGTGAATTTATAATGGGGAATAAAGAAATGGCAGACCAATTGAACAAATACTTTGGTTCTGTCTTCACGAAGGAAGACACAAATAACCTTCCGAATGTACTAAGGGACCGAGGGTCTAGTGAGAAGGAGGAACTGAAGGAAATCCTTATCAGGCGGGAAATTGTGTTAGGGAAATTGATGGAATTGAAGGCCGATAAATCCCCGGGGCCTGATGGACTACATCCCAGAGTACTTAAGGAAGTGGCCCTAGAAATAGTGGATGCATTGGTGATCATTTTCCAACAGACTATCGACTCTGGATCAGTTCCTATGGACTGGAGGGTAGCTAATGTAACACCACTTTTTAAAAAAGGAGGGAGAGAGAAAACGGGTAATTATAGCCTGACATCAGTAGTGGGGAAAAAGTTGGAATCAATCATTAAGGATGAAATAGCAATGCATTTGGAAAGCAGTGACTGGATTGGACCAAGTCAGCATGGATTTATGAAAGGGAAATCATGCTTGACGAACCTTCTGGAATTTTTTGAGGATGTAACTAGCAGAGTGGACAAGGGAGAACCAGTGGATGTGGTGTATTTGGACTTTCAAAAGATTTTTGACAAGGTCCCATACAAGCAATTGGTGTGCAAAATCAAAGCGCATGGTATTGGGGGTAATGTACTGACGTGGATAGAGAACTGGTTGGCAGACAGGAAGCAGAGAGTCGGAATAAACGGGTCCTTTTCAGAATGGCAGGCAGTGACTAGTGGGGTGCTGCAGGACTCTGTGCTGGGACCTCAGCTCTTTACAATATACATTAACGATTTAGATGAAGGAATTGAGTGTAATATCTCCAAGTTTGCGGATGACACTAAACTGGGTGGCGGTGTGAGCTGTGAGGAAGACGCGAAGAGGCTGCAGGGTGACTTGGACAGGTTAGGTGAGTGGGCAAATGCATGGCAGATGCAGTATAATGTGGATAAATGTGAGGTTATCCATTTTGGGGGCAAAAACAGGAAGGCAGAATATTATCTGGATGGCGGCAGATTAGGAAAAGGGAGGTGCAATGAGACCTGGGTGTTATGGTTCATCAGTCACTGAAAGTGGGCATGCAGGTACAGCAGGTGGTGAAGACGGCAAATGGTAGGTTGGCCTTCATAGCTAGGGGATTTGAGTATAGGAGCAGGGAGGTCTTACTGCAGTCAGACAGGGCCTTGGTGAGGCCTCACCTGGAATATTGTGTTCAGTTTTGGTCTCTGAATCTGAGGAAGGACATTCTTGCTATTGAGGGAGTGCAGTGAAGGTTCACCAGACTGATTCCAGGGATGGCTGGGCTGTCATATGAGGAGAGACTGGATCAACTGGGCCTGTATTTACTGGAGTTTAGAAGGATGAGGGGATCTCATAGAAACGTATAAGATTCTGACGGGACTGGACAGGTTAGATGCGGGAAGAATGTTCCCGATATTGGGGAAGTCCAGAACCAAGGGACATCGTCTAAGGATAAGGGGTAGGCCATTTAGGACTGAGATGAGGAGAAACTTCTTCACTCAGAGAGTTGTTAACCTATGGAATTCACTGAGTTGTTGATGCCAGTTCATTGGATATATTCAAGAGGGAGTTCGATATGGCCCTTATAGTTAAGGGGATCAAGGGGTATGGAGAGAAAGCAGGAAAGGGGTACTGAGGGAATGATCAGCCATGATCTTATTGAATGGCGGTGTGGGCTCAAAGGGCCGAATGACCTACTCCTGCAGCTATTTTCTATGTTTCTATGTAACCTGTGAAGCCTTCTTAAATACATGTGCTCCCAAGGGATTATGGGATCCCTTGGGACTCCGGGGAATGAGCCCTTTGATGGCTGTACAGAGTAAATACAAGTCCACATATATAACAACATTCCCCCCCAAAGTCAATAGTGTAACTATTTACAATGTGAGTCAATCTGGAGCCCTTCTTGCCCTTCTTGCCCTGGTTGATTGTCTCGGTGTGAAATCTGGTGGTGTTGAATCATTTGTTGGGCCCTCGCTGGGCTGCTGTCGATGATGGGTTCTGCTTCGTGGTCAACTGTGGTGTCGGTTGCCACTGGTGTGCATATTGGGGGATCAAAAAAGGTAGGGTCCAAGGTGGGTTGCTCAGGGTAGTCCGTGAATCTGAGTTTGATTTGGTTCAAGTGTTTCCGGTGAATGGGTCCATTTGAAAGTTTGATCCGAAACACCCTGCTCCTCTCTTTGGCCATGACAATGCCGGGAAGCCACTTGGGACCTTGTCCATAATTTAATACAAATACAGGATCATTGACTTCAATCTCGCGTGACACATTTGCGCTATCATGGTATGCATTTTGTTGAAGCCGCCTGCTCTCCACCTGTTCATGTAGATCAGGGTGAACTAACGAGAGCCTTGTTTTAAGTGCTCTTTTCATGAGCAGTTCAGCAGGTGGGATCCCAGTGAGTGAGTGGGGTCTCGTGCGGTAGCTAAGCAGGACTCGGGATAGGCGAGTCTGCAGTGAGCCTTCAGTTACCCTTTTCAAGCCTTGCTTGATGGTTTGCACTGCTCTCTCTGCCTGACCATTGGACGCTGTTCTAAATGGGGCAGATGTAACACATTTGATCCCGTTATGGGTCATGAATTCTTTGAACTCAGCACTGGTAAAACATGGCCCGTTGTCGCTCACCAGGACATCGGGTAAGCCATGAGTGGCAAACATGGCCCACAGGCTTTCAGTGGTGGCAGCGGAACTGCTAGCCGACATTATCTCACATTCAATCCATTTGGAGTACGCGTCTACAACCATAAGAAACACTATACTCAAGAATGGGCCTGCACAGTCGATGTGTACCCTAGACCACAGTTTGGAGGGCCAAGACCATAAACTTAGTGGCACCTCCCTGGGTACATTGCTTAACTGCGATCATGTATTACATCTGTGAACGCAAGACTCGAAGTCAGCATCAATACCAGGCTACCACACGTGGGATCTGGCTATCACTTTCATCATTACGATGCCTGGGTGGGTACTGTGGAGGTCATTGATGAAGGTGTCTCTGCCCTTCTTGGGAACCACTACTCGATTGCCCCACAAAAGGCAGTCTGCCTGTATAGACATTTCATCTTTGCGTCGCTGGAATGGTTTTATCTCTTCTTGCATTTACACTGGGACACTGGACTAGCTCCTGTGAAGCACACAGCTTTTGACTAGAGATAATAAGGGGTCCTGGCTTGTCCAGGTTTTGATCTGCCGGGCAGTGACGGGTGATTGCTCAACCTCAAATGCTACCATAATCATGGCTAGATCTGTGGGCTGCGCCATTTCCACCCCCGTGGTGGGCAATGGCAGCCTACTGAGAGCATCGGCGCAGTGCCTGGCCTGTGGCGGATGGCGTAGTTGTAAGCGGACAACGTGAGCACCCATCTCTGGATGCGGGCCAATGTGTTGGTATTTATCCCTTTACTCTCGGAAAACAGGGATATAAGTGGCTTATGGTCAGTTTCCAATTCGAATTTTAGCCCGAACAGGTATTGATGCATTTTCTTTACCACATAGACACATGCTAATGCTTCTTTTTCAATCATGGCCGTAGGCTCTCTCGGCCTTAGACAGACTCCTGGATGCACAAGCAACCGGTTGCAGTTTCCTGAAATCATTAGCTTATTGCAATACACACCCGACGCCATATGATGACACATCACATGCTAGTACCAAATGCTTACATACAACACAAGCATAACAATTTCCTCGCTGTTACAAAGGCATTTTCTTGGCTTTTGCCCCAAACCCATTTGCCACCTTTTCGTAGAAAGACATGCAGTGGTTCTAGCATGGTGCTGAGACCCGGTAAGAAGTTGCCAAAGTAGTACACGAATCCTAGAAACGACCGCAGCTCCATCACGTTCTGTGGCCTTCGGTGCATTCTTGATTGCCTCCATCTTCGAGTTGGTGGGCCTGATGCCATCCACCGCAATCCTTCTTCCCAAGAACTCCACTCCAGGCGCCAGGAAAACGTACTTCGAGCGTTTTAACCTGAGCCCCATGCAGTTGAGTCGACTAAGAACCTCCTCCAGGTTCTGCAGGTGCTCGACTGTGTTCCGACCTGTGACCAAGATGTCGTCCTGCAAGACCATGGTGTGCGGGACCGACTTCAGTAAACTTTCCATGTTTCACTGGAATATCGCCGTCGCTGATCAGATTCCAAATGGGCATCTGTTATAAACAAAAAACCTTTGTGCGTGTTGATGCAGGTGAGGACCTTCGATGATTCCTCCAGTTCCTGCTTCATGTCGGCTGAAGTTGGTTCCAGCTTCGAGAACGTCTTTCCTCCCGCCAGCATTGCAAAGAGGTCGTCGGCTTTTGGTAGTGGGTATTGGTCCTGCAGTGAGAAACGATTGATAGTTACTTTGTAATCACCACAGATTCTGACGGTGCTGTCTCCCTTAAGGACTGGGCCAATAGGACTGGCCCACTCGCTGAACTCAATCGGTGAAATGATGCCCACTCGTTGCAGCCGGTCTAGCTCGATCTCTACCCTTCCTCTCGTCATGTATGGTACTGCTCTCGCCTTGTGATGGATGGGTTGCGCCCCCGGAATTAGGTGGATCTGCACTTTTGCTCCATGGAATTTCCCGATGCCTGGTTCGAACAGTGAAGGAAATTTGTTTAAGATCTGGGCACACGAAGTGTCGTCAGCAGGCGATAGCGCTTTCCCAGCCAGCTCCTGATAAGCAGCGTGGGACCATCGCCAGGTACCATCCAGAGTGGTAGCTTGTGCTCCATCGTAGGAGACCTTTACGGTAGCACTGACGATTACAGGAATCAGTTCTTTAGTGTAAGTTCTTAGTCTCGTGCGAACTGAAGTTAAGACTGGCCTTGAGGCCTTGTTGCACCACAACCTTTCAAAAGTCATTTTGCCCATGATGGACTGGCTCGCGCCCGTGTCAAGCTCCATTAACACCGGGAGTCCATTTAGTTCAACATTCAGCATTATCGGGGGACAATTTGTGGGGAATGTATACACCCCATGCCTCGGTCTGAGGCTTTAGTTCGTAGTGATCCTCCGTGGATCTGTCCTCCTCTGCAACGTGGTGGTTAGCAGGTTTAGCAGGCTTAGCAGCTCGCCTGCACACTCGGAGTTGTCCTATTATTCCACAGCCCTTGCAAACGTATCCTTTGAATCGGCATGAATGGAAACGACGATCACCCCCACAGCGCCAACAAAGTGTTAATGGCCTTGCATTCATCACCCTTGATGGTGGACTCTGAGACATCTGCGGATGTGTAGCTGCAGGTATGTGTGACCTGCCCTGTACATTACGATTCGAAAACAACACTTTGTTCACAGTACTTATAGCAGCACTTGCGTGCTAAGAGATTTGCTTAGTATTGTCACTGGTAGCAATGAACGCCTGGGCTATCGCTATGGCCGTACTCAAGGTTGGGGTCTCTACAGTCAAAAGCTTGCGAAGTATGGTTTCGTGGCCAATGCCAAGTATGAAAAAGTCTCTGAGCACGTGCTCCAAATATCCTTCAAATTCACAATGTCCTGCAAGGTGTCTCAACTCGGCGACATAACTCACCACTTCCTGGCCTTCAGACCTTTTTGTAGGTGTAGAACCGGTATCTCGCCATCAAAATGTTTTCCTTCGGGTTCAAATGTACTCGGACCAGTGTGCACAAATCATCGTACGATTTCTCCGTGGGTTTCGCTGGAATGAGCAGATTCTTCATGCCATAAGTTGGTGCCCCACAGACGGTGAGGAGGATCGCTCTACATTTGGCAGCGCTCTCTTCCCCATCTAGCTCATTGGCCACGAAGTATTGGTCGAGTCGCTCTACAAAAGTTTCCCAATCATCTCCCTCTGAAAATTTCTCCAGGATGCCCACTATTCTCTGCATCTTTGGGTTCACTATCTGTATCTCGTCGCCAGTTGTTGTGTATGGAGAAAGAGTCAGACTGAACACTGTGAGCTCAAATTAAAGTGTGACCTTAGTCTTTCATTGCAGGTCTCCAGAGTGCCGCTCCAATCTGTGAAGCTTTCTTAAATACCTGTGCTCCCAAGGGATTGTGGGATCCCTTGGTACTCCGGGGAATGAGGCCTCTGGTGGCTGCATAGAGTAAATACAAGTCCACATATATAACAGCCTCATTGCTGGGGATGTTGGCCTGGACAAGGACTCTGATGTTGCTGCACCTGTCCTCCCAGGGGATTGCAGGATCTTGCGGAGACATCATTGGTGATATATCTCCAGCAACTTGAGGTGTCTACTGTACATGGTCCATTTCCGTGTGCCATACAAGAGGGCAGGTATTACTACAGCCCTGTAGACCATGAGCTTGGGTGGTAGATTTGAGGGCCTGGTCTTGCCAACATTCTTTTCTTCAGGCGGCTGAAGGCTGCACTGGCGCACTGGAGGCAGTGTTGAATTTCCGCATCAATATCTGCTCTTGTTGATAAGAGGCTCCCGAGGTTTTGGAAATGGTGCACGTTGTCGAGGGCCGCACCGTGGATCTTGATGATTGGAGGGCAGTGCTGTATGGCGAGGATAGGCTCATGGAGGACCTTTGTCTTACGGATGTTTAGCGTAAGGCCCATGCATTCATATGCCTCAATAAATACATCGACTATATCCTGGAGTTCAGCCTCAGAATGTGCACAGACGCAGGCATTGTCTGCGTACTGCAGCTCAACGACAGATGTTGGGATGATCTTGGACCTGGCCTGGATGTGGCGTAGGTCAAACAGCTTCCTACTGGTTCTGTCGTTTAGTTCCACTCCAGCGGGGAGCTTGTTGACTGTGAGGTGGAGCATGGCAGCGAGGAAGATTGAGAAGAGGGTTGGGGTGATGACGCAGCCCTGTTTGACCCCGGCCCGGACGTGGATTGGGTCTGTAATAGATCCATTGGTAAGGATCACGGCCTGCATGTCGTCGTGGAGCAGGCGAAAGATGTTGACAAACTTTTGGGGGCATCCGAAACTGAGAAGGACCCTCCATAGACCCTCGAGGCTGACGGTGTCAAAGGCCTTTGTAAGGTCGATAAAGGCCATGTATAAGGGATGGTGCTGCTCTCTGCACTTTTCCAGCAGCTATCACGCTGCAATGATCATGTCCATTGTGCCCCCTAGAAGACGAAATCCGCACTGTGACTCCGGGAGGAGCTCCTCAGCCACAGGGAGAAGACGGTTATGGAGAACTCTAGCGACAACTTTCCCTGTGGCTGATAGCAGGAAGATTCCCCTGTAGTTGCCGCAGTCGGACTTGTCCCCTTTTTTAAAGATGATCACGATCACTGCATCTCTGAGATCTCCTGGCATGCTCTCCTCCCTCCAGATGAGAGAGATGGGGTCATGTGTCCGTACCAACAATGCCTCTCCGCCATACTTTAGCGCCTCAGTAGGGATTCCATCCGTTCCCATACCCTTGTTATTCTTGAGCTGTTTTATGGCTTTTCCTACCTCGTGCAACGTTGGGGTTTCACTGAGGCGGTGGCGGGTCGCATGTTCCGGGATGGAGTCGAGAACACTCGAGTCAAAGGCAGAGTCTCTATTGAGGAGATCTTAGCAGTACTCCTTCCAGCGGGCCCTGACTGCCTCGGTGTCCTTGATAAGTTTCCCCGTTCTTGGCCAGCAGTGGGGTGTGGCCTTAGGAGTTTGGACCTTAGGTGGTCTTGACTGCGATGAATCGTGGATGTTGGCCAGTTGTTGTATCTCCTGTGCTTTCTCCATCCACCACCTGTTCTTTAGGTCCCGGGTTTTTTGTTGGACCTCAGCCTTGAGCCGTCTGTAATTTTGCTTTGCTGCTCCCGAGTTGGGTTGTTGCTTGAGGCTCAGAAATGCTCTGCGCTTACGATCTATTAGTTCTTGGATCTCCTGATCATTCTCATCAACCAGTCCTGGTGTTTTCTGGTTGGGTGACCAAATGTCTCTTCGCAGGCACTGGTTATTGAGGCCTGGAGGGCAGACCAAGCACTGTGGGCATTCAGCATCACAGGGTCATCAAGGCACGCCAGGTTAGCTGTGAGGCGCTGACTGTATAGGGCCCTCTTAGCTGCGTCTTTAAGTGCCCCGGCATTGACTTTTTTGCAGCACTGCTTCTGCTGTCCCCTCTGCTTTGGGGCTATGTTAATGTCGATGATGGATCGGATTAGGCGGTAGTCCATCCAGCAGTCATCAGCTCCTGTCATGGCGCGGGTGATGCGCACATCCTTGCGATCCCTGGCTCGGACGATGACCTAGTCAAGCAGGTGCCAGTGTTTGGAGCGAGGGTGTTGCCGCGATGCCTTGTATTTGTCCCTCTGTCGGAACAGGGTGTTGGTGATGAGGAGTTCATATCTAGACATTTTGTCAGGAGTAGGGTACCGCTGGAGTTGGCTTTCCCTACCCCCTCTCTGCCAATCACGCCTCCCCAAAGGGCTGTGTCTTTGCCGACCCTGGCGTTGAAGTCACATAGGAGGATCAATTTGTTGCCCGTGGGGACGCGGGACAGGGATGTCTCGAGATTGGAATAAAAACCCTCATCCGTTGCATCGAGTGTTGGGGCATACGCACTGATGACTGTGGCGCATTGTTTCCGGGATAGGGTGAGACGAAGAGTCATGAAGCATTCGTTAACCCCACAGGGGGAGTCTTTGAGGTGGTCGATCAGCTCAATTTTGATGGCAAAGCTGACTCCGTGAAGGCGGCGTTCTTCCTCTGGTTTTCCTTTCCAGAAAAAGGAGTAACCTCCACCTTGTTCCTTGAGCTGGCCTTGCCCTGCCCGCCGGGTCTCGCTTGGGTGGCAATGTCGATGTCAAAGCGTCTAAGTTCCCGGGCAACTATGGCGATGCGGCATTAAGCCTGTTGCTTTTGGGGTTATCCAAGAGGGTCCTGACGTTCCAGATCCCGAACTTCATGTTAACGAAGTGGAAGATGCCTGTGCGTGAGTCCTTTTAACGTGGGGTGACCGCTGCACACCGACAACCACATGGGCTTAGCTTGAGCAAGGTCTTGGTCCAGTGGTAAGGGGGTCCAAGATGACTGGAGACCAGGCACTGATGTATGAGCCTAATTGCCTACGGCGAGATGTTGGCCGCAAGCTCGGCGCCGAGTAGCGCCCTTCATGGTAGGTGACCCGAGGCTTGGTTGGGGGACAGGCATTAGAAAGGCCAGCTGTCCGCTGAAGTTCCGAGGGATGTTTTAAAAGTTTCTTCCAAAGTTTTCCAAAGTTATTTAAAAGTTTCTCCAAAAGTTTCAAAGGAGAAATTCTCCAAGTTATTTAAAAGTTTAAAAGTTTTCCCAAATTGTTTAAAAAGTTACTCAGGTTGATTAAAAGTTTAAAAATCCAGCTTTCATTTGGAGGATTTTCTACCAGGGCGGAGAGTGAGACTGAGGGCAGGGCCTTACTGACTCGCTCACCTCAGGGCCTTATCGACTCGCTGACCTCCCGGCTCACTGACCTCGGGGCCTTACCGACTCCCCAGGACAACATAGGAAACTTCATCCAGCTGCTTTCGCCTCCGCAGATTGGGCCACCAGGTTTCCGGGGTCGCTGCTGAGGCCGGCTCAGAGTTGGCCGAAGGGACTCCATGGCCAGTGTTAACCGGCCGAAGGGACTCGGGCCAGCATTTTACTGGCCGAAGGGACTCCGGGGCCGGCCCAGGACAACAGAGGGCTGGTGGCGCCCATGGAGCAATGCCAGGGGAGTAACCTACTACTGACTTACATTTTAGACTTTCAATCAACTTTTAATCTATTTTTTTGAAGTGTAGTCACTGTTGTAATGTGGCAGCCCATTTTGCGCACTGCAAGCTCACGCAAGCAGCAACCAGATAATCTGTTTTTTGGTGTTTGTGGAGGAATAAGTATTGGCCAGGATAGGAACATAGGGACAGAAGGCCATTTAGCCCCTCAATTATCTCATTTAATGAGATAATGGCTGATCTGCGACCTAACTCCATATACCTGTCCTTGCCATATGTCCCTTAATACCTTTACTGGAGCAAGAGAGCAACGGCACCAGGGTCCAGGTCAGTGATTGGAGCATGGGCAGGTGCAGCAGGAGTGGCGAGGTCAGGGCGAAGGAGCAGCGAGAGATTATAGAGGGACATGATTGGGCCCCAGGAGAGGCGAGAGTTCGGGGCCCAGAAGAGGTGAGGGCCCAGGGGCAGCACGGGCCGGCCCAGGGGCAGCACGGGCCAGCCCACACTACGATGTGTGTGCGCACTAGGTCCGTGCAGCAGAACTGGTCTCCAGTCGTCTTGGTTAACCCTTGCTACCGGACCAAGACCTAGCTCTGTCAAGCCCGTGTGGTGGTTGGTGTGCAACGGTCACCACACGTTTTTTTTTTTTTTAAATTCCAAACACAGGCATCTTCCACCCTTCAACATTTAGTTCGGACCTGGAATTTTAGGTCCATCATTGAAACACGTGAACTTTTTGACATGGAAGCAAGTCTTCCTCGGTTTGAGGGACTGCCTATGGTGATGATGGTTATCAAAAATCTATCAATCTCAGATTTAAAATTAACAATTGAGATAGCATCAATTGCCATTTGTGGAAGAGAGTTTCAAACTTCTACCATTCTTTGTGTATAGAAGTGTTTCCTAATTTCACTCCTGAAGAGTCTGGCTCCAACTTAATCTATCAATATTTATTTGTAATTTGATGCTTTCATCTATACTGTGTACAATGTCACCTATCTTTGTGCCATCGGCAAATTTGGATATGTGGCTTTCTATCTCATTGTCTAAGTCGTTAATAAATGATGAATAGTTGAGGCCCCAAGACAGATCCTGCAGGACACCACTGGTCACATCCTGCCAATTAGAGTACCTATCCATTATCCTTACTCTGTCTCCTGCCGCGAGCCAATTTCCTAACCAGGTCAATAATTTGCCTTCAATTCCATGGGTTTCAACCTTGGTTAACAGTCTCTTATGAGGGACTTTATCAAATGCCTTCTGGAAGTCCATGTAAATAACATCCATTGACATTCCACTGTCCACTACTTTAGTCCTTGATGACATCACTCTTCGCTTATCCTCCTGCACCAGCTCATGCTGCTCACTGAAGTAGTATGCCTCCACGTTGCTCCCGAGGCCGCTCACCACTCCTTTTATGGCTCCGACCTGCCACAGGTCGGGGCCTCCACGCTGCTCCCGAGGTCGGTGATTGGAGCGTGGGCAGGTCCAGTAGAAGCGGCGAGGTCGGGGTGAAGGAGCGGCGAGAAACTATAGAGGGATGTGACGGGGGCCCAGGAGAGGTGTGAGTTTGGGGCCAGGGGCCCAGGGGCAGCATGGGCCAGCCCACACTGCAATATATGTGCGCGCTAGGTCCGTGCAGCAGAGCAGGTCTCCAGTCGTCTTGGA
Organism: Pristiophorus japonicus; assembly: GCF_044704955.1. Lineage (NCBI taxonomy): Eukaryota > Metazoa > Chordata > Chondrichthyes > Pristiophoridae > Pristiophorus > Pristiophorus japonicus. Next base: position 68,242,570 of record NC_091978.1, read on the forward strand.
TAATCCTTGCCACTGGACCAAGACCTACCTCTGTCGAGCCCATGTGGTGGCTGGTGTACAACGGCCACCACACGTTAAAAAAATCCACGCACAGGCATCTTCCACCCTTCAGGATGCAGTTCAGGACCTGGAATATTAAGTCCATCATTGAAACACCTGTGAGCTCATCCTTTTTTGGTATGGAACTGCCTATGATGATGATGATGATGCTTCGAGGGACTAGCTATGATGATGACTTTAGTCAGCTCTTTTTAAAAAAAAATGCATTCAGTTTCCTCAGGAATGACCTACTTTTTACAAATCCATGCTGGCGGGGAGAATTCCTCTGCTGTTCGAAATAGTGCCACAGTATCTTTTACGTGTACCTGAGAGTCCATCTCTGACAGTGCAGCACTCCCTCACTACTGCAGTAGAATATTAGCCTAGATTCTGCACTTAAGTTCCTGGAGTGGGATTTGAACCCACAATCTTCAGACGCAGATGTAAGAGTGCACCTACTGAGCCACAGCAGACAACTCATTTAGTACTGGGGAATGTAGCACATTAAATTTTAAGCATCCAGTGTCAGCACTTCCAGGTTAGAAACAGCATTGTTGGATAATAATAAAGCTCCCTTTACTATGTTCAACAATGTCTTTTGGGTTTTCAGCCCTAATCTCAGAATAGGATTCTTGACTTGAACTGGAATCATATTTTCCCATTACCTACATCAGACAACCTGTGACCTCTCTGAGTGAAATTAATAATTTTGTATCAATTTGTACCAAGTACAAAATCTAGGGTATGTTACAGCCGTACAAAGCTGGTTGACCGCATCTGGAGTAATGCATTCAGTTCTGGGGACCCCTTGGAGGGGCTGCAGCACAGGTTCACCAGAATTATACCAGTGCTTAAAAGGGTTTAATTATGAGGACAGGTAGCATAGACTGGGCTTGTATTCCTTTGAATATAGAAGATTAAGGAGTGATCGAATTGAGGTGTTAAGATGTTGAAAGGATTTGATAGAGTAGCTCGAGATAAACTATTTCCTTTTGGTGAGGTGGGAGTCAAGACCAAGGGGACAACACCTTAAAATTAGAGCTAAACTGTTCAGGGATGATGTTAGAAAGCATTTCTTCACACAAAGGATAGTGGAAATCTGGAACACTTCCCCCTCCACCCCCAGCCCTCCACAAAAGCCATTGTGGTTAGGTCGATTGAAGATGTCAATACTGAGATTGATAGATTTTGATATGCAAGGGTATTAAGTGTTACAGAACAAAGGCAGGTATATGGAGTTAAGATACAGGTTAGCTCTTATATAATTGAATGGCGGTACAGGGTCCAGAGGCTAAATAGCCGACTCCTGTTCCGATGTTCCTATCAATTATGATCAGTTTTGTGCTATTAGAAATGAGAATATCCATCTCTCTGGATTGGGTTTAAATTCATGTCCTTGAGATTAAGGAGGCATAGCCAAGCACCCAATTTCCCCATCCCTTATTATGTAATACATGTCATCAAGCACACCAGCACTAGCAAAACTAGAAGCAAATGGAAGCTGAGTGATCTGAATATTCCAGGCGATTCAGAGCCTGTTTTCCACTATAAATGCTACACAGCTAATGGTACAATATTAAATCAAACTTATTTTTTTCATGGCTTTGAAAAATTCATAAGTAGAAAGTATTAAGTTGATATCACTTTCTCAGCACTATAAACTATCCAATTTGAAGCAAAAAATACTTGCCTGTCACCGGCTTGTTTACCTCTTCATCCTATCTCTGTCTTAACCACAGCTGATGTGTTTTCCTCGGGTACTACTTGGAGCCTGCATTATGCTCTTGTTATAACTGCAGTTACCAGTTTGAGATTTACAGCAATGTGAGGCAAAAGTAATGATCTAAACTGCTGGTTCCACACAACACAGCCAAAATAGTGTCCTATACATGAGTGCTTCAACACATACGTAGCACTCTTTAAGATGCCAGCAAGTTTTCACTTAAAGCGCAGCCTATCAGACAGCAAAGAATCCTTTTTAAATGTGATATTGTTAAACTCATTATATTTAAATAATAAAAGATGGCTTTACACTTTTGGAGCTATACTGTAGACAATATGAAGTCCAAGCAGTGTGGGACTAACTCATGACATTTGGGAGAATTCAAATCAGCAGCAGCCTAAAGAATAGATTGCCGTGATACAAAAATCTGCTTAAATAATATATTGTCAAATATGCTGTCCGCATGCCCGACATGCGACTCCCTAAGCAAGCACTCTACTCGGAGCTCCTACACGGCAAGCATGCTCCAGGTGGACAGAGAAAATGTTTCAAGGGCACCCTCAAAGCCTCCTTGATAAAGTGTAACATCCCCTCCGACACCTGGGAATCCCTGGCCCAAGCCTGCCCAAAGTGGAGGAAGAGCATCGGGGAGGGTGCTGCGTACCTCGAGACTCATCGCCAAGAGCATGCAGAAATCAAGCGCAAACAGCGGAAGGAGCGTGTGGCAAACTAGACTCCCCACCCACCCTTTCCTTCAACCACTGTCTGCCCCACCTGTTAGAGACTGTAATTCCTGCATTGGACTGTACAGTCACCTGAGAACTCATTTTGAGTGGAAGCAAGTCTTCCTCGATTTCGAAGGTCTGCCTATGATGATGTTGACACATTAAATAAATGTTAAAATATAAAAAATTATACTTTTGAAGTTAAATTTTTCATCCTTATAAAGAACCGAGGTGGGTCCCATGAAAATTGCTTCCAGTGTGTGTGTGTGTATGTGAGTGAGTGGGGAGGGGAGGATTCAGGAAGACGAGTGGTGACCTCTGTTCTTGTTGCCATTATTCATCTTTGCTATTTACAGTTGGTAAAACTGCCCAGCACCATAAATGGAGCAGTTTCTTTAATCAAAGGAACTCTGAATATGCAGTCAGTTTTTCAATTTTTAAAAAGGAGACACAGCTATTCCGAGTAATTACAGGTCAGCTACTTTATCATCTGTCGTAAAGAAATAACTTGCATTTATATAGCATCTTTCATACTTCACGATGTCCCAGAGCACTTTACAGCCACTGAAGTGCTTTTTTGAATTGCAGTCACTGTTGTAATGTAGAAAACACTGCAGCCAATTTTCACACAAATATCCCACAAACAGGAATTCGATAATGACCAGATTATCTGTTTTAGTGTTGTTGGTGGAGGCAGACATGTTGGCCAGGGCAAATATTGGGGAGAACACCTCTGCTCGTCTTTGAAATAGTGCTATGAGATCTTATTGGGGCTTCCGTTTAATGTCTCCTCCAAAAGACGCACCCTGACACTGCAGCACTCCTTCAGTACTGCACTGGGAGTGACAGCCTAGATCAGCATGATGATTAAAACAATCAAAGTTCAGTGAACCTGCCCTCATGAAATTTGGACCGGAGCCACCTTCACTCTAATCCCGAGTGGAATGAACCTGGATGCTGAGGCCTGCGTCCACTCAATGTGCTCAATAAAAGCAACGGTGAAACAGTGGCACAGTTCATATCATGTTACTCGTTACTTTCAAAGGAGATCATGAAGGTTATCTCACCCGGGGCCCAGAAGAGGGGCAGCATAGGCCTGCACACTCTGCAATATGTGCGTGCACTAGGTCCGTGAAGCAGAGCAGGTCTCCAGTCGTTCTGGTTAACCCTTGCCACTGGATAAAGGCCGAGCTTCATCAAGCCCGTGTGGTGGCTGATGTGCAACGGTCACCACACGCTTAAAAAAAAATCCACGCACCGGCATCTTCCACCCCCTCAATTGGAGTTCAGGACTGGAAGATCGGGTCCTTCATTGAAACATCTGTGAACTCATGTGGAAGCAAGTCTTTCTCGTTCGAGGGACCGCCTATGATGATGATAGAAACATAGAAACATAGAAAATAGGTGCAAGAGTAGGCCATTTGGCCCTTCAAGCCTGCACCATCATTTAATAAGATCATGGCTGATCATTCACCTCAGTATCCTTTTCCTGCTTTCTCTCCATACCCCTTGATACCTTTAGCCGTAAGGGCCATATCTAACTCCCCCTTCAATATATCCAATGAACTGGCATCAACAACTCTGTGGTAGAGAATTCCACAGGTTAATAACTCTCTGAGTGAAGAAGTTTCTCCTCATCTCAGTCCTAAATGGCTTACCCCTTATCCTTGGACTGTGACCCCTGATTCTGGACTTCCCCCAACATTGGGAACATTCTTCCTGCATCTAACCTATCCAGTCCTATCAGAATGTTATATGTTTCTATGAGATCCCCTCTTATCCTTCTAAACTCCAGTGAATACAGGCCCAGTCGATCCAGCCTCTCCTCATATGTCAGTCCTACCATCCCAGAAATCAGTCTGGTGAACCTTCGCTGCACTCCCTCAATAGCAAGAATGCCCTTCCTCAGATTAGGAGACCAAAACTGAACACAATATTCCAGGTGAGGCCTCACCAAGGCCCTGTACAATGGCAGTAAGACCTCCCTGCTCCTATACTCAAATCCCCTAGCTTTGAAGGCCAACATACCATTTGCCTTCTTCACCGCCTGCTGTACCTGCATGCCAACTTTCAATGACTGATGTACCATGACATCCAGGTCTCGTTGCACCTCCCCTTTTCCTAATCTGCCGCCATTCAGATAATATTCTGCCTTTGTGTTTTTGCCACCAAAGTGGATAACCTCACATTTATCCACATTATACTGCATCTGCCATGCATTTGCCCATTCACCTAACCTGTCCAAGTCACCCTGCAGCCTCTTTGCGTCCTCCTCACAGCTCACACCGCCACCCAGCTTAGAGTCATCTGCAAACTTGAAGATATTACACTCAATTCCTTCATCTAAATCATTAATGTATATTGTAAATAGCTGGGGTCCCAGCACTGAGCCCTGCGGCACCCCACTCGTCACTTCCTGCCATTTTGAAAAGGACCCGTTTACCCTGACTCTCTGCTTCCTGTTTGTCAACCAATTCTCTATCCACGTCAGTACATTACCCCCAATACCATGTGCTTTAATTTTGCACACCAATCTCTTGTGTGGGAGCTTGTCAAAAGCCTTTTGAAAGTCCAAATATACCACATCCAATGGTTCTCCCTTGTCCACTCTACTAGTTACATCCTCAAAAAATTCTAGAAGATTTATCAAGCATGATTGTAATCACAAATAATGCATTTAATCATGTTAAGTGGTATTTTCTACACCAGTTAGTTTACTGGCAGATGTTGAGAAATGCTATATTATTACCCTTGTTTAGCAATTCCGTTTACTTATAACAACACAAACAGACGTAGGTGTGGAGGTGACGCTATTACCGTTCAGTCTTCTAACATGAATAGTAATTGTATTCGGTTGCTCAGAGGCCAGAGTTAGATTATACTCGTTGGGAACAGAAGCAGCTGTGAGATGGCCTTTTGGACGGGGGCTCCCAACTCATAGTGTTACAGTACGTCAGCTAAACTGCCACTATAGGTTCCACAGGCAGCAAGACTACTTTTAATCAACATAAAAATGGCATTGCACAGTCTACCAGATATTTCACTATAGTTATGGAGAGAAGGAAGCACTTCAAAAGCACTTCAAAAAAATTGCGGCGTCGTTGAAGAAAATGCGATGTAATTCATACAATCTTTACAACAATAATGTTCTGTGCTGTGCACAGATTGTTAATATTTGTGTTGTAAAGAAGCGAATTTTGACACCCCCTTAGACCTGTGCAGGAATGTCGTTTACAACGTCTAATTAGTTCTAAGTGACATGGGAAGCAATTGTTCGGTGCAATTTAACTGCTATTGTTGGATTGGAGAAAGTTTTATGTCGCGTTTACTGCACCACTTTACATAATCGATTGTTACAATGTTTGCATTCCATCGGCACTGTCCTAACATCAACGCTTCATGAGGATTGATTTCAGTCACGTGCAAAGACATATTGTTATGACTGAAATGCTGGGAGTTCCGAATAAAAGAACGGGACAGTGTTGTAGAGGAGTTGCTTCCTATCCTCCCCATTTCCTTGTCCATTTCTTCAGTGACTCAATGTAGAGAAAGGGAACATGAGGAAATAACTGAGGATTTATAAAATAACGTATGGAGGAATATGAACATAGTGATATCAATGCAGAAATTCAAAGCGCCACATACATCACATTTATGATATAAATGCTTAAATTGAAATCGGGTGCTGGGAGCTACCACGGTTGTGCAAATGGGATTTGGGTAAAATTTCAAACGTTTCACAATTTCGCAAGAACAAAAGCAAGTTGTGGACGGAGTTTGTAGCCTTTAGTTCAGGATTGTTTGATTAAAAGTAACTCAAACACCAAACATGACGAGCTGATCAATACTTCAACGTGACGTATCAGAAAGGGAATAAAGTGTTTGCTTAAACCAGCCGAACACATAAAGAGAGGGAGCCGGATTTCAGTTTGCAAACTGCGAGAAACAGACTTAACGCCAAGCTTCTAGCTTTGTGCACAGGTTCACTTTAATGTACAGAACAGCCAGCCTTGTAACATGTAGTGGGAATGACGGTCTAATAACTGAGTGTGTCCGCAACAGCGAGCATATGTTAGACTGCATGAGACAGAACTCAGGAGGGAAGTGTTCCTCTGTACAGGTGAGTGCCTTAATTTGTGCAGTAAAATGCTCAATATTCTGGTCGGAGCATGGGAGGTTTGTAATTCGTCATATTGTATTGGAATGAGTGATTTACGCCTCCATTCGGTGATGTTTCGGGTCAAGCGCAAAGTTTGACGTTTCTATCAACTTAGTTCCCCATCTCGACACAAGGAACGAATTCTACATACACACATTTAAAAAGTAAATGTTGCGTGATATTCTTATTAACGCGAATACTTTATTATTATTCAACGGGAAATCTGCTCGCAAACGAATTGTCAATTTTATACATTAATTTCTGTTTTGGAACCAAACAAAATTCATCTCCCAGTTAAATTGATATCATTAAATATTTGTTTTTATCAATGCGATTAAAAAAAATTGATGTTTAAACTATTTAATTATTTGGGTTTCTCTAAAAAATAAACGAGAATCTTTTGTCACTCTTACAACTTGCCTATTACAGCTTTGTTTCATTTTATCAGGATTTCTTTGCTGGATTGAATGGAAGAGGTGGATATGATGCCGTTGGACTGTCGACTGCTTCGGTTCTGCTGGAAGCTCTGGAGTGTGACAATGGTGTTTGTGTACACTGAAATCAAACGCCATTATCACACTAAATAGCTAGGGCAGAAATCAGCTACACACACAAGGTCATTCAACAAAACGCCTCCACAATTCTTTACATCGGATCGGTTTCATCCCGCACTTAAATGGTAAATTACCGCCAAAACATCCGCGATGGAGCTGAATGTGCTGCTCAGTGAAGCAGTTACACCACCGGTGCTCATAAGAAAATATGTCGAGTCATGTATTCAAACCAATTCCGCTGTCTGACTCTCATTTTTCTGACTCTTTGTAAATAGTTCTAAGACTGCAACGAGTCTATGTTGAGAAATAAATGGATGAAATTATAGAAAAGGAATGGTAAAACACAACGAGTTTAAAGATTAGATTATTCTTACGTTCGGGCAATTATGTTTAGTGTATATTTTTGTTTTCCAATTACCTATACTATAAAACGAGGCTAAAATATGTTTTCAAAATTCATGCGGATGAGGACGTGTAAAGTGGCAGACTCAAGACTGGGTCGCCCCATTTTAATATAGTATCCCAGCAGGCTTTTGGTACTATAAGTTTATAACTATAAACTAAAGGATACAATCCTAAAGGGGTACAGGAACAGAGGGACCTGGGGCTATATGTGGCCAAATCATTGAAGGTGGCCGGGCAGGTTGAGAAAGTGGTTAAAAAGTATATGGGATCCTGGGCTTCATAAATAGAGGCATCGAGTACAAAAGCAAGGAAGTTACGATGAACATTTATAAAACACTGGTTCGGACTCAACTGGAGTACTGTGTCCAATTCTGGGCAGCGCACTTTAGGAAGGATGTGAAGGCCTTAGAGTGGGTGCAGAAAAGATTTACGGGAATGGTTCAAGGGAAAAGGAACTTCAGCTATGTGGATAGACTGGAGAAGCTGGGGTTGTTCTCCTTAGAGCAGCAAAGATTGAGAGGGATTTGATAGAGGTGTTCAAAATCGTGAATTATCTAGACATCATCATCATCATCATCATAGCCAGTTCCTTGAAGTGAGGATGACTTGCTTCCACGCCAAAAAGGGATGAGTTCACAGATGTTTCAATGTTCCAGATCCTGAACTAATATTCAAGATCCCGAACTACATCTTGAAGAGTGAAAGATGCCTGTGCGTGGATTTATTAACATGTGGTGGCCATTGCACACCAGCCATCACATGGGCTTGACAGAGCGAGGTCTTGGTCCAGTGGCAAGGATTAACCAAGACGACTGGAGCCCAGCTCTGCTGTACGGACCCAGTACGCAAACATATTGCAGTGTGGGCTGTCCCGTGCTGCCCCTGGGCCCTCACCTCTCCTGAGCCCCAAACTCGTGCTTCTCCTGGGCCCCGGTCACTTCCCTCTACAATCTCTTGCTGCTCCTTCGTCCCTCCTGCTGTGCCTGCCCGCACTGAGAGAAACTGTTCCCATTCGCAGAAGGGTCGAGAACCAAAGGACACAGATTTAAGGTGATTGGCAAAAGAATCAAAGGTTACGCAAGAAAAAACATTTTTACGCAGCGAGTGGTTAGGATCTGGAGTGCACTGCTTGAAAGGGTGCTGGAGGCAGATTCATTCATGGCTTTCAAAGGGGAATTGGTTGAGTACCTGAAGGAAAAAAAATCTGCAGGGCTATGGGGAAAGGGCGGAGGAGTGAGACTAGCTGAAGTGCTCTTGCAGAGAGCCGGCATGGGTTTGACGTGCCGAGTGGCCTCCTGTGCTGATTCTATGCTTATATGCATATGTTCTGGTTCACATACAGTACACCTATTGTGGAATGGGTGATTTGAAAATTAATTTATAAGCTCCTCCAGTTAATAAGTACATGTGGAGCAGAGCCAGTTCACCAGGAAAGCCCCTGATCTCCTTTTGGGTGGGGAGGCTACACTTGGTCTCAGTCTCCTCAGGACTAGAGAGTGGACAATGAAAAAAGTGCTTGTGTGTGGATATTCTGGTGATGAGGACAGGAATGGGGTTGTCAGTGATGGCCCTACAGCCATATGGTCGAGTTGCTTAGGCTCACACATGAGAACAGTGTGGTAGCAGAAAGCTGCCTGCTCCTATAAAACTGTACCCCGGAGTCAGCACCTTTAGGTCAACAGAAGAGAAAATGAATAGAATTTTAAAACAAGAGAAAGAAGTATGACCGTGTATGTACATGCACACAATCTATCACCTGTGTGCTTGACCCAGATATCTGATCACTACAGAGGTTCCCATGTGGATTCCAAAACAGGATCAACCTGGAATGCAAAGATAACTTCTTTTCTCCAACTGCTTCTTTAAACCCGTAACCCCTGCCTCCTCCACCCTTACAGCCACCAAGAAGGGCGAGAAGTGTGTTGCCAGGCTGATGGTCCAACATACAATACTGGATGAGCAGAAATATCCTGCAATTGAACATTGGGAAGACTGAAGCTATTGTCTTCGGCCTCTGCCAAAAACCCCTTCTCTATCCATTGATTCCACCCCCCCCCCCCCGGCCCCCCTGGTCAGTGTCTCGGGTTGAACCAGACTGTTCACAACCTTAGCATCCTATTTGAACTGGAGCTGATCTGTTGACCCCATATCCTCTCCATCACTAAGACCACCTACTTTCACCTCCGTAACATCGTCCATCTCTGCCCCTGCTGAAAACCTCAACCATGCTTTTCTTACCTCCAGAAGTGACTATTCAAATACTTACCTGGCTGGCCTCCCATCTTCCACACTCCATAAACTGGAACGCATCCAATACTCTGCTGGCTGTATATTAAATCGCACCAAGTCCCATTCACCCACCACCCCTCTGCTCGCTGACTTACATTGGCTCCCGGTCGACCAACGTCTCAAATTTAAAATTCTCATCCTTTTGTTCAAATAGAAATAGAAAGAAAGAGAGACTTGCATTTATACATCACCTTTAATGATCTCAGGACATCTCAAAGAGCTTTATAGCTAATTAAATACAGCCACTGAAGTAATGTAAGAAAAGCAGTTGCCAATTTGAACACAGCAAGGTCCCACAAACCACAATGTGATAACCAGATAATCAGTGTTGCTGGTTAAGGGTTAAATATTAGTCAGGACACCAGAGATAATACCCCTGCTCTTCTTCAAAATAGTGCCATGGAATCTTTTATGTCCACCTGAGAAGGTAGACAATGCCTCGGTTTAACGTCACGTCCGCCATTACAGCATACCCTCAGTACTGCATGAGAGCATCAGGCTAGATTTTGTACTCCAGACCCTGGAATGGGATTGAAAAACAACTTACAACAACAACTTAAATTTATATAGCGTCATTAACATAATATGTCCCAAGGCGCTTCACAGGAGTGTTATCAATAAAAAAAATTAACACTGAGCCATATAAGGAGATGCTAGTGCAGATGACCAAAAGCTTGGTCGAAGAGGTAGGCGTTGAGGAGCGTCTTAAAGGAGGAAAAAGAAGTAGAGAGGCGGAGAGATTTAGTGAGGGAATTCCAGAGCTTAGGACCTCGGCAAGCTGAAGGCACGCTAATTGTGGAGCATTTAAAATCGGGGATGTTCATAGGTCCAGAATAGGTGGAGTGCAGAAGTCTAGGGGGATTATAGTATTGGAGGAGATTACAGAGAGAAGGAGGGTTGAGGCCATGGAGGTATTTGAAAACATCGATGAGAATTTTAAAATCGAGGTGTTGCTTAACTGGGAGCCAATGTAGGTCAGCAAGCACAGGGGACATGGGTGAGCGGGACTTGGAGCGAGATAGCCCACAGGTAGCAGAGTTTTAGATGACCTCAAGTTTATGGAGGGTCGAACTAGGGAGGCCGGCCAGGAGTGCATTGGAATAGTCAAGTCTAGAGGTGATAAAGGCATGGATGAGGGTTTCAATAGCAGATAGGTTGAGGTAAGGGCAGAGACGGGCAATATTACGAAGGTGGAAATGGGTGGTCTTAGTGATAGAACGGATATAAGATAGGAAGCTCAATTTGTGATCAAATATGATAGCAAGGTTGCAAACAGACTTGGCCAGCCTTAGAAAGTTGTGGGGAGAGAGATGGAATCAGTGGAAAGGGAATGGAGTTTGTGGCATGAAACAAAGACAATGGCTTCAGTCTTCCCGATATTTAATTGGAGGAAATTTCTACTCATCCAGTTCTGGTAGTCGGTCAATTAGTCTGTGAGAAACATAGAAATATAAAAACATAGAAATTTACAGCACAGAAGGAGGCCATTTCGACATGGCCCTTGGTCAGCAGCCCTAAAGGTTACATATAAACCTATGAACAATGACGGAAAGGCAAAGAGCAACCAGCCCAACCAGTCTGCATCACACAACTGCGACACCCCTTATACTGAAACATTCTACATTCCACCCCAACCGGAGCCATGTGATCTTCTGGGAGAGGCAAAACCAGATAAAAACCCAGGCCAATTTAGGGAGAAAAAATCTGAGAAAATTCCTCTCCGACCCATCCAGGCGATCGAAAGTAGTCCAGGAGATCACTTGTATTCTATTCCCTGCAGTACTTACCATTATATCTGCACCGTCCCACTAAAGGTCATCCAGTCTAATCCCAATTACCAGCTCTAGGTCCATAACCCTGCAGGTTATTGCACTTTAAGTGCCCATTTAACCATCTCTTAAAAGTGGTGAGGGTTTCTGCATCTACCACTCTTCCAGGCAGCGAGTTCCAGATCCCCACAACCCTCTGCATAAAGAAACCCCCCCTCAAATCCTTCCATCAGCCACCTTGAAACTATGCCCCCTTGTAATAGATCCCTCCATCAATGGATATAGGCCCTTACTATCCGCTACGTCCAGGCCCCTCAATATTTTGTACACCTCAATGAGGTCTCCAATCAACCTCCTCTGTTCCAATGAGAACAAACACAGCCTATCCAACCTGTTCTCATAACTAAGATTCTCAATTCCAGGCAGCATCCTAGTAAATCTCCTCTGCACCCTCTCTCATGCAGTCATACCCTTCTTATAATACGGTGACCAGAACTGCACACAGTACTCCAGCTGTGGCCTAACCAAAGTATTATACAATTTAAGCATAACCTCCCTGCTCTTATATTCTATACCTCAGCCAATAAAGTCAAGCATTCCGTATGCCTTCTTAACCACCTTATCCACCTGGCCTGCTACTTTCAGGGATCTGTGGACAAGCCCTCCAAGGTCCCTTTGTTCATCTACCCTATTAAGTGTCCTACCGCTTAATGTGTATATCCTTTCCTTATTAGTCCTCCCAAAATGCAGCACCTCACACTTCCCTGAATTAAATTCCATTTGTCACTTCTCTGCCCACCTGACCAGTAGATTGATATCCTCCTGCAGCCCATGACTTTCATCTTCATTATCAACCACACAGCCAATTTTAGTGTTGTCTGCAAACTTCTTAATCATACTCCCTATATTCAAATCTAAATCGTTGATATAGAAACATAGAAACATAGAAAACAGGTGCAGGAGTAGGCCATTCGGCCCTTCTAGCCTGCACCGCCATTCAATGAGTTCATGGCTGAACATTCAACTTCAGTACCCCATTCCTGCTTTCTCGCCATACCCCTTGATCCCCCTAGTAGTAAGGACCTCATCTAACTCCTTTTTGAATATATTTAGTGAATTGGCCTCAACAACTTTCTGTGGTAGAGAATTCCACAGGTTCACCACTCTCTGGGTGAAGAAGTTCCTCCGCATCTCGGTCCTAAATGGCTTACCCCTTATCCTTAGACTGTGACCTCTGGTTCTGGACTTCCCCAACATTGGGAACATTCTTCCTGCATCTAACCTGTCTAACCCCATCAGAATTTTAAATGTTTCTATGAGGTCCCCTCTCATTCTTCTGAACTCCAGTGAATACAAGCCCAGTTGATCCAGTCTTTCTTGATAGGTCAGTCCCGCCATCCCGGGAATCAGTCTGGTGAACCTTCGCTGCACTCCCTCAATAGCAAGAATGTCCTTCCTCAGGTTAGGAGACCAAAACTGTACACAATACTCCAGGTGTGGCCTCACCAATGCCCTGTACAACTGTAGCAACACCTCCCTGCCCCTGTACTCAAATCCCCTTGCTATGAAGGCCAACATGCCATTTGCTTTCTTAACCGCCTGCTGCACCTGCATGCCAACCTTCAATGACTGATGTACCATGACACCCAGGTCTCTTTGCACCTCCCCTTTTCCTAATCTGTCACCATTCAGATAATAGTCTGTCTCTCTGTTTTTACCACCAAAGTGGATAACCTCACATTTATCTACATTATACTTCATCTGCCATGCATTTGCCCACTCACCTAACCTATCCAAGTCGCTCTGCCACAAAAAGCAAGGGACCCAGTACTGAGCCCTATGGAACTCCACTGGAAACCTCTTTCCAGTCACAAAAACATCCATCAATCATTACCCTTTGCTTCCTACCTCCAAGCCAATTTTGGATTTAACTTGCCACTTTGCCCTGTATGGGCTTTAACCTTCATGACCATGTGGGACCTTATCAAAAGCCTTGCTAAAGTCCATATATACTACATTGTACGCACTACTCTCACCGACCTTCTTGGTTACCTCCTCAAAAAATTCAATCAGGTTAGTTAAACATGATCTTCCCTTAACAAATCCGTGCTGATTGTCCCTAATCAATCCTTGCCTTTCTAAATGCAGATTTATCCTGTTTTTCAGGATTTTTTCCAATAATTTTCCCACCACTGAGGCTAGGCTGACAGGCTGATAGCATAGAGATGATGGAGCATTTGAGAGAGGTGGAGGAGAGGTAGAGCTGGGTAACAGCAGCGTACTTGTGAAAAATCATGTTGTGTTGCAGGATGATGTCACTGCGGGGCAGCATGTAGATGAGAAATAGGAGGGGGCCAAGGATCGATTCCTGGGGGACACCAGAGGTGACAGTACGGCATCAGGAAGAGAAGTGATTGCAGGGGATTCTATGATTAGGGTTGGAGAGATTAAACCAGGCGAGTGCAGTCTCATCCAGCTGGACAACGGTGGAGGCGCGTTGGAGCAAGACCATGTCAAAGGTTGCAGACAGGTCCAGAAGGACGAGCAGGGATAGATTACCTTTGCCGCAGTCATTTAGGATGTCATTTGTGACCTTGGTAAGAGCAGTTTCAGTACTGTGGCCGGGACAGAACCAGGACAGAAGCTGATTGGAGGAATTCAAACAAGGAGTTCTGGGAAAGATGGTCACGGATTTGGGAGGTGACAACACGTGCAAGAAATTTGGAGAGGAACGGGAGGTTGGAGATGGGGCGATAATTTGCAAGGATGGAGGGATTTGAGGAGAGGGGTGATGATGGCAGATTTTATGGAGAGGGGGACAATACTGGAGGTGAGAGAACCGTTAACAATATCCACTAACATGGGAGCCAGGAAGTAAAGTTGGATTGTCAACAATTTAGTAGGAATAGGGTTGAGAGAGCAAGAGGTCACATTGAGAAGGTGAGCTTTGAAAGGGTAGCATAGAAACATAGAAAATAGGTGCAGGAGTAGGCCACTCGGCTCTTCGAGCCTGTACCACCATTCAATCAGATCATGGCTGATCATCACCTCAGTACCCCTTTCCTGCTTTCTCTCCATACCCCTTGATCCCTTTAGCCGTAAGGGCCATATCTAACTCCCTTTTGAATATATCCAATGAACTGGCATCAACAACTTGCTGCAGTAGAGAATTCCACAGGTTAACAACTCTCTGAGTGAAGAAGTTTCTCCTCATCTCAGTCCTAAATGGCTTACCCCTTATCCTTAGACTATGTCCCCTGGTTCTGGACTTCCCCAACATCGGGAACATTCTTCCTGTATCTAACCTGTCCAGTCCCATCAGAATTTTATATATTTCTATGAGATCCCCTCTCATCCTTCTAAACTCTAGTGAATAAAGGCCCAGTCGATCCAATCTCTCCTCATATGTCAGTCCTGCCATCCCGGGAATCAGTCCAGTGAACCTTCGCTGCACTCCCTCAATAACAAGAACGTCCTTCCTCAGATTAGGGGAGATAGGAGAGGAATTAGAGAAATATGCAAATTTAGGATTAGGGCAGGGGAAAATGGAGAGGAAGTAAGGTCTAGTGGGCTAGGGAGAGGGAGGGAATTGAAAGCAGAAGCAGTTGGACAGATGTTGTCGATCTTTTTAACAAAGAAGTCCATGAGTTCCTCACATTTATTGTTGGAGGTGAGGGAGGTTAGTTTGAGAAAACAGTTAGTGGTGGAGCAGAGAAGCCAAGTGTTATTTTTGTCATCCTGGATGATCTTCGAATAGTGGGTGGTTTTGGTGATGGAGAGCAGGACCCGGGAGTGCTTTATATTATCTAGCCAAATCTGGTGATAGATTATTCGGCCAGTTGTCTGCCAAAGACATTTAAAAACCCAAAACCTTCTGACTCAGAGACAAGAGTGCTACCATTGAGCCTCGCTCCTCCCTATCTCTGCAACCTCCCTCCTTCAGCTCTCAACCCTCCATGAACTCTACACTCCTTCAATTCTGGCCTCTTGTGCATCCCCGACTTCTTTCACCTTACCATTGTCGCCCATACCTTTAGCTGTACAGGCCTTAAGTTCTGAAATTCCGTCCCTAAACATCTCCGCCACTCCCCCTCTTCTCCTTTAAGATGCTCCTTAAACCTTACCATTTTCACCAAGCTTTTGGTTACCTCTCCTATTGTCTCCTTCTTTAGCTCTGTGTCAATTATTTTGTCTGATTACTCTCCTGTGAAGCACTATAAATGCAAGTGGTTGTTGATTTTGATGAACATTCTTGGATAATTATATAGTTTGTACTTGAGGTTTTACAATAACTATTTAATAACCAGAACACAAAATCAGAACATGGGAGCTAATGGCCCAGAAATCCCGGTACATACTCCGTACGGACCTGGGAAGCCAGAATTTCTGCCCCATTATATTTTACCAATGTAATTAGAAATTTCCCGCACCCCCAGTAACCTTTGACCAATGTTGTAAATAAAACCTGACATTTTACTGTTGCAATTCAATTGTCATATGATTGTCTTTGTCTGTAGTCTGTGATTGCACTAACAAAAATGATAATAGCCATACTCTGTCATAATCAGAACAATTACAACCAGCAGAAATTGCCTGTGCCCTTTCTACCTCTGCAGTATCATATTTAACAGAGGTTCAGTCAGCTATATTTTTAATATACTGCTATATATTAAGAATCAGTTGATTTATCTAGGATTAAATTGGCTCTCGAATAATTTCCATTCCACATTGTTTATATTATTATCACTCATACAGTTTCTGATTTCAAATATAAATGTTTTTCAGGTGGCTTAGTGAAACAATCGACTGGTGCAGTTCTGGATCTGCAATTTGCCCTATGGTGACTCCCCCATTTGTAACTGTAATGTTGGTTGAATGGGGCAGGGGAGAAGGAGCGTTAATGAAAATGGAAAGGCTTCCTATTCAAATGGTAGGAGTGCAAGTTGACTCTGGCAAGCTTCTCAGTAGCCAACTCAAGAAGTCATAGACAGAAACCTGGTAGATGTTTACCTACTTACACCCTCAGTCCTGGTGCTTGTGATAGAGAATCCGAAAAAGATAAAGAAAAAATCATAGAAACATAGGACATAGAAACAGTAGTAGTCCATTTAGCTGGCTGGGCCTATTCCGCCATTCAATGAGATCATGGCTGATCTATAACTTAACTCCATCCACCTGCCTTGGCTCCGTATCCTTTTATGCCCTTATCTAGCGAAAATATAGCTAAGTAAAAATAAGAGAAAACTCTGGCAAAACCCTGTGCTGTGTGTGCGTATGAAGTTTTTTTTAAAAGAACTTACATTTATTTAGTGCCTTATCACATTGCTCAGAAATAGCCCAAAGCACTTCACGTGCAATTAATTGCTTTGAAGTGTAATCATTTTTATAGCATTGGTATTAGTGGTAGACAATTTGCAAACAGAAAGGTCCTATAAATGGCAATGGGATGACAACTAAAACAACTTGCATTTATATAGCACATTTAAGGTACTAAAACATCACAAAGTGCTTCACAGGGGCATTAGCAAAATAATTTGACACTGAGCCACTTAAGAAGATATTAGGACAAATGACAGAATAGAAGTAAAGGGGGGAAAATTGGGTGGGGGCGGTAACACTCTCGAGGTGCGAGACCTTGCGCCAGGCGCAGAAGTCTCGCCTCTCATGAGAAATTAGGGTTACCGCCCCCGAAAGGAGGTGGAGTACAAAATAAAGTGCTCCACTGGCTTTCTGGGGCTGTAGAGGACCGATTGCATCGGGAGCTCGGCGCAGCACTATGTACTAGGCCGTGTAGTGCTGCCGCATAGCAGGGGCTCTATCCTTAAACTCTGTATTATAAAAAGGGTCCTACTTGGACCACCAAGGAGCGGAGGGGGCGGGGGTGTGAAACCAACAGCCACTCAGGCAGAGTGCCGGGCTGACCGATCGCGGCACAGACCCTGCGTTCAAAGCGCCAACAGGGCACACCAAAAAAAGACATAAAAAAAAAGTGCTACATCTCTCCTGTAATTGTTGACCAGTGAGTAGCCGCCCACCCAGTCTCCTGAAGCTGTTGCTGTCATCGCCCGGCACAGCTTCAGGAGGCGATATGTAATTTAGGGTCCAGAACGCTACGCCGCTAAACACCCACTAGACTTAACTGAGTCCTTAGTGGCGCCGCACCCGGTCGCAAAATCGCTTGCCCTGCTGGGGCGCAAACGACCCGAATTTCTAGGCCAAAGAAAATATTTTCATTTGTGGGGGAGTTTAAAATTAAAGGTCATAGATCTAAGTTGTCACCAAAAAATCAAATAGGAAATTCAGGAGAAACTTCTTTACCCAAAGCGTGGTAAAAATTTGGAATGCGCTATCATAAAAAGTAGTTGAGGCAAATAGCATAGATGCATTTAAAAGGAAGTTAGATAACCACACAAGGAAGAAAGGAAAAGGATATGCTGATAAGTTAGATGAAGTGGGGTGGGAAGAGACTCATGTAAAGCATAAATGCCAACATAGACTAGTTGGGCCAAATGGCCTGTTTCTGTGCTGTAGACTCGATGTAACTTAATGGGTTTGGTCAAAGAGAAAGGTTTTAAGGAGCGTCTTAGAGGAGAAGTGGGGTAGTGAAGTGGAGCGGTTTAGGGAGGGAATTCCTAATCTAGACTTGACTATTCCAATGCACTCCTGGTTGGACTCCCACATTCTACCCTATGTAAACTAGAGGTGGTCCAAAACTCGGCTGCCCATGTCATAACGCGCACCAAGTCCCGCTTACCCATCATACCTGTGCTCGCTTACTAACGTTGGTTTCCAATTATGCAACGCCTCAATTTCAAAATTCTCATCCTTATTTTCAAATCCCTCCATGGCCTCGCCCCTCCCTATCTCTGAAATCTCCTCCAGTCCCACAACCCCCCTCCCCCGAGATGTCTGCGCTCCTCTAATTCTGCCCTCTTGAGCATCCTTGATTATAATTGCTCAACCATTGGTGGCCTTCTGTTGCCTAGGCCCCAAGCTTTGGAACTCCCTGCCTAAACCTCTGCACCTCTCTATCTCTCTTTCTTCCTTCAACACGCTCCTTAAAGCATACCTCAGAGCAAGCTTTTGGTCATCTGCGCTAATTTTTAATTATGCGGCTTGGTGTCAAAGTTTTTATCTTATACAGGTTGAGCGTCTGAAATCCGGAAACTTTGGGACCGAGGCCGTTCCGGATTCCAGGTATTTCCGGATTTTTGAACGTCTTTTCCTGGGTCGAGGTAGGTGGGGTCTGGCAGCCGAGGTAAGGGGGAGAGGGGGGAGAAGCGGGGGGAGCTGGGGCCGGGGGGAGAAGGAGGGGAGCCAGGGCCAGGGCCAGGCCAGGCCGCTGAAGGCCGGAGCGGGCGACGTTGCGGCGAAGTCACGATGAAGTCGGGCCAGAGGTCGGGCTGCCGAGGGCTGGGGTGAGGTCGGGCCGCCGAGGGCCGGGGTGAGGTCGGGCCACCAAGGGCCGGGGCAGGCGAAGTCGGGGCGGGCAAAGTCGCGGCAAAGTCGGGCCGGAGGTCGGGCCACCGAGGGTCGGAGTGAGGTCGGGCTGCCGAGGGCCGCGGCGGGCGAAGTCCAGCCGCCAAGGCGGGGGGAGTCCGGATTTCGGAACATTTTCCAGTTTCCAGTTGACCCCACCACGGATCAGCCCGGTGTCTGGATTCTGGAACATTCTGAATTTTGGAACTCCGGATTTCGAACGCTCAACCTGTACTTGCATTGGAGGCTGTTCAGAGAAGGTTCACTAGGTTGATTCCGGAGATGAGGGGGTTGACTTATGAGCAACGGTTGAGTAGGTTGGGCCTCTACTCATTGGAGTTCAGAAGAATGAGAGGTGATCTTATCGAAACATATATGATGTGCGGCCTCGACAAGGTGCAGGCAGAGAGGATATTTCCACTTATCGGGAAAACCAAAACTAGGGGGCATAGTCTCAGAATAAGACATTTAAAACTGAGATGAGGAGGAATTTCTTCTCTCAGAGGATTGTAAATCTGTAGAATTCTCTGCCTCAGCGAGCTGTGGAAGCTGTGTCATTGAATATATTTAAGGCGGAGATAGACAGATTTTTTGAGCAATTAGGGAATAAAGGATTATCGGGAGCGGGCAGGGAAGTGGAGCTGAGTCCATGATCAGATCAGCCATGATCTTATTAAATGGCGGAGCAGGCTTGAGGGGCCCAATGGCCTACTCATGCTCCTATTTCTTATGTTCTTATGATTAAGCAGTAAATTGATACCATTAAAAAGGAACTGGAGTGATACATGTTGAGAAGGATAAGGAAGCTGAAGGTTATAGAGATATTTAATAGCACTGTTTGATTCGTTTTTCAGTGAAGATTAGGAAAATAAATTAGTCTTTCCTAAAGCAGGGTATCAACTGGTAATATCAGAGGGGTGTTCTTCATGGGATGCTGATACAAAATGTCAGGACAGTGCAGGACTTGAAGGGCTGAATGACGTTTCATTGCTCTGAAATTTCTTATGTTCTTCAAAAGCTCTTGCGACAAAGTTATTAGGCAACAAATCCTCTTTTAACATTCCTGTTATACTATTTAACTGAACAAACTGAACATACACAGCAGCTCTCAGTATGGAAATTGCATCGGTGAGTAAAGACATCATATCACAAATGTACTGATTAGGACAACATTTATTACATTTATTACAACCCAAAAGTAGTTTTAACAAATTTCATTTACTTCATCAATACTTAATAAAAAATATTCAGTCCACTGTTCAACACAGTAATTAACACACAATTTCACCATCCTTCCATTCATACCTATTAAAAATCACTAATATGTAGAAAAACACCCATTAAACCCTTGATGCTGATGTTTCTTTTTTTAAAGTAGCAACCTTTCAAGCCATACTGATGATTGGACACTCCTAGTAGAGCTGAGTTATCCAATATACAAAGCAGAATAAAATGATCTGCTCGTTACTGACTGTGTGATAACAACTGAGACTGCACGATATGGTTATGCATGCACGCAGAATTTATAACTACCATTTAATCCAGTTAGAGAGCGTTCATTTGATATTGGTATTCAGAAACCTACCCGGACAGATGCTTTGAAAATATCAAGCATAAATAATAAATAAATGAGAAATTTCCAAACTAATTTTTCCTACGCTCTTTGTAATAATATAACACGTTGTTCTTTTCAGTTAAAACTGGTTGATTCCTTGTGGCACTGCTCAGGAGTAAAAAGATCACATTTATATCTCTTGCTTTCCATGTAACTGCATCTCTGCTCATCTCCAACTCCTGGGAGAGCTTTGGGCAAATTGAAATTTATAGAGGGTGGAGAACGGAAGGTCAGCAAGGAAAACATTAGAGTCGTCGAGTCTTGGGTGATGGTGGAATGTATAAGGGTGTCAGTGGCAGAGAGGCTGAGGTATGGGCAGAGGTGGGCAATATTGTGAAGGTGGAAGCTAAGCAGCCTTGGTAATAGAAACAAAATGTGAGATTTAAAGCTCAGCTCGGGAACAACAGGATACCAATGTTGTGTTGGGTCTGGTTCAGCCGAGGGAGCGGGATGAAGTTAGTGGCAAGGGAGTGGGGTTTATGAAGGGGGCAGAAAATGGTGGCTTTAGTCTTCCTGATATAGAGGAAGTCATGGCACATCCAAGATCGGATGTTGGACAATCGGTCGATAAAAGTGGTGGAGAGATAGAGCAGGATACCATGTGAAAACTGAGCCCATGCCTGTTGACTAATGCAAAGCATCACACTATCCCCCTATCTTGGACTTTAACATGAGATTCTCTTAAAAAAATGAAAATAAATTCAATGAAATGAAAAGAATGGTGCTACCATATACCACATGTACATAACATAAAGTTAAGATTTTATCATAAGCTGAGTTTCTTCTCACCTTGTATATGCTGGTACAGGACATTACTATTTAAATGGATAGAGAGCCTCACAATTGCATTCATTTAAAACTAAGTCACAGATAGAGTTGGTTTTGCCATTTTTTTTAGGTTAAGAAATCTAAGTGAAGGGACAGGTTACATACTGCAGGACTCAAAAAAGGCTAAATAAAAATAGAAGATAAATCAAGAAGTAATAATTAGATGAAACCAAGTTTGGGATTTTAAAGTATAGGAGGAAGGGAAGATTAAGGGGAGGAAGGAGGTCCAGCATTTTGAGGAAGAAAATATCGTGAGTTGGTACAATGAATCTTTACTTCAATGCAGGGAGAATGCTGGGAACAGGAGGAGTGTGTAATATGGCACATTAGGAGGTCAAAAGAGCAAGACAATAAATTTCAGAGGAGCACTGACCATAGTAGAATCAATAAAACTGTGTACGACAGGTAGCAATGAAGTGAGAGGTTGGAGACTTGAGGTGACAGAATAATTGCTTATCAGATACCATGCAGATAATAGGGAACTTCATCATGCTTCTATTCAGATTACAGTACTTTGTTAACGTATATCTCCACCACTGAAGTTATTATACTTTAGAACTACAAAGGGTACATTTCTGATCTCATGCTTCTAGAGGGGACCTAAGCTTGAAGGGAGCACAAATCCTCGATATAGCTACAACGGTGCAGTGCAGTTTCTGTGACCTGTGCCCCTTCAAGCTTAGCTCCTGACTAGGTGCGTGGGATTGATGCGTTTACCCGTCTAATTTTTCACTTGCATTGATAAGTTTGACAAAAAGCTTCATAATTGACAATGTCATACAATATAACCAAACATAAATAAGATACAGGGCTCATACTGCAGCAGAAATGGATGTTTCAAGGGCTTATAGATGTTTCTGTAAAATTTTGTCTCCAGATATGCTCTTTGCCTGAGAAGTAAAGCCCCTTCTAGTGCTCCGTGGACTGAGTGGCATTTTCTTTGTTGTGCATGGGGTTGGCTGTAACACTTGGGTCTTCATTGGTGGAATCCTCCTGGGCTTGTGTTGAGAGACTTTCAGAGATTTCAAACCCATAATTTTACAGTACATATTACACTGATGGAGAGCTCTGAACTGATCAATAAAGGAAACGGAACAGTTCCCTTTAAATCCTTTGTATCTGGAAGAGAATAAACAGGAGATTAGATATACAGCTGACCTGCCTTGCCTATGGTCCCCTAATTTATGCAGCCACGAACAGGTCTATTTGTTGCTAATTCTTTATCAATAACTTACCCGTTGACATGTTCCATGTATTAATTGTTCTTTGGAAAAGCTAATTGTGTAACTCCATCAATGGCTTGGCTGGTAAATGCACCATCCCTTGAACCATACAGACCTGGAAGGTCTAGACTTTATCAGATTGGATCAGAAGTAAGCTTTGTCTTTCAAAACACATATATGTAGCTTTAAGGGGCTACCACTTGAGATTTTGCTCATGTAGTACCATACATCTGCCACTAAATTGCACTGTTGCACTTCCTCACTTTGTGACTTAGTTAGTAAAATGGCCTTCCCTTAAAGATGCTCAACAAAACCTACCTGTGTCATTTTGTATTTTTCTCAGCACAAAGTAGGGCAATAATTTTCTGCCAATGGCCCCCCAAAAAGTCACAAGTGCAAGTTCATGACCCTCACAAGTTCAGAATAGACTTTGATGGATTTCTCACCTTACATTATCTGGGTGAGTGGTCCCTTCAATTCCATCGATTATTTCTGAATGTTCCTCTCCATAAACAGCAAAATTCAACATTTAAAAATCTGAATTCTTATAAATATAAATAATTGTAATATTCCCTCTTTTTCTTGCCAGGTCTAAGAAAGCACGAAAACTGTCCTCTGACTGCTGCTGTAAATTGGATTACTTGGATATGCTTTAGCATGTTCCATAGAAACATAGAAATTAGGTGCAGAAGCAGGCCATTCGGCCCTTCGAGCTTGCAGCGCCATTCAATAAGATCATGGCTGATCATTCAACCTCAGTACCCCTTTCCTGCTTTCTCTCCATACCCCTTGATCCCTTTGGCCATAAGGGCCATATCTAACTCCTTTTTGACTATATCTAACGAACTAGCCTCAACAACTTTCTGCGGTAGAGAATTCCACAGGTTAACCACTTTCCGAGTGAAGAAGTTCCTCCTCATCTCGGTCCTTACCCCTTATTCTTAGACTGTGACCCCTGGTTCTGGAACTCCCCAGCAACGGAAACATTCTTCCTGCCTCTAACCTGTCCAATCCTGTCAGAATTTTATATGTTTCTATGAGATCCCCTCTCATTCTTCTAAACTCCAGTGGATACAAGCCCAATTGATCCAGTCTCTCTTCATATGTCAGTCCTGCCATCCCAGGAATAAATCTGGTGAACCTTCGCTGTACTCCCTCAATAGCAAGAATATCCTTCCTCAGATTAGGGAACCAAACCTGAACACAATATGCCAGGTGTGGCCTCACCAAGGCTCTGTACAACTGCAGTAAGACCTCCCTGCTCCTATACTCAAATCCTCTAGCTATGAAGGCCAACATGCCATTTGCTTTCATCACCGCCTGCTGTACCTGCATGCCAAACTTCAATGACTGATGTACCATGACACCCAGGTCTCGTTGCACCTCCCCTTTTCCTAATCTGTCACCATTCAGATAATATTCGGTCTTCCTGTTTTTGCCACCAAAGTGGATAACCTCACATTTATCCACATTATACTGCATCTGCCATGCATGTGCCCACTCGCCTAACCCTGCAGTCTCTTAGCATCCTCCTCACAGTTCACACCGCCACCCAGCTTAGTGTCATCTGCAAACTTGGAGATATTACATTCAATTCCTTCATCTAAATCGTTGATGTATATTGTAAATAGCTAGGGTCCCAGCATTGAACCCTGCGGCACCCCACTGGTCACTGCCTGCCATTCTGAAAAGGACCCGTTCATTCCGACTCTCTGCTTCCTGTCTGCCAACCAGTTCTCTATCCACGTCAATACATTACCCCCAATACCATGTGCTTTAATTTTTCACACCAATCTCTTGTGTGGGACCTTGTCAAAAGCCTTTTGAAAGTCCAAATACACCACATCCACTGGTTCTCCCTTGTCCACTCTACTAGTTATATCCTCAAAAAATTCCAGAAGATTTGTCAAGCATGATTTCCCCTTCATAAATCCATGCTGACTCGGACTGATCCTGTTACTGCTTTCCAAATGCGCTGCTATTTCATCTTTAAGAATTGATTCCAACATTTTCCCCACTACTGATGTCAGGCTAACCGGTCTATAGTTACCCGCTTTCTCTCTCCCTCCCTTTTAAAAAAAATGGTGTTACATTAGCTACCCTCCAGTCCATAGGAACTGATCCAGAGTCGAAAGACTGTTGGAAAATGATCACCAATGCATCCACTATTTCTAGGGCCACTTCCTTAAGTACTCTGGGATGCAGACTATCAGGCCCCGGGGATTTATCAGCCTTCAATCCCATCAATTTCCCTAACACAATTTCCCTAACACTAATAAGGATATTCTTCAGTTCCTTCTTCTCACTAGACACTCGGTCCCCTAGTACTTCCAGAAGGTTATTTGTGTTTTCCTTCGTGAAGATAGAACCAAAGTATTTGTTCAATTGGTCTGCCATTTCTTTGTTCCCCATTATAAATTCACCTGAATTCGACTGCAAGGAACCTACGTTTGTCTTCACTAATCTTTTTCTCTTCACATATCTACAGAAGCTTTTGCAGTCAGTTTTTATGTTCCCGGCAAACTTCTTCTCGTATTCTATTCCCCCCCTCTTAATTAAACCCTTTGTCCTCCTCTGCTAAATTTTAAATTTCTCCCAGTCCTCGGGTTTGTTGCTTTTTCTGGCCAAGTTAGAACATACATAAGAACATAAGAATTAGGAACAGGAGTAGGCCATCTAGCCCCTCGAGCCTGCTCTGCCATTCAACAAGATCATGGCTGATCTGGCCGTGGACTCAGCTCCACTTACCCACCCGCTTCCCATAACCCGTAATTCCCCTATTGGTTAAAAATCTATCTATCTGTGATTTGAATACATTCAATGAGCTAGCCTCAACTGCTTCCTTGGGCAGAGAATTCCACAGATTCACAACCTCTGGGAGGTTTTAAATTGGCTCCCCCGTATTTTGAGGCTGTGCCCCCTAGTTCTAGTCTCCCCGACCAGTGGAAACAACCTCTTTGCCTCTATCTTGTCTATCCCTTTCATTATTTTAAATGTTTCTATAAGATCACCCCTCATCCTTCTGAACTCCAATGAGTAAAGACCCAGTCTGCTCAATCTATCATCATAAGGTAACCCCCTCATCTCTGGAATCAGCCTAGTGAATCGTCTCTGTACCCCCTGCAAAGCTAGTATATCCTTCCTTAAGTAAGGTGACCAAAACTGCACGCAGTACTCCAGGTGCGGCCTCACCAATACCCTATACAGTTGCAGCAGGACCTCCCTGCTTTTGTACTCCATCCCTCTCGCAACGAAGGCCAACATTCCATTCGCCTTCCTGAT
This sequence comes from Pristiophorus japonicus, assembly GCF_044704955.1. Taxonomy (NCBI): domain Eukaryota; kingdom Metazoa; phylum Chordata; class Chondrichthyes; family Pristiophoridae; genus Pristiophorus; species Pristiophorus japonicus. The sequence continues at coordinate 68,268,660 of NC_091978.1, forward strand.
TACCTGCTGCACCTGCAAACTAACTTTTTGGGATTCATGCACAAGAACCCCCAGGTCCCTCTGCACCGCAGCATGTTGTAATTTCTCCCCATTCAAATAATATTCCATTTTACTGTTTTTTTTTTCCAAGGTGGATGACCTCACATTTTCCAACATTGTATTCCATCTGCCAAACCTTAGCCCATTCGCTTAACCTATCTAAATCTCTTTGCAGCCTCTCTGTGTCCTCTACACAACCCGCTTTTCCACGAATCTTTGTGTCATCTGCAAATTTTGTTGAACTATACTCTGTCCCCTCTTCCAGGTCATCGATATATATTGTAAACAGTTGTGGTCCCAGCACCGATCCCTGTGGCACAGCACTAACCACCGATTTCCAACCCGAAAAGGACCCATTTATCCCGACTCTCTGCTTTCTGTTCGCCAGCCAATTCTCGATCCATGCTAATACATTTCCTCTGACTCCGCGTACCTTTATCTTCTGCAGTAACCTTTTGTGGCACCTTATCGAATGCCTTTTGGAAATCTAAATACACCACATCCATCGGTACACCTCTATCCACTATGCTCGTTATATCCTCAAGGAATTCCAGTAAATTAGTTAAACATGATTTCCCCTTCATGAATCCATGTTACGTCTGCTTGATTGCACTATTCCTATCGAGATGTCCCGCTATTTCTTCCTTAATGATAGCTTCAAGCATTTTCCCCACTACAGATGCTAAACGAACCGGCCTATAGTTACCTGCCTTTTGTCTGCCTCCTTTTTTAAACAGAGGCGTTACATTAGCTGATTTCCAATCCGCAGGTACCTCCCCAGAGTCCAGAGAATTTTGGTAGATTATAACGAATGCATCTGCTATAACTTGCGCCATCTCTTTTAATACCCTGGGATGCATTTCATCAGGACCAGGGGACTTGTCTACCTTGAATCCCATTAGCCTGTCCAGCACTACCCCCCTAGTGATAGTGATTATCTCAAGGTCCTCCCTTCCCACATTCCTGTGACCAGCAATTTTTGGCATGGTTTTTGTGTCTTCCACTGTGAAGACCAAAGCAAAATAATTGTTTAAGGTCTCAGCCATTTCCACATTTCCCATTATTAAATCCCCCTTCTCATCTTCTCAGGGACCAACATTTACTTTCGTCACTCTTTTCCGTTTTATATATCGGTAAAAGCTTTTACTATCTGTTTTTATGTTTTGCGCAAGTTTACTTTTGTAATCTATCTTTCCTTTCTTTATTGCTTTCTTAGTCATTCTT